>NC_091733.1:15646445-15949476 GCF_030179895.1 Drosophila kikkawai | reverse complement strand
CAGACCTTATTTAAATGCATTTCAATAAATACTCTCAACGAAAAAAATTACCTTACCCTAAAAAATTTATTTAAGGCAAACAGAAAAGTATAATTATCGATATTTATCGATTGTTTGAGCTATTTTTAAAATATAACAGATATTCAAGCAAAAATCGGATAACAAAAACTGATAGAGATAATTATTTACATGTTATTTTGATAAACAAAAAGTAACAACAATCGATATTAATCGATAATTGATATTAAAGCAACTACCGATTGGCACTTTTCATTGCTACACAAAATAAAACCGAAAAAACATAAAGGAAATATACTGAAAAGTGTCATCATTTAACGCCGCTGACAGGCATCGTTTCGCATATATGCAAATCAATCAAATTCCATTAAAATAAAGCTAGCCAAGTAACGAAGCCCCAGTCCAAAAGCCGAACCTCGAAGACTGGTACTGGAACCCCCCATTGCACAGTCACATCGTATGTTATTGATGCTGTTCCCCTAATGAAATATGAATTATTAATGCGACGACACATAATGGATGTGGCAGAACACACGCGTGTGGGTGTGTCTGCGTCTGGGCCAGGTTTTTGTGTGGGTGGCCAAAAGCCAAAGCCGCACCTATCCCTACCAGTGCCTGCCAAACCCCACAGCCACCAGCCAATTAAGATACCTTAAGCATCCTTCGAAAAGGTGTTCTAGCCAATTCAATTGGCCTTAACCTTCTGCGGGCTAAGTACTTAGCTTTTGTGGGCGGGGAACTTCAATTCCATATAGCCATAATGCCAATAGCTAAGTGTCAAATAGAATAGAAAACACAACCAAAAAAAGAAAACCAAGAAATGAAAAAATGAACAAGTAGAATTATGGCGCTCTTTTGATGCAATTACCTGAGGATGAGTTTGCCAAGTTGGATAAAAAGATATGGGAATGGGAATAAAGATAAAAAATGGAGAAAGCATTGATAAACAGAGAGAAAAAGGGGTATGTGAAAAGAAGGTTTTAAGATAAAATAAAGACAAATTATAAGAATACAAACTGTAACTCTATTTCAAAAGTGTTTACTTGGACACCAATATATAATATAATATATAAATAAGTAAATATAATAAATAAGTAAATTAATTTAGTTTTTGGTTCAGTGTAGTTCAACGCACTGAGAGGAACGGGAATCCCCCGTACTTAACGCTTCTTGCACATTCCCACATTAGCGTTCAATTGCTGCGACATCCCTGCCGCGCCAGTACCTGCCAGGACACCTCACAACGTACCGCATCAGCACATCACCGCATCACCACCGCCGCTTCTTTTTTTTTTTTTTGTTCGCATTTTATCGGATTATTGACAGCCAAGTCGGTTTGTCAGTCTACCGCATCGGCTTGTGGATTCTCGATTTGGTGTTGAGGAGGGCGGAAGGGGAACTGAAGTGAAGTGGCTTCAGTCGCAGTCAGGAGCAGGAGCAGGGAGCACCCACGCACTCCAGCACTTATCGGATATAGCGATGCATATACGTATAAATATAACGAAATCGAAATCGAGATAGGGAGAAATCAAATGAGTCTGGGATGCCCATTGAGTGACCCTCAAGAGGGTTTACTATGTACTATTTTATTGTTTTCTAAAATTAATCTTGAAACTTGGAACAAGGGAGATAGATCCACAAGGAAATTTAAGATATATGGATGGATGATTTATTTAATAACAAAAATCAGGAAACAAAATAAATACATTTTAGTATTATTTAGTATTATTATTTATGGCAAACAGAAAAGGATAATTATCGATTTAAATCGATTAGTTAAGAAATTTGTAAAGAATAAAAATAAAATTAAATTAAATTAAAATGAAATAACAAAATCCGTAAAAGATAATTCTTCGCTTGTTATTATAATCAACAAAAAAGCGATAACAAACGATAGACATCGATTTGATTGAGCGATAACATATACTTAAGAAACTATTATTTGAATTTCGATTATCGACTGAGCTTGCCTTTGGCCCACTGTACACCTGATATGCACATTCACATTTGTTTGTATTTGAAAAATCAGTTGTTCGGTTGGTTGACTCACTGCTCCCCCGATAAGGCCAAAGCTGCAGCAGCTCCACTCTAGCGCATCCTAGACAAAGCTTCAGTCGCAGTCCCAGTCCCGATCTCGCTTGGAGTACAGTAACCCAGCCCAGAACCGAGCCGCACCTGACCCCCATTTGTGAGCATACCCTCCTCCCTCAATCTCTAACCAACCATCCATCCATCCAGCCATCGGTCGTCGGTGGGAGCGCTGAAAGCAATTGTTGGAGCGTTCAACTGTGATGACGATGATGACAAAAGCACTTGATGCGCTTAAAATTGCTGGGAGGGATTGGGATTGGGTTTGGGGAGTGGATGTAGATGTAGGAGAGGGAAGTGGTAGTGGTTAATGCGTGAGTTCCATCCACATCCACTGGAGTGGACTCGCGACTCTTCAAATGAACTGCTTCCAGAGTTCTCAATAGAATGAGTGACCAAATTATTGGTCACAAATAAATGCACTCAATATGTATTCAATTCAATCGCTTTAGACTCACTTACTGCAATTAAGTGATTGCATTCGAACCAATGAGTGTTTTTAGTTAGAGTCCTTAAGATTTTATTTTTTAATTTATCAAAGAGTTCATAGTAAATCAATTGTTATTTATTACTTACATATATATGGATTTATTTTACATTTCCCCTGCCTTTTTCAAAATGAGTTTTCCCTGAACTAAGTTATGACATTCATTCCAAAACTCATTCTCACTTGAAATAAACCAAAGTGAGTGCCAAATGAATGCATGTAATCGATGTAATTTGCATTCAAATGATTCGCCATAAGTCACTTCACTCATCGCGATCTTTTGTGCACTTAAAATGTAAAAGTAAACGTAAACGTTAACGTAACAAAAGCGACGATTACGCACTGTGAATGCTAATGAATTTTATTTACCCCGCTGACCGACACAGGCATGCACAGTGAAAAGAAATTATACTTGAAATAATACAGAGACATAAGCTATTATATAATAATTGGTAAATCCATGAAATGTATTGCAGCGATCTTGAGAAAGAAACGTGACAAAAATAGAGTTTATTTTCTTTTTTTAATTATATAGGAAAGTCTTTAGAAAACCTTTTCTCTTTCTTTGTCTTTAAACACTATCTATAATTAAAAGCCCAGGAGAGAGATGGAAATAAATTGATTTTTTCTTTAAAATTCCATAAATAAATCGATTTTTATCGAAAATTGAAATAATTCAATTTAATCGATTATAAGATCGATTTTACTTCTATATAAATATTTCTCCTAGGATAATCACAGCATTTTAAAGATTTCCTAATTGTTTTAATAACTCACTTTTACTTTTTAACCTTTTTTTAAGTGTGTAGGGGGAGGAGAGGGCCCTCTTATGCAACCCTTGAGGTGCCAATCGCTCAATTAGTCGTCAGGTAAATATATACTAACTAAATGGTAGTGACTACTCTCTGGCTTTCTGGCATGCTCACTTCCAATTACCAACATATTTGATTTGCAGTTTTGCCTTTGCATTCTCCACTTTTTTTTATTTATTTTTATTTTTATTTGCTTTCTGTTTTGCGTAACTTTTGATGGAAATTTTATTTTGCTTTGCAAGTTTATACTACGTTTGCTTTGAGCTTTTCTTTGTTGTTGTTTTTTGTATATACTTTTTTTTTTTTTTTTTTGCTTTTCTAGTTTAGTTGTCTTTGTTTTTGTTTCCACTTTTAGTTTCAGTGTCTGCTCTTTTTTTTTATTTTGTATTTTTTTTTCCTTTTTTGTTTGTTATTGTCGTTGTCTCGTAATTTGTTTTTGTTTGTTTCGTGTGGGGTTTGTTGAATTTTTAATTGAATTTTGTGAGCACAGAGATACTTCCTCGATTTTTCCTTTTATTTTGTATCTGGGAGGGGCCAATGGTCACTCAGTTATGCCGATAAAGGGGGGTTTCCGGCAATTGCTGCCCGGCTGCCCGGCTGCCTGGCTGCCTTGGCTGCCTTGGCTGGCTGACTGGACTGCAACATGTGCGATAGAAAGCTGTTTTAATAAAACGTGGAAACGTTTTTCCCATTTTCAATTCGAGCCAAACACAGCCTGGTATTAAATAGCTGGCATTCAGCTCTCACAGCTGCCAGAGCCTGCCATCATCACATTTTTTATTGTTTCACTATTGTTTCTTGTAAATAACTATATTGTTTTGTATTATTCTTGATAGCAAGACTAGCTTTGAGTACTAAATATATGCAAGAACTCATAAAATGACTCATATATTGCTGAAATTTTAGGTGTATTTTGGGTTAGATTAAATTTCCTCATCAGCATTTGTGGTTAATTTATGTGAATTTGAAGCCCAAGTTTAGATAAAAAACTATTCCCAAAATATATCCCAGTTTTTTTTACACCCACTTACCTTCTTGGACAGCTGCGTGATATCCACGGGCGTGACGCGATTCAAGGCCGCCAGGCGCTGCAGACGCTCGCGGGCGTGCTCCTCAACGGCAATAACGAAGGCGTCCTGCACCGAGTTGCCAATGTCCCAGGCTGCAAGGATATAGATGAAACGAAGGCGATGATTAATTCAGGCACATTAAGCATTTAGCTAGCAGGGTGTAGAGGAGAAGGGAGAAGTGGCAACAACAAAGGGCTTTTGTGCCAGCATTGAAAGCAAATAAACGGGGGTGCGGTCAAACTTGCTTAATTGCTGTGATCTGCCAAGCAGAAATGACCTAAAATCGATAGTGTCGATACCAAGGCACCCACACACACTCATACTGAATGAATAATAAGAGGGGAATATATAAATACTATATATATACTATATTTGTCTAAATTTAAGGGCCATTTATATTGAACTAAGAAATAAATAGAGTTATCTATGTAATAGAATATATGTAATACCACCTAAGTATGTAATAGCACAAACACTTCTACACATGGGTTCAACACTGGCAACTGTGACTTCATGCCAGGAATGTTAGAACCAGTTGGGAATTATATATGCACTAGTGTGAGATTTTTTAACGAGAGATTTTGAGAGCGAATTTGCCTTGGTTTTAATGAAAAATTTAACATCGTCCTTATTTTAGGAAAGAAACTAAACAAAGCAATTAAAAAAGGAAAAACTCTTTAAATTAAGAAAAATACAATAATTATCCTTAAAAAATATGTATTTATGGTGGCTTATCCTAATTTTTTGAGGCCATAAATTCATGAAAAATAGTTCTTAATTGTAGAAACCTTTTCTTAGTTTTAGGGGGGTTTTTCTAAAATATAGAAAAAAAAAAAATTTATTTTTTTTAAATTTATGAAGCTTAATCTAAGATAAAACAGAAAACTTAAATACTAATATTATCCTTAATACCTAAAGTTAAAGGAAAAATGGCTTTGATAACCGATTTACTTTAATTATTATTATTTCAATTGGTAAAATATTATTCTAGGACTTCCTTTTATATATATTTCCCTCTCTACTTTTACCCAGATAATAAAATCCTTTATGTCACCCAGACGGAACTCCTCTTGACGTTGTTGAATTTACGACACTGACCTCCTCTCTAAGCCCCATGATGATGATTTGCGATGACGGGCTGCCAGGGATATGCAGACGAAACCACATCATTCCGGAGCCCGGGAATCCGGAATTTGGTAATACCCAAGGGCTCATTCGCTGCACTCATGGCGCTGTAAGCGAAGCCATTCAATACATATTCATGAGTGCATTCACAACAGGCCACAAAATGCCACCACCGGGGAATCGTTTCACTACGGTTTTCGCTCCTTATTCCATCTTCCTTGATCCTTGGAGCAGCCAAGCGGGCAACTGTCAACTTTCCGTCTCAGCCTCCTTAACTTTGTTAGGGGGCGGGTAGGGGGTTAGGGGTCGGGTTTGGAAAAGGAAAGTTTTGCTAAAAATTCGTTGGTTGCTGACAGCAACGACAACATGAATTCGCCACTTTCCCTTTACTTTCTCCATCGCATCGCATCGTGTCCTTATCCGTATCCTTCCACGTTGTCGCCAACGTCTTCGCCCACTCAACGCTTCAAGTTTTCTTGTCACTTTTATTGCTTTTCGGCTGCACTGCCGCCGCCTCCTCCTGGGAGGCTCCATGCCCACCTTGCCTCTGCCCCCCTCCCAGCACAGCACCAACAGACCCCTCGTGACCTCGGCTATAATTTCATTTTGCTGCCCTTGCGTTTTCGGATGTTGATTGCGCCGAAAAGCGGTCGGCTTTAGAAGGGGGGGATGGCGGCTGATTTTTGGAGGAGGTGGAGAGAGACGGAGACGCCCTGACCTACAACCTATACACAACAGCCCCCCCCCCCCAAGCCCCTAAGCTCCAGCCCCCAAAACCCCGATAGAGCGACCCCATTCCACCCGCTGAGCGTGCCCGGGCAAAAGTGGAGCGCTCGGGCCAGATCCAATTAGGCGCCGCGTTGTCAGCCTCGATGTCGCTACATGTCGTTGAACCTACGCTCCTTTACACCGGCCCTCGGGCCCAGCCATGCACTGAGAATAAAGATGTAACAAATAATAAATACAAACTATTTGTAGATGAAAGTAAGAAGAAATTCATTTAAAAATCGAATCTTAAGATCTTCTTCATTTTAAATATTTTAATTATTATTTTTTAACCCAGAAATGTGTCCCGTTTTTAGCCATTTATTTCCCTCAGTGTTTACTTGGCAAGGGTTCGGCGCGTGGGGGGATTTTGCGAGTTGAAGCTGCTAGCCAGCGTTCGCCTAGGAGCTTGGAGCTCCGAGTTCCCAGCTCCTAGCTCTCAGCAAAGCTCTGACTTTTAATCTCATTTGTGCGAGTGAGCGAGTGTGTGTGTGTGTGTGTGTGACCCTGTGCTTGTCCATGTGGGGTGGGTGGGCGTTATGTGTGTGTCTTTCGCTTGTGTCATTCAGTTGCGCGACCCCGCCTCGGATGGCATCCTCTCATAAGTCTTGACACGACGTGTCAGTGGAGAGCACCCCTTCAGAGTCCCAAGACCGGGCAATTGCGATTCCGATTGAGTAGGAAAAGGTGGGCAAAAAAAAAAAAAAATTAACAGTATAGGATGGGTGTTGTATTTTCCCGGAGGGGTGTCTTTAGGGGGCGGACATCGGACATCCAACACCGCCCATTTGACACATGCAAATGTTTGTAATCGAATTGTTGACGGAGCCATCGTAGGTGTCCGTTATTGTCCGTGCTTCGTTGTCTGCTCTACACTGTCCACTGTCCGTTGTCCGTTGTCCGTTGTCCGTTGTCTCTTGTCCGTTGTATCGAGTGTTTGTGCAATATTATTAACCTTAATTAGCTATTAATAGGTCTTGTGGCCCAAAGAGGACAGATGAGTTGAGGTCCAAGGGAAAGGGTATAGCGAGGGTATATAGAAAGTTATATATAGTATAAGGAATGCCAATAGGTTTACACAATTTGCATAAATAATATTATTCTATTAATAATTTTTAATAATTAATTTTAATAAATGGGGATTTTGTTTTTTATTTATAGGAAAATAGTAATCATATAAAGGTAGATAGATAGATAGATAGATAGATGGATAGATAGATAAATGGACAGATAGGTAGATGGATAGATGGATATTATACATTTCCCAAAGTTTCCAAAATTTCAAGTATCGATAGGCATCATCATATGTTCTCAATATTTTATCGATAATCAATTATGAGGATTAGAATGCGATACAAAGTTATATCTTATGAAATGTAAAGGGTATTAACCTAGAATTATTTTAGCTTTTATTATACATTTCCCAAAGTTTCCAAAATTTCAAGTATCGATAGGCATCATCTTATGCTATCAATATTTTATCGATAATCAATTATGTAGATTAGAATGCGATACAAAGTTATATCTTATGAATTTTATAGGGTATTACCCTCGCCCAGTTAAGATTCCAGAACACCACGCTGGTTTCCCGTTACCTTGCCTCATTTACCGCAGCTCGTGTGGCACTTCACACATCTGAAGGGGGAAAAACTTCTCCGCTTAATGGGCCTCCGTACTGAAATCTTGAGGGAAGGGAGGCTTTAATTGCCCGCCAGCAGATCGATAAACAATAAACTAAAGTGCACTCGAATTGCAGAAAACCACGTGAGAAGTGGCTGCAACGTGCAACGTGGAGCTTGCAACTTGCCACCAACCAACTGAACACTTCCAAAGCAAACTTCCAGCGATGGATTTCAATTGGCGACTGGCGAATTCGAATTCAACTTCGACCGCAAATCGCAATTCACAAATCTGCAAAACTTTCGCCCTGATTGCGATTCAGATCAAGAAATAGAAATGCCAAAACAGAGTTTTATAGAGTTGAAAATCGATTTTCCTAAAGTATATAAACATATATTCTCATAGCTTAGCATTTGAATATTAATTAAATTTAATGAGTAAGTCAACTAATCACTTTTATTTACTTTTATTTATTACATCCCCCATAAAAAAAAAACATAAAATAAAAGTGTCATAATTGCGGAATCTGAATCTTCAGCAAATGAAGGCCAACAGCGACTGTGAAATGCAATATTTGTCGTCTGCCAATTGTTGTTTTTTTCACAACACGGCTTTTGTTGTTAACTTGGCCCTGGCCTTTAACCAGAGACAGTGAAAACAGCAACAGAAAGAAAAACAAAACAAAATTTTGCAAATTTAAATCTATGAAAAATCGTACATTAGTAAGCTATAAATTGATGATTTAATAATTAGCAATATAATGTAAATAAGGGAATATGCCAGAATCTCACAACTCTAATTGCTGCGAATTCTTCTTGCGAGAAATATATATAGATATATCTATATATACATATATCATTATTGTGATTATATTTTGGCCTTCTTCGCTGGCTGTTTTGCGGCTTTAATCGCTTCACTTTTGATGTTTTCTGTTGCTTTGTGAGCAAAAACCCGTTTCGGCGAGTAGAAGATTTCGCTGAAAATCACTTTATCTGCGAAACAAACACACACACACCAACACAGAGAGAGACAGGTGTGTGCACAGGTGTATATGCTGTGCTGTGAGCAAATTGCTTTCAGTTGCCTCCGCTCTTTTATCTACGAATCATGTGCACACACAACTTATGTAACCGCACAATCGAGTATCGCATTTCCCATCGCCGTCAATGGCGAATCCGAGCCAAAAACAATGGACTTGGACTTGGACTTGGAATCGGATCGAAAGGGATCACATCAATATATTGGAAGAAACCAGGCAAGGAATAAGGTTTTGTAGGAGAGCCACAAGATGCCTTTAGGATACTATCAAAGGTTCTATTGTGAGGGAATTCTCTCAATGAAGGATTTGAAAAGTTGGGCTAACTTAACTTAAGAAATGTTAAAAAAGGTCATAAAGTTAAACAGAATATAATAGTAAAAGATGCAGAAACGTTGGACAACCCTTTTAATTAGTTTAAATATTATAAATATATATGCAAACCAAATTTATAACAAAAAGCCTCACTAATTGCTTTCTTATCCAGTATTATTATTAAAAGAATTTAATTTATAAATAAATCTTAATCAGATTATTAATTACTAATATTTATATAACTCCAAATAAAATAATCTAATTGAAACGATATTTTGAAACCCCTTTTCCCACATCAATCTTTTGTTCAGTGCCACACAAAAGGGGTAAGTACCCAGTAAGTAAGTACAAAATATGGGGAATTCCACACACCATTGACTTCGTGTGTGTGTGTGTGTGTGTGTGTGTGTGGTAAATAAAAGGCATGCATATCAATTTGTGTCAAAGCTGATTTGATAGCCAATCGGGAGTTGAATGGAATGAATGAATGCGCGCACCTTTACCCCAAGCCTTAACAAATTACTCATACGCCCCATGGGCCCCCAGCTACTTTATCGCTTATCGCACACACCTTTTTTTTTTTTGTTTTGTTCTTTTTTACTTTACTTTTTATTTTTGGGATTTCTGAGTAAACATGAATATTGTTTAATTGCGATTCTTGGCCAAGCAGGCAGCTGATTACGTCTGATGGACGGTCGCATTGTTTACCCTTTTTAGCTGGCTAACAATTAATTAATTATTCTGTTATTTGTTATTTATTTAATACAATTTCAAAGGCTTCTCAATTAATTAAGTATGAATTAGAAATTTATGTTTATATTTTATGTTCTTCAAGTTAATTACAACTTTAATTATTAAGGAATATTTTAAATTTCGATTTGAAGCAGACAAAGCGTGTTAGAAAATTAAATTTATGACTAATTTAAATTGCAATTTAGCCAGTTGGCAGTGCAATTAAAACTGCAGTATAACTTTAAGTGGTATTGCCAACGGAATTCACTTGAGGCTATGCGCACACACTTGACATGCGATGAGCTGACGACAATCATCATCTCAGGGTCAACTTTTGCAATATTTGTCGTCGTCGTCGTATTTGTTGTACATTTGTCTCTATAAATAGTACATATATCTGTAGAATTTGTCGTATTGGACAGATGTGCATTGTCTCACGTTTGTTTGCTTATTAGCGCGCTTGATTGCTGGCTGTTCTTTTTGTGACGACTACTACTTCAAATTGCAATTAGCTTTTAAAAACCGCCCAGAATCTCTACACTATATATGCATTTTTTTTTTTGTTAACTTTCTTAGTTGGTATCTTAGTTAGTTGCATGTCTCGTTTCGCTTCGAGGGGCAACAAGTGCAATCTTTCCGAGATTTGGAACAGATTCAAAGTGAAATTAATACCGTGGAAGCTGGTTTTTGGCAGAAGAAATGAGTGGAAAAATATTCAGATTGTTGTTGAAAGCAAAAGATATCTTTATTTAGTTTTAGTAACAAAGTAAATACATCTTTTAAAATTAACAATTAGAATTATAATTATAGATATCTGAAACCAAGAAAAGGCAAACGAAAGAATACAAAATAAGTCTTAAAAATAAAAAGCAGAACATTTAACAATGGAAAAAACTCTTTTGATATTTAAATATTTGAATAATAAAAGACCAAGACAATAATAAAATAAATGTTATAATTCAATTAGTACTTTAATTATTTCATTCTTTATATATTTATAAAAAACCCATTAAATTCTCTTTAGTTTTTTTTTTAGTCTTCTTAGATTTCCCTCTGCATTTTTTAGAATTTCTATAAATTGGTAGCAAAAGAATGCGTGCGTATAATTTATTTTAAATAAATTGGCATTGAAAACTATCTGCGCATATCCAATTGGGAAATTAGAAGAGACTAGCGGTAAATCGCTGCGGCAACTGAAGAATCGACCACGGCACCCAACAACAAATCATCAAGAAAGGGAGAAGAGAAGCTCTTTCTATTTCTTCTCCAGAGAAGAATGCAGAAGAATGCCCTTCGAGTTATGTACAAGGAATGACATAAGAGGGGGGTGCCGGGGGACCAAGATGTAACGGTAAGAAGCAGAACAAGAAAATGTGTTCAGGTGGAAAAAAAAAGAAGAAGAATCAACAAAGATGAAGAACACAAAACAGAAAACAAAAACAAGAGCCAAAGCATACAAAAGATAAACGCAACAAGACAAAAGAACGTCAACAAATGCAGCTGCGAAGCAACTGATAAAGAAGAAAAGAGAAGCAAAGAACGAAGAACGAAAAAGAACCATAAGAAGAATTCACAGAACAATGACATGTAGGGGGTTTTGTTATGCAAGTGGGCGTGGCACTTGCAAACATTGCAAAATACCAAAAAAAAAAAAATTATGGAATTCCAAAAAAATAAAACCAAAAATATAGTTCTTTAGGAATTTAAAGGTCATAATCAGAGGTAAATATTTTCAAAAAGTTAAATAAAAAACTTTAAGAGTATAATTTAAACATGACTTAATATTCATGAATAAATTAAACTCATATCCTTAAAGCTTTTTCTGGTAGAATGTCAATTTCAGTGAGCAAAATATTTGCTAGTGTGTGGGTTACTTTGAAATAAATCTAAGCATTGTTAAGCTGTCGGTTACCTGAATCAATTAGTGTGTCCATTAAACTCGTTAGAACTGTTTAATGAATACCCATGGACAATCGTCCGCAGACACACACCCACATCATTCATCCATCGGTTGCCAGCTGAATTCCATGGGGCAGCCACCTCAGGCATTCGCAAGCGAGTCGAATAATCGAATAATCACAATCCAATGGCACCGCATTAGATGAACCACTGAGCCTCTGCATTCCAGTGGCTACTGAGGTTGACCTGCGACATGCATCCCGCGTCCAATGCCATGTCTATGCATGCATCCCAAATCCCCTGCTCACATCCTTGCAGATTTTACACTCGGAAAATGATTATAGCTCTTATATTATTTTCTGCACTTATTTTTTTTAATATATTAACTATAAATATATTCTGTGAACATATTGAATATTATTTTAAGAAACTTTTAACCAACGATTTTTAAAATGTTCTATTCATTCCTTATAATTCCCAATTAAGTTTTTGAGGTTTCATAGTTTTTACTTTAGAAATATAACAATAACTATGTACTTCTTTTGATCTGAAGAGAATTTTTCACAGTGCACAAAGCATCTCAATGCAATTCCATGGCCAAGTTGGAAAACAATTTCGGCCATCTCTTTCTTTCTGGCTCTCCCCCTCTCGCCTGCTTGCCCGAGGCAATGACTTTTACACATCGCAGCATATGGCCATCTCATACCTTCCCAGAGCCGCCGCCCCCCCTTTTCCGCTTCTGGCTCCCCTTTTCCCGTTTTCAACGGCGCATCTGAACGCGCTCAATTGTATCGTCATTGACGTCGACTTCGACTTCAACTTCGACGCCGCTGTCGCAGTCGCAGTCAGCGTTGCCGCCAGGCAGCGTGTAAAATTGAAAGACTTACTCACACAATTGACTCAGCCATAGAACACAAAAAAAAAAAAAAAAATACAAATAAAACAAATAAATATATACATATAATAACTAATTTTCCTAGGAAATCACCTGACGCGAAAGTCAAACAAAAAAATAAAAAGCCCTTTAAATGTATTTAATCACTTTTTATTGGAAATGTGCTACTTTTTGACATTCTGAAATATTAATATATTAATTTTGTTAATTTCCAAGGAAATTTACTTAAAAATTTATCAATATTGTTATAGAAAACACAAAACCAAGCAGCAGCTTTGCATATACAGCTGTTTCCGCCATCAGTAACAGCTGCAAGAATACAATATTTCCTGTAATTTGCTTATGCAAGCTGGTAATTTTTCTCAGTGATTGGAGCCATGAAACTTGCGTTACCGGATTTCGGATGCTGTTTTGTTAGCCCGTCTTTTTTTCTCTCTCTCAGCAGCCTCTCTTCCCGACAGCCTCTCTTCCTCTCTCAGTAAGCATTGAAGACTTTAGATTCGGCTATAGCTTTTAAGGTTTTATGTTAGTTTCTAGCTTCGCACCTTCAACTCTCTGGCTCTCCTCCGGTCTTTTGGCTCTCTGACTCTCCTCCTTCCCGCGTGGCAACTCCTATTGATTTGGCTTCGAAAAAAACAAATTCATGGCTTTGGAATTTCGGTGTTACTTTTTTGGTTAGCAAACTGGAAATTCTTGGGGGTCTGTTGTTGGGAGTTGACCCAAAAATAAAAGCGGTTTCACGGGGGGAAACGGGAGAGAGACTGCAGTCTGCAGGCCAGGCCAACACACTGATTATGCTGCTGCCTTATCAAAAACTGAAGGGGGAAGGGGAACCACTTCACGTTGCGCATACGCCCCTTTGGAATGCGATTCAGTGTCGGAAAACTGTATTTGCTTCGCAAACTGGAGATTCGAATGATGTTGATCCGATATGGGTCAGCAGTTGACTGATTTATTATCCCCACAACATACATATCTAGTGGTGTGGGGAGCCGGAATGGGATGTATCTTATTGGTTTATTGAATAGATAAAAAGATACATGTATAATATAGGCTTATTACAAGTCTATCTGAGCCGACAAACGCCCCCAATTATATAGTATCTAAGTATATATATATTCTGGACTTTGAAGTAGAAAAGTGTTTTGTTTTTATTAATTGTTTTATGTTTCTGTTTGCTGCCTTTATACCTGGTTTAATGAGTATCTTTTGAAAGTTACTTTAGAATATTATTTTTTATATAACAAATCACTAAAAGTCTAAACAATTTCGAAGAAAAACAAAAACAATAGCAAACTCGGTTGACTCAAAAATAAATAATTTCCTAAAATCTCAGGTAAGATTAAGAGATTTTCCCTTAACAAAAAAAAACTATTTGCATTTAAAGATTGGATATAATTTCTTTGATTTTTAATGATTTCATAATGAATGTTACTTTTTGGTATGTGGGCCCCATAAAATGTATTTCTTTTTTTTGCCACTTATACGTTGTTTTTTTTGTGTTTATTTTTTGACAGTTGATTTCCACTTTCGACAAAACTTGTTTCGTTTTGAGGTTAGTTTTCTTTGCTGCTGCTGCTGCTGTCCGTGTTATTGCTGTTTTTGTTTTTAGAGTTTTTTCTTGTTCAGCCACTTTTTACAACAACAACAAGAAGAGCCCACTAGCTATAGCAACAACACGTGGCTGTAAGCAGCTTTTATTTCTATTTCGCATCTCCTTCGCCCGCACACACACGGTATCTCTCGCCATCTTCTCACTCGCTTTGTCTATTTTGCAGTAATTTCCAGTTGGCTGAATTCGGTGGGAGGCTGTACGAGAGCAACAGAGAGAGAGAGAAAGAGAGAGGAGGTACAGCGAGTGGGAGAGAGGTGAGAGCGGGCCATATAACTCCCACCATTTCCATTACCATTTCCATTTCCAAACGCTTTTTGTTGCCCACTTTTGATGGTCTTTGGAATCTGTATCTGGCCCAAACTACTCACTTTTTGCACTCTCACGCCCACAAAAACGCTACCAACACAAAGCACAAATCACAAAAAAAAAAAAATTAAATAATAAAAAAAAGCAGACTACAACGGAAAACACGCGAAATATAAAGCAAATCCCGCTCTCAAGCAGAGTGTTAATGGGTTAAACTGAAGTTTTGCCCATAATAATGAAACGAAATGGCATAAAGAGATGCCCCTGTAGTGTTTTCCTATTTCCCATAGAACTATTATCACGCTATTTTATAATAATAACAATAATAATAAGAAGAAAATTAAGATTAGAAACAGAAGAACTTTAATAATACATCAAAGAAAACACCTATTAAGCAGGTGAAATAAAAGTGTCTTAAATATTAACATTAAAAAATAAATTGCATAAATATCAGCAAAATATAAATTCTTTAAACTAAAAATTGTTATTATTATTTGAATTTTTTGAAGGGAAACTATAACTGCAATAATGCGGAATATCAGAATCTAATTGTTTCTGCTGTTTTATTTGTTAAAACAATTATGCAATAATGTTTTTAAAATATCAAAGAATTAAATATAATTATGATTTACAATTTACATTATCGCTTTGTATTTTACAATAAATAATTTTAGATTCTATTGGTAGGTTTTATTATGGGGAAGTTACCGAAGGATTTTTGGGAAGATGTGAAACATGGAAATTATAAATGCTCTACAATGGAATTATTTAGTTAAATAAAATGGACCTATACCCTATAGAATCCTATTAATAGTGGACTTTTCTTGGAGTGTAGTTTGCGAGTCATGGCAATTCAAGTCATTGGGTACACATTTGTGTACCTGTGTGCCTTTGGCAGGTACAATACACAACACTGTTGATTCACGACTCTGCCAATAGATAGTTTCTGCAGTTTCAGAGTCACTCTTGTCTCCACTCACGTTGTCGCTGCGACTGCGCTGTTGCTGTTGCTGCTGCTGCTGCTGCGCTGCTTTTGTTTGCTACTGCTGCACCACACAAAAAACAACAGATCAAAATCAAATTTGATACACCGAAAAAAAAAAAACCAGACGAAACGAAAGCGAACACCGAGACGCCAACGCGTGCGCACTTTGTAATTAAAATTAATATTGAAATCCGCCGCAGAGAAGAGAGAGGGAACGCGCGCCGGGGGCGAGGGAACGCAAAAGCTAAGGCGACGAGAACGAAAGCCGGAGGCAAAAGCGGCGACACTGCAACGGTGACGCTCGGGAACGTCGACGGTCGCCTAACAACTGACGAGGCTCACTCGACAAGCGGCAAAGCGACTAAGGGGCCAAAAGAGACCCCAAAAGAGAGAGGCCCCAATAGGGAGAGAGGCCCCAACAGAGAGAGAGGCCCCAACAGAGAGCGGCCCCAACTCAGAAAGCGGGAGACTGGCAGAGCGAAGAATTGACCGCAAAGCCGATTGTAAAGATACAATTTATGGTTTGCTCTGGGATACCTTGATACTCCTTATCAGACAATGAAAGTGGAGATCGTTATAAAAATTATGTATATATACATATATGTATTTGCTTATATACATATATATATTTTACATATATTATTTTAATAAATGCACATGCATTTAAAAAAAAAACACTGTTACTATATCAATTTTAAATATTAAATTATTTTAATAATGTTCAACACAAATCATGAAAGATACAAGAAGAGATTTAATAGATTAATCTTTACTATAATTGCTTATTACAGTCAAAATAAATATATATTTACATTTGTTTTAAATGACCCACGCATCCAATATATACTCTTGCAGTTTACAGGGTATGCAAATAATGAGAGATGTTCAGAGAGAGAGAGAGAGAGAGAGTGGGGCTTTAAGAGAGCCCCATAGACAGATCAGTCCAGTTAGACAGTTATTAAATGAAATGTGAGAGTGGGGTGCTCCAATCAGACATGTTGCTTTTCAACTGTGCAGGTGATCTCAGTCAATGTCAAACTGTCTGCATTTTTGTTAAATTAAAAAAACAAAGAAATGATTGAGCTACATTCGTATTTTTTATATGGATCTATTTATTAAATATTGGAAAATTCATAAAAAATTCAAAAAATGTGCTATTTAAAAATTTGTTTAATTTACTTTAGGCAATTTTAAATGTTTTTTATATTCTATTCTTATTCTACACTTGAAATAATTCTGTTTGGTCTTTATCTTAATGAAAATTAACTGCTTTTGTTTATATTATTTAATTATACATTATATAATATATATATTATAATGTATAATTTTATAAATTATTCCCAATATTAAAGATAAATATAAAATCCGCACACTCACCCAGTCGAGAATCGTTCTTCTTTCGCACGCGTAGACATATGGTACAGGATTTAATGCACTAAATGGAAAAAATACATATACATAAAAGGATATTAGTTAAATCCGTTTCCCCAATCGATCAGGACTGTTGATTTGCCGTACGTCGTGTATGTGGCGAATGACCTCCGTGCGGGATATGTTCTCCAGGGTCAGGCCATTGACCTCGAGTATCTCATCGCCCACTTCCAGATTATCGCGATCGGGCGGTGAGCCGTATAGTTTAATTTTACCCTCCACATTCTCGACGAGTATGATGACATAGCCCGATAATTCGACAACTTGTTGCTGAAAAAAATATAAAAAGGAAAAGGGATGTTAGCACCCAACGTGTATACTTGATAATAATTGTAATAGTTTAATCTTTGATTAAAAATTAAAAAAAGAAGGTACTTTAAGCTTTTATTACCACCTATGAACTATTTTACGATAATATAATTTTCATAATGAACCGGCTTATGCATAACTTGAAAATTGTTTAACATTTTTCACCCCTCTTTGGCACACGGGGCGTATGCTTAATGCTTAACGATTCTCTTTGCTCACGAAATATTTAAAACCTCTCCCTCTTTCTCTCTCTTTCTTGTAAATGCCACGCATAAAGTCATTTTCATAAATGCTTGCCTAAATAGCAACAACAACTTATTTATGCTCCTTGCGGGGGCGGTGTTATGTTATGGACGAAAAACAAAGAAACACACATATGTATACACAGAGGGTAAAAAAAAAATCAAATTAATTACACAAAAGGATGAAGGACAAAGGCATCAGCAGCAAGTCTCGCTCAACAACAAACAATCCAACTTTAGTTCAAACACGAGTGTGTGGGTGTGTGTGTGTGCGGGTGTGCGAGTGTGCGGGTGTGGGAAGTTTGGCCATTATTGCCTGGGCTGGCTCGTTATGTTAATTACAACAAATTATGCTCATGCGGCTCCTAGCTCCGCGCATATACACCGAGTATATCCTTGAAGGACACCCACCGAGCTACGCCCACCCACGGCCACAGGCGTGTAATCGGGGGGCGGGGCAGCTGCTTTGATTGCCCTCCAAAGGTTTGACAGTCACCGGAAAACCAGCAGCCATTCAAAAGCCATTAATCCGTTTTAGGCCAAAAGTTTGACTAAGTAATAATTAAAATTAGCACAGTTTTATCATACTTTATAATTGTTTAATAATTTTTAAATTAAAATTAAATAAATGACAAGCTAATTATCAACTAACCAGAAAATAAATTACAGAAATAATCACCTTAACACAATAGTATTACTTTATTAAACCTACAAAATAAAGGGAAAACTTCTAACAACAAAAAGCCAGCAGCATAAATAATAATTAATAAAAAATTAAATAAATAAAATGAAATTAAAATGACAATATATTGTCTACAATCCAGCAGACTAAGGCTATTCAATGATGCATGATGAATAGAGCGACTTGAACTGAAGAATCATGGCTATTTATTTGGCATCAAGCACTGGCACTTTACACTCCTCAGCTGATAAATGTTTAAAATTGGCGCCTTTCACCTTTTGCTGAGTCTCAGAGTCTCAGCATCCTCAGCATCTCCTCAACATCCTTAGCATCCTGAGGAATAATTCATGGCCTGGACGAAATGCATTCGCAGCAATTTAAATACACTTCAAGTTCATTTCACACAGAAACCAGAAATAAAAGCGACACAAAGAGACCAACAACAACAACAAATAGCAACAAATAAATAGCCAACATTTCAGACCACAAAATGCAAACCGAAAATTGGTAAAAAAAAAAACACTTGAGAACCATTTAAACCTGGCTGTCAGAGGGGGAAATAAAAACAAGAAAAGAAAAACATAAAAATAAATAGAAATAACAGAAAACAGAATCAACTGTGTTGAGATTAATTTATGTAAAAGTCAGCGATGGAAATATCGAATCGGTCTTGGTGTATATTTATTTATAATTTACATTTTTCTATTTTATATGAATTACATTTAAATTAATACTTAAGTATGTTAAAAAATAGACTCTTTGATTTTTTAATAAAATAAGACAAAACTTCTCGAGCTTCTATAGTAAAAGATAGAAAGATATCGTTGTTAATCGATTGATAATTGGTACAGCTTTTATCGATACCGATATTTTTAGAATATAAACTAATTAGGGAATCCACTAAATATAATTTATATGATATCTTCAGTTAAAATTGTTAAAGATACAAAAATATCGTTCTTAATCGCTTTTATCGATACCGATATTTTTAGAATGAAAAAAATTTAGAGAACCCAGTAAATATATAATTTCTATGATATTTTAAATTTAAACTGGACATATTTCATTTAATTGTATTATCAATAAAATGATCGATTTACAATTTATGAATAAACGATAGTTTATCGCTATCAATAACGCACATCCCTGAAATATATATATATATATTGCATATATGCAAAAAAGAAAGGAGCTCAGGAATGCACAAAAAGTTGCCTAATTACAAAACAAAGGAACAACTATGGGTGGAAAAGGGGAGAATAATTCGGCCTTATTGGGTCACAAAAGTGAATAAACAGGCAATGGCGTTGTGGGCGTGGCAGTGTGGCAGAACCGGCAATTGTTGCAAGTGCAGCAGCAACACCAGCAATTGCAATTGCAGCAGCAACAGCAACACTATTGCGACAGGCAAAACACTCAACTGGAAGTGAACTCGAGCTCGGGCTGGCAAATGGCCAAAAAGGACACACAAAGCAGGAGGCGTCATGGAATGGAATGAAATGGAAGGGAATGGAATGTCCCAGTGTCCTGGGCCAGGTGCTAACAGGGCCAAAAGTAGACACACACACACACACACACACAATGCGGCGAATAAACAGGAAGACAGCTCTCGACTCGGTGCAGCTGCTGCTGGGGAAATGAACAGAAATACTGCGAAAATGGGAAAATTGGGTGGGGAGAAAGCCACCGAAAAACCAACGATTCCAAAACTGTTTGCCACCGTTCTCGCTTTGCCAGCCTCATATTTCACGCCTCTTTCTTGTTCACCGTACTCCAGCAGCGTTTTTTTTCACACTTTCACATACACTCAGAGAAAATGTTTAGTTTTATAGCAGAAAAATGCCCTTGAAACATCATTACTCTATGATGTTAAGTTCAAATTACAAGAAATATTTATGAAAACATTTGATTTCTCTCAGTGTAAATAATATTATTCCCTTTTCTTTTGTTTGGATTAACATGGCAAAGAGTCGGGCCAATTGATGAATAAAGGAGAAGCGCGAAAAAAAACAGGAACAAAGAGCAAAAGGGAAAGAGAACGAAAACGAAATCCAAAACCTAAGCTGCATAATTATTGGCGCTTCAACGCCGGATGCAGGCACTCAAACAACACTCGCACATACCGAAGTACAACAGCGGCCAAGTCCAAAGTTAAAAATAACAATAATTTGTAATATAAATATAAAATAATCATTTCAATTATCTCTAAATGCATTTAATGCATTTTTTAAACATTATTGCTTTTAAGTCCTTAATGCTTTTTTGAACATTTAAATATTAAAATAAAAGACACATTATTTTAAAAATCGTTAGGTTTTATATTTATAATATAGTTTTAAGACATATTTTAAATATTCTCTCTTTGCTTTTAAACACAAATATTTTAATGCTTTTTGAATATTTGTACATATGTGTTAAAAATGCTTTTATGCTTTCATACTTTAATGCTTTTTGAATAGTTTTGTTTTGAAAATCATTCCTAGAAACACTTTCGAATATTATGCTTTTAGTTTTTGTAATATTAATAAAAAAGAATATTTTTAAATATTTTATAATTCTAGTTAGTGCTTTTTGAATATTTATGCTTTTATAAGTTAATATTTTAATGCTTTTTGAATATTTTCAAGTGCAAAAAAATCATTCACAGAAATACTGCGTTAGAAAATGTATTTCTTCCTGAGTTTTACTAATATTCATAAATTATTCTCAGATTTCTTCGTTTATATTTATCACTGAAACCGCTAGAAATTTAAAACCAATTAAAAAAAGCAACCAAAAGTATGCAGCATAATATCACAGTGAGCAGGATTCAATGTAGAATGGTTTCTTTGAATCCTAAGGCACTCGTTATTCGTTAGGTACTTGCATTTGAACTCTTTCCTGGACAATTTTCGAATACTAGTATTTACTATTATTTCAACCGCAGTTGTGTGTGTTACGTACGTGTGTGTGGGGGTGTGTGTGTGTGTGTGTTAAGGGGTGTCAGGGCAACAACTGGCGACATAGACAAACTGGGGCACTTAAAGAGCCCCTTACCCAAGCCCCCTCAGCACCTACATACCTCTCTCATGCCCGCACTTTGTCGCACTCGAATGAAAAATGACAGCAATTACGCTTAAATTATGCGTTTGTTTTCATATGAGCGTCCTTGTAAGTTGTTCTTGTTGTTGTACTTGAAGCTCATTTCACACATAGACACATGGCAAGTACAGAGCCACACACAAGAGAGGGAAAGAGAAAAAGAGTCTAGGCGACAACATTTTCCCTTTTCCCGTCATTGTCTCTGCTGTTTTTTTTTTTTGTTTTTTTTTTTTGTCGTTTGCTGTGGGAAATTCTCTGAAAAACTAAAAATTGCACGCGATGCTGAGTATGTAAGCCAAAGTTTCGGGGAAATGAAAACAAATACTAGTGCCCCGATCGCGAAATCATTTTCGTAGCACACTTTTATGGGCAGCTTAGGGTTAAGACAAATCCTTTAAGATAAGACTTGCCAACGGTGATTTTATGCTTTTCCAACACATTTTTTGTTTGTAATTAAATGTAACGAAGTAAGATTAAATAATACATTTTTAATAAATAAGAATATTTCCCAAATAAATAAAGAAATATTTATGATTTATAAACAATTAATTTCAAATATATAAGAATAATTTCCAAATAAATAAATAATCATTTATGAAGTCTGCCTTAAAAGTGTTAATAATTATCAATACCAACAGAGCATGACTTTCCAACACCGATTTAATGCTTCACCAACATCTTTTTTGGTGTAATTGGAATGACTATGAAACCTGAAGAAATCCCTTTAAAATAGAAACCTCCTGCCAAAGCAAATATTATAAAAACTTTATAAAAGATTTCCAAAGCTATAGTATTACAATTACAGCACTATCACTCCATTCCAACACTTTTATACAAAAAAAAATAAAGGGTATTCAAAAAGCGGCGTGATCTTGGCTCCGCTACTTTGCGCTTGACTGCTAATGACAAAGCCAAGAACAAAACCAGAAACGAAGGGAAAAAAACAAAGAATAGAAAAAAAAAACGTGGAAAGAAAACAGAGATAGGATGAAGGATGAGAGGGGGAAGGGGCAGGGCGAGGGAGATGCTTCACAAAAAGGGAAAGCAGAAAGCAAAAAGCAGAAAGCAGCAGCAGCAGAAGGGCGAAGGCAGAAAGGCGAGAACAAGAACAAAGCACTTGACTTGTCATTTTTGACATATAAATGGCGAAACAAATCTTTGGATATTGTTTTAAATGATGCACACACACACACACACACAAACGCACAGATACACAGACACACCCACACACATATACACTTTCTGGCTAATAAGCAGCAAAAAGGGATGAATGATGTGGTTGCGGATGGAACCTTGAATGGCAATGCGAATAAGAATAAGAATGAGAATGGGATTGGGAATTAGAATGGGAAAGTCCTGAATCAGGAGGAATCCCCTTCTCCTTGGAGTGATGTTGCTGATACCAGGGAAAGGTTATGCAACAAAGTATGGTACGTGGTATAAATGATACAAACGTTACGCACAATTGTCGGCTATTGTCGTTGTCGTGGTTAAAGTTGAAATATTTTTGTTGTTGTAACAGCAGCCAAGAGCCAAGGGGGACAGGAACCAGGAACCAGGAACCAGGACCAGTTATCAAGCATATGTCTTCTGGCCTACAGTACGTCGTCCTGATGGTGGTGATGGGGTGGCCTCTAGAGTGGACCAGCACATGCGCAATTGCAGTTACCGCAATCAGACGCACAAACACACGCATGTGCGTTTCTTCATGCCCAGTTTTTCTTGCCGATTTTTTTTCTTCTTGTTTTTCTTATTTTGCTTTTCTTTTTTTTTTGGCTCTTTTTTTTCGTCTCTTTTTTTTTCTTCTCTGAATTATAGACACTAACACAGAAGGGACACAACACACGCTGCCACTTAATGAAGCAAAATGTTTCATACTTTTCATTCTTCTGCTTCATTTTACTGGCATTTATATATATATATACATATTTATATATATATATGTACATATATAGTGGTTGCCCAGAATAGCATTGCCAATGGCCATCATCATATATAAAAGTTATTTGAAAATTTCATGGCAATTCATATAAAAAAACTTTCTTTGACAGCCGCAGAAAGTAGCTGGAAGGAAGGAATATGAGCGAAAGCAACACACACACACAACCGCAATGATGGACAGGCGGCCCATGCGGCGTATGCGTTATTTGCAGAAATTCTATTCCAATGCCATACAGTCCACGCTCGATACAGTACACCCATAAATACAAATTCAATAATTACAAATTCCTTGTGTTTACTTAGGAGACCTCCAAAAACTCCAAACTCAACAGTTTCTCAATCCAACGAAAAACATATCTTGAGCAGAAAGTCATTCAAATTTACAAGAATAATATTAGGACACAATAATCGAACTCACAGCCACTTAAATAATAATAACCCCAATTTAACCCTACATCATATTTTAGCCCTTCAGCAAGAGAGAACGAAACTCCTGAATTAAACATAAAGAGAAATATACAACAAACAATAAAATTCCTGAAAAAAATACGCAAACTTACCACACGATAGAAATATAAACAATCTAATATTACTTAAAATACTATAACATTAATATTGAATTAATGACACACACCCACAATACAAAATAACGAATAAACATCACTTTTTGGCTGGGTTTACCACTAGTTTAAAGTCAGAACCAGTTGGGAATCATAGGGTACAAGTGGAGCACAAATAACACCTTAATGTAAGCTTTATTTTTAAAATATTTTTTTGTATTAGTATTATTTAGCAACAAATCACAATTACTTTGTTAAGATCTAAACCCTACAGATGAAATCTCTGACACTGGAAAATGGTATTCTCCTCTAAGTTATCCTTTTAGCAATTGCTTCTTTATATTTTAAGATTTATTACATTTTTGTATTACTATTTATTATATTATTAGTGACTTGTCTTGATTTTGGGGTGCGATTTTTTTCTTAAATATAGAAAATTATTTTTATACATAAAAAACTTCACATACCAAAGTGTTTACTTTTGAGAGCATTTTGCCACTGTGTTCATGTTTTTCTTTTTTTTTTATCTTCACCCAAGAAAACCCCGATCCAAATATTCAGCAGCGCAAATGAAGTTTTCCAGGAATGAGCAATTCAAAAGAACTGCAAATTAAACACGAACAAATTAAGTATAAACAGACAGAGGGATATTCCCAGAAGGGGAAGTAAATCCCAGGAAAAGTAATAGATACAAAAATATACTGGCAGTCTTTAATAAAAACATCTAAGCAGCATGGGAAAATATCACTAAAATATAATAAATAAAAAATAAATAAATTGTGTATATAAACAAACAAGGAAACATTACAGGAAAATGGCTTAAAAATGGCTTAAATTAATTAAGGATTGGTGCAATATTAATACACAAGCTAGCAAAAATAAAGTCAAAATGTAATTTTAAAATGACTCACAAACTTGTTGTAAACTAATTCAAAGCGACAGCCAATTACAGAACAAAAATAAAATTAAAGAAATCTAAAAACGAAACTCATTCAAAGGGAAAATTAACAGTATACATACATACATACATATGTACATACATACATACATATGACAAATCCCAGAGCAATATTTATGTTATTTAAACTTTGCAAAACCCACCTTTAATTGCAATATAATTATTATTTTAGCGCTTTCAGTACAAATCCCACCCAAGGGAAATATTTAACTTTTATTTAAAAATGGCAAATCAAAGTTTTCCAGGATGGCGAGTCATTCTACAAAGCAGCTAATTAAAAATATTAAAATAAAACGGGAAATAAGGAAATGAGAACTTTAGTGAAATATGTAAAAAAAAACTTACAAAATAAAACAGAAAACTAAAATCTGAATGAAAGAATCTTCAGGGAGTAATTTTATATGAAAACATCAAATGAAAAGGTGAAAGAGTAAATTCAAAAGGAACAACTGAAAAATCCCTCTTCATAAAATATAGGAAAAATCAGCAAGGGAAAACAGAGAAAAAAAAACACGGATCGAAATAAATTGTTATATTTATAATGATTCTTTTTTGTACATGAAAAATCAAAGGATTTTTTCCTAGAAACTTTGTATAGTTAAATAAATTTTTTACTACTCTATTTTTTAAAATCTTTAGGTATTTTTTTTTTTTGAGTGCACGCCTGTGTCTGTGAGATTGCGTGAGCACCAGTTAACGTGTATGTGTTTGTGTGTAATAGCCCAAAACGGCAATGTTTAATTAAAAACGATAAAGGACACAACGCCGGCAATGGGCAATGCAAATAAGAGAGAGAGAGTCAGACAGAGAGAGAGAGAGAGAGAGAGTGAGACAGAGAGAGAGAGAGAGAGAATGATGGTGAGGAAAAAGCATTCAAGGGGTATAGCTTGGGGTGGGTGGGGGTTGCATTCATCAGACGTCGTCGCTCGATTGACAAGCAGCGGATGCAGTTCCCTCAGTTACATTTATGTTCCTCCAGCCAGCCTCCCCTTGCTCCCTTCTCCTGCTGCAGGAGACCTGCAAAAAGGACACACGCACACCAAGCAAGTTGAAAGCGGAAATGGGCCCGGGGACCCATCAGCTTTCACCCAACGCCCACGCCCACGTCCTCGTCCTCGTCCTCGTCCGCCAGAAGGAAGCGAGTTGTCAAATAAAATTTCACTCCGAGCTGAAAGCCATTTTCCAATGGGAATTCGAATCATTCGAGACTGCGACTGTGAATATGAATTCTGATCTGTTTGAGCTGCCACGATGATGACAGGCATATGGGGGCAATATTTATAATTGCAGTCAATAAACAAGGGCCATAAAGGGAGTTCATAATTGTGTATGAATTTATAAAAAATTGTAGAAATCAATTGAAGCGCAGGAGATTTATTTATAAAGCATATAAACAAATAGTGAAGGAACTGGGCAAAAGGGTAAATAATAAAAGGTATTAATGAATAAATTTCAAATATGAATTAAATAATACAAATATTAAAAATGAAATTAACTTTAAAACATTGGATAATTAAACAAAACCAGGTTTTTGAAAGTGTAAGGGCTTAACCTTGAGCCATACTATTTATTAGAAAGTCCCTAAACGTATGGCAATCTTTCTAATCTTATTTAAAACACATTAACATTATCATTAAATTAAGAACCTCATATGTACACATACACACGCAATACAAAAAAACTTGACTAAACAGTATTTTTTGGCTGGGTTAACACTAGTTTGAAGTCAGAACCAGTTGGGAATTATAAGGTAATTTTTTTAAAATTAATTTATTGTATTATTATTGCTATTTATTATTAAAATTCATTAAAACTCTTTCTAATTTATAGAAATATTGTCTCAGTTTTAGGGCAATTTTGAAAAATATGAAATATAAATACATAGACAAATATTTTTAAGAGTGTAACTTCTAATAATTCTAATGGCTATTACCCTTTTTAAAAATGTATAAAAATAACCATCACTGGATAGGCTAACTATGCTCAAAAAAAATATAAAGCCCGTGGACTCACCTTGCCCTGGGACGAGGAGATCGTTGAGGCCGATGGCGTGCCCGAGGATTGTGCGCTTAGATTCGACCGGCTGCTGTTCGCTTGCATCGCGCAAAGCAGAGGCGCCGCCACTTCGTTTCCTCAGTCCAGTTCCACCTGCTCCTGATCCTGGTCCTGTTACCTTTTTGCTGCTGCCGTTCCTCTTCAGCTTTAGTGGCCGGGCATCAAAGATACGGTGGCTGCACCTGTTGTTGGCTGCTGCTCCTGGCTAAGGCAGGACACGGAGAAGGATGCGGACTTGGATTTGGATATGGAGAAGGACACGGAGACGGTACCCAAGGCCAGGTCATTGCTCCAGCGCTACCGTTAGGCCTCAGATCGAAGGCATCATCCTCAGAGTGGGTTCTACCTAAATATTATAGCTTAGCGATCTTAGTCTTAGTTTTCCGATTAAGTTTTCGATTTTTGCGATTAATTGGTGTTCTGAAATGAAAAGGATTTAAGAAAAGGTTAATTTAATTACTTTTTATGCTTACTAGCTTAGATTTTTTTCTAAATTAATTTATTAATCAAGCTAAAATGCATAAAAATAGGGCTGTGACTCTCCATCTCTCAGATTATTTATCATTGTCGATTGTTCTTTTTACTTTAAAAATTTCTTTCATACTTCTTTCATCTTTTCTTGATCCAGTCAAAGCAAATGAAAATCAACAGAAAAGCAGAAAAAAATAAAAAGAAAAAGGACTCTCTGCCAGCAGAGCAGCAGCAGCGGCAGAAGCACTGCCAGCAGTTGACTCTGCAGTGGCCAAAAATAGGGCTAGGTCATCCACATCGTGGAAAGCCACCCCCTTCTTTGGCATCCCGTACCAACAGATAAAGAAATACACACACAAAAATAATTAATTTCAAAAATATATAAAAGGAAATTAAAAAATATTTTGATTAAGTTGAGAGATTCCAGAGAAAAAAAGGCTTCAGATTTAAATCTTAGTTTTATTGTAATCACAATTTTATTAAAATCACAAGGCAAGGTACATAAAAACTTTATTTAAATTTAAAAAATATTAATAATAAAGCCAAAAGTCCATTTGCAATATATACATTTTTTTATCCTTTTTAAAACCAAATTTAAAATAATCCATTCATTCTAAAGAAATCTCTGGGGTTTTTAAATTCCTTAACCTTAACCTTAACTAAAACATTATATTGCATACTTTTAGACCTATTTTTAAGGGGTTTCGAATTCCGCCACCAAATCAGAATGCCCAAATTTATATATTTCACATTTTTAAGCAGCTACAATTAAGTTCCTTAATTTAAAACACATCATATAAATGCTATATGGGTTTAAAATCCATTTGAAAATATTTTCGAAAGTATTTTATACAATTTGTCACCAAATTTTTTATTTGCATGCTTTTGGGCATATTCTAAATGGATTTGAAAACCCTATTTTGAAATCATTTACGATAATTTAGCTTTCTCCTGGAACAGCTTTTTACCGTGTGAAATAATGTAAGAAAAAAGAATGAAATTCGTGCATGGACAAGGGCAAAAGTGAAGCAGCATTATCCCAAAAACGATGCTGCTGCACTCGTCTTCTTCGTTGTCTTTGTAGGCGGCGGCACGCCCATCGACAAAAAAAAAAAGGGGGCTATAGCACAGCATTTCCATGCCAAGGGCGGCAGCAGTGCGTTACTCACGAATCCAAGCAGCTTTCTGTTTTTATTTTAGTTTTCTTTTTTAGGTTTCCTTTTTTTGTCTTGTTGTTTTTTTTTTTTTTTGTTGGATACCGAGCCCAGCACATTTTGCGGCGCAGACATAACCTCAACTTCTTGCGCGCTGCTTACCACGCTGCCGACGTCGCTGCCGCAGCTACCAGTGGCAGAGGCAGCCATTTTAGAGGCCAGGCAACAGCTTTACGTGGATTTATGTCTATATATACGTGTTTGTCTTTCTGTATGTGTATGTGTATGCGTGTATCTGTGTGTGTGTGTGTGTGTGCGAGAGAGAGTGCTGGCATGTGTGTGTGTGTGTATTGGTGCTGCCTCCATCTGATTTTCCGCCGTTTTTCTTGGCAAACGAAAACGGGAAATAGTGTCAAGGAAACTAAGCATTTCGAGTTTGGCCAAAAAATTAAATAATAGATTCAATAATCGGTCATCATTGTTAGGTTTACTTTTGTTTCTATAAGAATATATATATTTTGTGAGTTTTCAAGGGAAATCAGTAGTGATTTTTAAGTTATTATTTATGTTTTTTCTTGATTTTATTTGAAGACGTTTAAAATCTATCCTCGATGTTCTCCTTTTGTTTAAAATTCAACAGTGTTTTGGCATAGATTTCTGGGAAAAATTTTAAAAATATACTATATCTTTATATATATTTATTTATTTATTATTTAATATATAATAATCTTTATAATCTTTAGTCTTTACCAGAAAGCTGGCTTACTGAAGTTCTTTGTGTAGTCTACAAATATTTTTAATATTTTCTTAGCTTCTTAAATTTATTATCCTATATCTCATAGCATCCAAAACCATTGCCTACTTACTTGGGCTTTCCTCTGCTGCGACCTCTGCTTGTCGTTTTTGTGTGTTTTTTTCGTTTAACACTTTTAGTTTTAACTTATTTAACTTATTTGATTTGTTATGGCAATTTTTGTGCGTATCGTTTGCCTTAAGCTTAACTAGATAATTCCTACTAAATATTTTTTTTTTGTATTACTTGTGCGCTTGGGACGCTATTTGCATAATTTCTTTTTTACATTTTCGCCTTTTCTTTTTTTAATTATATTATTTATATTATTTATAAATATATGTATTTTTTTTTTTGGTCAAGGATTAAACAACGGCAAAAAAATTGTAACAAAAAAAAATAAGACACACACACGCGCGCGAAATCACACCCGCACGCACGCACACACACACACACACATAAACGCGCACGCGGCGAGGAAAAAGGGGGTTTTTTTGAGACGGCAAACAAAATGTATTTTTTGATTTTGGCGAGATATATACATATATTTCGATGGGCGATATTTTTAGAAAAAAAAGACTACTTTCGGTGTTGTTTTTTCGTGCAGAGTTTTTTGTTTTTCTTTTTTTTTTTGTGCGCTGGCGTTTTCTTAATTGCCGTGGATTCCGGAGGACTCCGGGTGCTTCCTTACGTGCAGTCCCGTGCCCGTGCGCTGCGCACGCAATCTCCGCGTCTGCCGCCGAATGGAGATTGCCACGATGTTGCGTTGGAATCTTGCGCGGAACTGAGCGCTGCTGCTGCCGATGCCGCTGTCGATTCCGGCACTGCGATTCCGGATGCTTTCTGCTTTCCTCTCTGCTCTCCGTACGCCTAACGTTCTCCGGGACGAAGCTTGGCTCCCGTCCGGCGCGAGTCTGGCGGGTTTCTGCGAGCAGCAGCCGTGCAGTGCCAATGGATTCCGCTCTGCTCCCGTCGTCGGCCTGCCGCTGCTGTGTTCCAGCCTCCGGATCCGGACTCCGATTCGGATTCGGCTCCGGCTACAGAGCTAACACAGCTCAGCCCAGCTCGGCTCGGCTCAGCCCCGACACCGGGCACAGTGGGCTAGGGTGTGGTTAAAGCTAGTTTGTATATATATATGGATCGCCAAGATAGGTGTCAAATTTTTGGTCATTTCAAATTTCGAATTGAACGAAAGGTAAGAAAATTAAAAACGTTTTTGAATTGATTTTGGAATTTGGAATGGCGAATCGTTGCGAGTTTCGAATTTGGTTTTGTTTTTCAAAAAATAGGAACAAAAAAGTAGTAAATAAATTATATATGTATTATGTTACTAAATTGAAAATTTAAAAAAATATATATCATTGAAAAAAATATATATATATTTAAGAAACTATTATATGCAATAAATCAATATTATTTTAGATAAGAATATTTAATAAATACCTTACTTATAGATTTTTTTTTTTTTGTTTTTTCGCATTTTAGTTTTTACAAATATTAAATAAACTCGTATTTTAGTGCAACAAAAACTATATTTTATAAGTGAAGAAAGTGTCGAAAATACATATATCGATATTTTTTAATATAAATCGTCAAGCTTCCATTTTTTCAACGCATGACATCTCAGTTTGTACCTCAAAGACCAATAAAGATTTTTTTAATTTTAAAAACTTATTTTTAAAGGCAAGGACATTATTTTAAGATGCCGAACCGATCGTTTGTATCCAAAAACGTACATTTTTGAATAATCGCTTTAAAATATTTCAAAAAACCTATCATAAAGGACATTTTTTGAGGCCGGATTTAAGTGCAAGGCATTAAAAAACGTTTTTTTTTTATTAAATAAAATAACCTTATGAAAAATATATCTCGTTTTTCGGTTCTGCAATTTTTTAGATTTTGTTACAGCCCACAGAAATGTGCAAGTACGTTTCCACTGTGCAATGGACCAAACGATTGAAAGCAGAGCATCGAAGCAGTAGCCGAAAGGACACGAGTAGCAGCCGAAGCGTAGCAGAAGCGCCGACTGGAAGGGGGGCGGCAGGCGAAGGCAGAGCGGCGGCTGATTCACAAAACACATGGCATCCTTAGAGTCACCCACACAAGGGCGTTGAACAGAGAGAGAGAGAGAGAGAGAGAGAGAGAGCGAGAAAATGGGAGAAAGAGCAAAAGGTAACAGGAGGCGGAGGCGGAGGCGGAGGCAGTGGTTGTGCCAGAAGGGGTCGGCTCTACGCAGAATACGCAGCATGCCGTGTAGCGGTGCAGTCCACACATCAGCAGCTGTAATCCCCTTCCATGTCGCTGCTCCAACGCCTCTGCACAAAACATGCGCAGCACCAAATGACCGAAATATAAAAACGGAAAACATGTGACATAGTGACATTCCATTTTGCAGCGTAATTTTAAACTAGCTGCCATACGTGATGCAAAAGGACGAAATTCTGCGTCCTAACGGCAATTCCAGCTGTTGTGGTTCATAATTGATAACATCGAACATCGATATTATTGATCGAATAGTCGATATTAAAAATATAACACTATTATCGAATAGTGTTATACCCGCTATGTGTGTCCTAAAAAGGATAAAAACTCTACTAAGACAGGCTGCTCTCGAGTTTGATTTTGGCTCTTCCTTGCAGTCCCTTTTGTTTTTATTTTAAATTATGGACAATAATATGTGGAAAAGTCCAATTCGGATGACTGTTTGTCGTTCAAAATTCGAAATTAATTCAAAATAACGTAACAGAATCATAATTACGTTATAAAAAAATCGATAACGACAGATTCATCGATATTCGCTTATCGTAGTTCCATCTCTATAAAGTTGAGGGGGTTGTTAACCAAGATAAAATTAATGAAAAAGTTTATGAACAAAAATGTATATTCCATTCCATGCGGTATTAATAAACAAAGGAGTTTTTTTTCCTTTAGTAGCTTTTTAAATTTTTTTATTAAATTTTAAATGTAATCATTTCATCTATATTAAGATATATGAAACAATTTTGATCAAATCTGAAAAGCAATTGCATTAACCAAACAAATTGCCAAAACTGTGTATTTTTAAATTAAACTGTCAGTCCCTTCAATTCGTCCTTTTAAGAAAAATGTGAAAAGCGCCATCTACAAATTTATCCTAAATTTAAGTTAGTATATTTTTAGTATGTGGAGCCACACGTATTGTTGCTATCGATAGTGCCACCGAAAGCCTTTAATCGATTGCACCATCGATATTTTACTGCACTGCCCAGGTATTTTGTAACGGTCAAGCGACGGTCATACTGGTACATATGTATTTACTGTGCGTTTATTTATTTTTTTTTCTGTGATTTGTTTATTGAGTGTGTCCCCAATGGATTTTGATGCGTTCACAATTGATAACAATGTAGTGTTCGGCGCCGCGGTATTGACTTCAGCGAGAAAAACAACCAATTGATGTCCAATAGGAAAAGCGTTTGCATCATGTTTGCACGCCAAACGCTCGGTGTCTGTGTGCATGTGCGTGCGTATGTGTCGGGGGGCGTGAGTGTACGAGATGGTGCGGGTGTGCGTGTGGGTGGCGGGAGGGGGTGTCAATGAATAGTAATTGCAATTTTTTCCTTAAACTTTTCTTAACATAAATCACAGGCGTTGTAAATGACTGAAAATTGTAAATTGTTTTTTTTTTGTTTGGAAAAACCCGCCTAGTTGTGTGTGTGTGTGTGTGTCGGAGAGAGTGGAGTAAATTTTCTTTTGTTGATATTCCCGTCTCTGCTCTGCTCTCCGCCCTCCGTCGCGTGCCTGTGTGTGTATACGTGTTTACGGAGCGAGCGCCTTTTGTATGTGTGTTTCCCACACACTTTGTGACGAAATGTGTGTAATATAAAATGTTTATGTTTATGTTTATGCTTTTCCCCCACCTCCTACTCACTTACACAGTGAAACCGATAACCGATCGACAATAACAACAAAGTAGCGAAGCAGCAACAAACAAAAACAGCTTAAAAACACAAATATCAAAGTGAAAAAAAAGAAACAAATAAACTAAAGGCAATAAACCAAGTGTCCCAAAACTTCTCGGATCCGGATCGCGTGTCCGGATCTTCGAGCAGCAGCCAGATGGCCTTCCGACGGATTTCTGTGCCCGTCGCTGGCCTCTTGGCACCATCGAACTCTTCTTCTTCATTCTCACTATCCACATCGTGTTGTTGTTGTTGCTGTTGTTGTCGTGGCAGTTGCAGTTGCTGCAGTAGTTGTTGTTGTAACAGTTGCAGCAGCAGCGCCCGAGCAGCGGCAGCACAGTGAGTGCAAGCGAAACGGCAAGCGAGGGCCAACCTAAGAGTGCAAGCGAGAGGTGAGTACGGTGAGCAGTGACCTTTTTGCATTGTAACGGAGTTCCCGAAAGAGCGATCCTAATGGGGGAGCAGGGCAGGGCAAAGGGAGAAAGAGAGCGAGAAAAGGAGATCCGGCGGGGATCAGTTATGATCAAAATTATTTGAATTTAAAATTTAGTTTATATATTTTTTGTCAATTTAAATATTTTATTCATATTAGTAGATTTATATTGTTTAAAATTAAATTAAATTAAATTAAATCATATTGTTAAATCATTCTGTTTTAATTTCTTCATAGCCGGGCTCTGAGTGGGTTGCCTGCATCCTTGGAATCACCTCCTCCCAGCTCGAAAGAGGTGGATTTTCCATTGTTTGTCACGTGCCGCCACTTGAACTGAATAAGGAAAAGTGCATAAAAAAAAGAGGGCGGGAAGAAATCGAAAGTGAAGTGGTGCCTGTACACACAAAAAAAAGGACATTAATAATTAGTAATTATTAATTTATTCCCTATTAGACAACAACTTTTTTCTTAAATTTTTTAAACTAAAATATATTAACAAAATTTATCAATTTAATATTTTCGAAAATATTATTAACCACATAATAATATAATTTTAATCCTAAATTATATTATTTTAAGTTTAACTCTAAAAAGGATCGAAGATTTTGTTAATCTATTAATTTGATTTAATTTAAAAATTATAAAAAATTATTAAAATTATAAATGCTTACATTTACATATGTATTTTTTTTAGAGTAACAGTTATTAGACCATTATTTTTTGTCCGTGTATCTTGGGGTCTTATTCTCTTGTCTCTGCACCCCCCTCTTCGGGATACGTATATTTTCCTTCACCCTCTGGCCTCCCTTTTGACCGTTTTCTTTCACTAATATTTATACGTGGGCCTACGTGCCTTCCTCCTCGTGCACCACAGCCCCTTGGAATGGTCTCGAAGAAGCGTGCCAGCGTCGCGGAGCGCGTACAGCGCTCAACGGCGACCGCGGCGGCAGCGGCAGCAGCAGCGGCAGCGGCTGCGTCGATAGTGCCGGGGAAAAAGCGGGCAGGAAAGCTGACGAAGGCTTCCGGTGCCGGTGACGAAGCGGAGGACAAGAAATCCTCCGGCAAGACAGAGGTAACAGCAACAGCTGCCACCTCAAGCAAGAAGCCAAACAAGGATTCAACGACAGTGGGAGCGGGCTCAGGATCAGGATCGCAAGCGGGCACAGAGAGCAGTGCAGCTGGAAAGGCGACCAGTTCTTCCTCCTCCGCCAACTCTTCGACTGCACCCGCTGCCGGAGCAGTCGGCAGCAGCAATTCTTCCGGCACCCTGAAGTTGTCGCCCGAGGAGCGACACGAAGATGGCAAGGCGCGGGCCATCAACAAGATGCTCAAGAGCCTGGACATCAAGATCCATGGCTTCGATAACCTGCTGCCCAGCGGCGAAGAGCGGCTCAACGAGGGGGTGCTCAAGTCCTCCATTTCGGAGAATGTCAAGACCAAGTCCAGGGCGGCGGCAGTAAAGGTGATAGCCAGCCTCAATCCCGGCAAAATGCCGGCTGTAAAGCGAGTTCGCCCCTCACCAGAGCCCGTTAAGGAGAAAGCGCCAGAAAAGTTGCCAGAGAAGCTGCCGGAAAAGCATCCGGATAGAGACAAAGAGAAGGCCAAGCCGCCGGAACAGGAGACGGCAGTGGCTGCCACCTCCGAAGACTCCCATTCCACTAAAGCGCCCAAAAAGACCGTGCAGCAGGCCAAGAAGGCCAAGGTGGATACATCGCCAGCAGTAACGGCGACGACGTCAGGAGCAGCAACATCCACGTCTACGGCCAGCAGTGCCTCAACTTCTGTCACATCCAAGCAGACATCAGGCAAGAATCCCGTCAAGAAACCAACTCAACCCCAGGCAGAGCAGTCCAAGAATGATTCAGCCTCGGCGGAGCCACAGAAGAAGGAGACTTCCAAGCACACCAAGGTGGGTAAGCCGAAAAAGACCAACCCGGGACAGGAGCCCACTCCCGCAAAGAGCACATCCCGCTTGCCGGATTCCAATACGGAGCCCGTACAAATGGACTTGGAGGAAATTGTCAGCACGCCAACGGCTACGCCAACGCCCACGGCCACTTCGACGCCCACGGCCACGCCGACACCAACGGCACCGCCCACTCCGACACCCACATCCAGTGTCACTGGCACGGAGGCGGGTCAGTCTGCACCACCGCCACCGCCAAAGCAGCGGCCCAAGGTGAAGTACACCAAGACCTCGGCAGGAACGAAGGGGCGCATGCAGCAGGCGGCGCACCATAAATCGCCAGCCGCCTCCTGGAGCGGGGCCAAGGACATATATGACTTCAAATCCGGATCAGAGGATGAGGAGCCGATCAAGATGGTGCTGCCGGCACTCAAGCAGCTGCGTGAGTTCTCCGACGAGGATAATAAGCCACTGAAGCAGCTGGGTCGCCAGGAGAAGGTCAAACAGCAGGCTCCAGATGACGAGGAAAAGCCGCCGAAGGTCAAGCAAGAGGAGGAGAAACCCGCGGTTGAGAAGGAGAAGGAGAAAAAGGAGGAGAAACCCAAGCACAACGAGAAGGAGGCAGATCCCTTGGCCAGCGATCAGCAGCAGCAACAGCAACAGTCCGAACCAATAGCAACGAAGACCGCCAGCAGCTCCTCCGCTGGCAAAAAGCAGGCCAAGCGAAAGGTGGCCACACCCACGCCCACGCCTACGCCTGGCCGCAAGAAGAAACCCGTGGCCAAAGGGAAAAACTCCGGTCCTGCTAAGGAGCCACCGGCTAGTGACAGCTCCTCGGACAGCAGCTCCTCCGAGGATGAGCGCAAGCTGAGCGCCTACAGCGGTCCCAAGCGCCATCGGATGGCCTCGCTGAACGCCCTGGCCAAAGTGCAGTGCCTCTACGAGAACGAGTCTCGCACGGCCCACGAGTTGGGCCTATCCAAAGCGACGCAGCAGCCGCCGCGCATACGAACGCTGGACGGCAGCGATGACGACAACCACAAGGACTCGCCACGAGACGGAGACAGGGACAAGGGATCGGTGAGTCCGCCGCATACGCCCGCCACGCCGGCAGCCACCAGTGCTCCGCCCAAGGAGGCAGAGCCGCGCCGGGAATTGCGCAACGTTCCCGGTGGCAGGGGAGTTGGTAAACATTGGGAGTTCGATAGCGACAGCGAGGCGGAGGAGCTGCAGCTCCTGCAGCCCCTGCCGCCAGCAAAGAAGCGCAAGCTGCCCAAAAAGGCGCCACCCAAGAAGGCAACATCCAGTGAGGCAGAGGCCAAACGCAAAAAGAAGGCCACTCCAGTGGAGGAGAGCGACGAGGAGGAGGCCGTCGCCGCAGCTGCTCCCAAGGAGAAGGAAAAGCCAAAGCCACCCAAGCAGCTGCCAAAGAAGCGCAAGACCGTCTTCACCGAGGAGCTAATCGGTGACTACAAGGGCATCCTGGCCAGAAAGCGAATGGCCAGCCTAAATGCCAGCGCCATTGTGGCAGCCACCTACGAGGTGGAAAGGCATCTGGACAAGAATCTGGCCAGCGATTGCAGTAGCTTCGAGAGCTACGACGAGCTAGACACGATGCCCAGCAACACGACCAAGACGGCGGCATCGTCGACACCCATCAAATCTGAGGTGATCCACATCAAAAAAGAGCCCAAGGAGCCAAAGGAGTCCAAGGAATCGCAGCGCGAAAGAGAACGCGAACGGGAGCGTCAACGCCAGCGGGATCGGGAAAATGAGCTTAAGGACTCGAAGGATGCAGCCGCTGCGAGCAAAATGCCCAGCACCCATACGATTATCGAGGAGAGCAACGACTCCAAGTACTCGAAGGAAACCAAGGAGACCAATACGGATACCACCATTACCACCACCGGCTATCGCGACTCGGCGGCCAGCACCAAGGATGCCAAGGACTGTAGCCGACCCACCTCCTCGTCGGTGGTCATTGTCCAGGATACAGACGTGACCATTACCGGGGTCTATGTAAATGCCAGCAACGGAGCCGCCCAGGAGGCATACTGCAAAATGCAATACCGTGTCCAGTCGAGCGTCACCGAGGAGCGTGTCCTGCGACCGGGCTCCACAGAGCCACCTAAGTCCTACACACCGCTCAGCGCTCTGTCTAGCATGCTGCCACCGGGCGCCAGTTCCGGACTCAGTGAAGGTGAGTTGAAAGCCTTATCTTAGTGGTGTTCCAGTGGTGGTAGAGTTTTAATGTCACGTCGTTGAGAAACGCGATACCTTCATTAATCTCCACAAAAGAAATAGTTTTTCTTTCTTATTTCGTTTTTTTTACTCAATTTTAATGACTTTCGGTCTTTCATTTCTTGAAACTAAATCGAGCTTACATATAGCTCTATACCTTTAACTCTATCTTTAACTCTTACCTGACTTTCAATCCCTTTACACAGCTCACAGTTCGCCACCTTTGCCCATCCATGCACCGCCGACGGGACCCCATGTCCTTTTGCCCGGCGAGCATCTCACCGCTGGCATGTATCATGCCCCAGATCTTGGCCTGCATACGGAGCATGGCTTGCCGGATCATCATGGTCCGCCGCCGCCATCTTATGCTGCTGCCGCAGCTGCCGCCGCCGCTGCTGCCGCCTACCATGCCCACCAGTTAGCGCCGGGTGGTGGCGGTGTACTGCATATGCATCACCAGCATCAGTATGCCGCCCATGCGGCTCATGCTCATCATTACCAGCAGGCGGCGGAGTATGGCCATGGTCCACCACCGCCACCGCCGCCGCATCATTATGGAGGTCCACCGCCGCCGCCACCGCCGCAGGGACATTATGGACCACCACCGCCACCGGGTGCACCAGTTCCGGTTCCGGTGCCAGTACCCGTGCCCGTGGCTGTGCCCGTCGTTTCCGATCGCTGTGATGTGGGCTCACCACCGCCGTCGTATCGCGCCAGTGCCTATCCGCCGCCATCTAGCGTGGGCGTGCCACCGCCCACTTTGGGCGGCGGTTCAAGCGCATTCTGTGCACCCAGTCCACATCATCACCACCAGCATCAGCACCAACATCAGCATCAACAACCGGGGCCTCCGCATCATGATCCAAGTGGTAAGTTTTCATTATTATTCCCTTTTTTTATTGTTTCAAATTAAGAAAATTGGGGATAACTATTATTTAATTGGAAAATATAGGTTGAAAATGGTTTTTCTTATAACAATTATGGATTTACCTTGCACTTAATCTACTTGAAACTTCTTTTGCATTGTGCCAAAACTTGGCAATCGAAAAATCAATAATATGTCTATGTTGTCTTGGGGAGATGAGAGAGATCGGTCGGTGTAACTTTGTTGTGGGGTGAAACCAGCAGGAACCCTAACTCAATAGCCAATTTTCGTGGCCATTACAGTGGCCTGGCAGAAAGCCAGGAAGCAGAAACCGTCTACAACTTAGACTAGCGCCCGCCTCGTTTTTGCTTAGATTCTTCTCGAATTTTCATTGATTTCGTTTTATAGTTAAACAATAGGCGTTGAATTTAGTTTTCTGGCTAAGGAGAAAGTTTACAGGGCCAAATTGGAGGGAGAACAGCATCAGCAGCAGCAGGTTGTGGCTGGAGATTAGTTATTAAGGAGGCTGCAGGGATCCCTGCATCTTGCACCTGCTGTGGTTTTTGCAACAAGAAAAAATCATTGCATATACTTAGGCGCGCGCACAATAAGCCTCTCTGCACTTTGTATGTGTGTGCTGTACGCTTGTGTTGGTAGCTGGCCAAAGCCGGAAACTGTAAGCAGGCAAGCAGCAAGCGGATACGAAGACCGAAATGCAAGCAAAAAGTAAACACGCCTGTGGCGGCAGCGACGCCAGCAGAGGCAACCTCCATTGATGTCATTTACCTTTCGACACACACACACACACACATACACTCTCGAAGGGGAGGCTCACACAGACAAGGCAAGCGGAATGCATATTACAAAAGTTGCGTTTGAGCGCCTAAAAGCGGGCAACATATTTTTTATTTCGCATGGAGACGTTTGCTGCTGCACAAGATGAAGCAGGGAGGAGGACCTGCAACAGGAATGGGTACCGGGATTGGGGATTTGGCACTCACACTAGGGATGGATGGGCGGCACTAAGGCTTTGTAACTCGCCCGCCCGCCCGCTGTTTGTGAATGCAAATCGATTCAAATTAATTTGATCGGAATGAAATTGTTGCCTGTCAACACATCGAATGAATTCGCTTGGACGAATGAATAATTCAAATGTAACAATTACAGAAACAAAAAAAAAAAGGTTAAATTTGTTTAAAAATGAGTTCATTTCATTCATTAATTTACTGGCTTTTAAGTTAAGTGAGTTAATTTTACTGGCTCACTCACTCATTTAAAATGAATAAAATGAAAAAGAATTTGTGTTATTTGCTCTAAAAAAAAGAGTTCACTTTATTCACTCACAAAAACACATATAGAACAGTCATACTCGTAAGTGATATCTTTGATATTTCCATGAATTATGTATCTGTGAAGTCACTCATTCGCTTGATTCACCTATTCGGTGCTGCATATAAAATTGAAAAATAGAGTTATCATATCGCTCGGCATTTCTCGACAACTCATTTATTCCGCCCCATTGATTCATATCCAAAAGCGGACTCCAAGCTGAACTCATTCATTATTATCCACAGCTTCACAGCTCTTCACAGTTTGCCTGTCGATGCCAACGACGCGATGTCCTCGCCTTTGTCGGGCGCATCCTTTAAGTAGGCTATGTTCTTTCCCGCACCCCCGTCCCGATGTCTCCACCGCCCCATTCCCATTCACAGACACGTCTTCACATCTTCATCCCCTGCATCCTTGACATCCCCTACAAAACGGCTGCCTGCCCACCCATCGCCGCCATTCATGTCCGCGTGAGTGTTTGCACTTTGCGCGCTGTGCTGACAGTTGATAATTCATTAGCACATGTTCTATTTGACGTTCATTCATCCGTGTTGACACACACACTCATGCATAGACGCACAGCCCGTTTGCTAGGGTGGACTTATTCATAGTGAATATATTCCATATAGGTAAATAATAATTTTTATTTTAATTTTTAGGCTGTATTTGATTTTAGTTAGTTGTTACATTAAATTTAACCGAGAAAATAAAACTGTTATTGTTTTTATAAACAATTTTTTTTTATATATATTATTTAATTATAGAACAAATTACATTTTCAACATAAAATGTAGTCAAGGATTCATGATTAAGGATTAAAATATATTTATAAACCAGAGAAAAACGGGAAAAGAGAATATTAACCATAGTTAGGATATCTATCTTATAGAGGTCCACTTCTCTAACACACACAAACACAACCTCTGTATGTATGCCAGTGAGAGAGACAGAAAAGAGAGAGAGAGAGCTAAAAAGAGAGCCGCTCCTGTCTGCTGTCTCCTTTCGCCTTTTGCCTTTCGCCTGTCTTTGGCTGCTGCGTCTCTGTTACCAACTCTGTGATAACAAGCCAGCAAGGGAGCTAAAAAAGGATTTGGTGGCGCTTGCCTTTTTGGCCGCGTTTCGCTTGGTCTGCTTTGTGCCGGCTCTTCTGCTGCCGTTGCCTGCTTTCTCTGCTGCTTCTTCTTCTTCTTTTTCTTGATTCTCCGCCTTTCTCGGATGCTTGCTCCGCCGTGCTTTTTTTTGCTCGGATTTTTTAGTGCGCATTTAGACGTCGACGGCAACGGAGACTGAGCGATTGAGAGACTGAGAGACTGAGCAATGCGACGGCGATTATGCTTTGCACTCGCTTGTTTTGCGAATTCGTGGGTAAAGCGTGCAACGAACGTATGGAGACGGTGTGATAATGTTAATGTTTAAATGATAATGAAGATGATGCTGCCTGCCAGCCGCTTGTTGTTGTCAAACGTTGCGTATACGTAATGTGGACAGCGCGTGCTTTGGCTGCCTTCGTCTTCTGCTTCTGACGTGCCGTGCCTAATGATGACAAGTTGTAATGAGCATGATGGTGAAGATAATGACGTTGCACATGCTGATATTTGTACGTCATCAGCGTGACGAGTGAAATAACAAAAACAACGGCCGCATTGCGTATACGCAACGTGCGCCAAGCATGCTTCGTGTTGGAAATCAAATGCGGCATTTTGTGTGTAAATAAAAGGTGTAATAATAATCAAGAAAAAAAAAGAATAAACTGCAGATGATAAAAAGATGAAGCTTAATATTATTTGTGGTGTTTTTTTGTATTACTTTTTTTTTTTTTTGTATAATAATCTTTCGAGTAAAACGATATTTTTTTATGTACTTTTTTATAGTGTGTGTCAATTGTGTGTGTGCAAGAATGCAATAACAATTTCAACACAAGTGCAATTCGCGCCGCGCCCCACCCCGAAAATACAACAACAACCACAGCAACAGCCACAAAATTCGCGTGCCGGCAACCGGCAACTGCAAAGCCAGCTGCGACAGCGACTGACCACAAATCTAATTAGCCTTGCATTCTTCCCCCAGTTAATTTTAATTGCAACTGATTTATGAACAACGCAATCACTTTTTAGCTCTCTTCCTTGATGTCGCCGTTCGTCTCCTGCTGCTGCTGCTCCTCCTTCTTCGTCTGGTGTTTCCCCACTTATCCTCGGTTTGGAATATTTTGTTTTGCCGTCGACTTTCCTCTTATTCGTCGAGTGTGTGTGTGTGTGTGTGTGGTTTTCCCAGTTCCCCCCTTTTCTCGCCGGGCAGCGGGGAAAAGCTAGAGCACAAGCATCCGGCTGGCGGTAGATAGAATAGATGGGGGAGATGGAGCTGCAGATGGAGTTCAAGAAGAAGGAGTTGGAGATGGAAATGGAAATAAAAAGACTGAAAATGCTTTTTGTTCAGGCTACAAAACTGTCGAAACTAGTCCTCTAATTATGCTTATGATATATGTTTAAAGTCTACTTGGAGTTGTCAAAATTCTTTTTCTAGTAGAGCTCGTATATTTATATTTAATAATCCTAAATTTAAATCGATATCCGTTGTATCCTTTCAATATAATATCCTTATAATAACCATGTCTATATTGACGGTGCCACTTTTGTCACCTGCACGAATAGCTTCTGTTGCAATTGTCTTTTGCCTTTGGCTGCTGCTTCTGCTGCCGCGCTGCAAGTCGCGCCTTGCCTTTGCTGCTCTCCTCGAACGCGCTCTCTATAGCTCTCTCGCTGTGGCTTGGGCTTTCTCTCAATGGTCCACCTCTGGTTGCGCTCTTTTTTTCGCCTTCACTCTCTCTCTGTGTCTTGAGCTTTGCATTTCAACAAGCTAAAAAAAAAAAAAAATCTCGAAGAAAAAAATGGGGGAAAAAGCTAACGGCAAAATCGCATCGTTGCTGCTGCTGTCGTCATCGTTTTTGCTAATTTCTTATAAGAATTTTCTTGAACAATTTCTTGCTGCTGCGCTCAGTCGCTGCGCCTCTGCCGCTGTAGTCTCTTGGCTTCCATTAAAGTTGGTTTTTTTTTTTGTTTTGCTGCTTTTGCAGTTGCTGCAATTGTTGTTGTTGCTGCTACTTGTTTTTGTTCTTGTTTCTTTACTTGTTGTCGTCATCGTTTAACGGTGCTTCTAAGTCGCCTGTAGACAAACTACACTTAACAAAATTTTTGGATTTAAAATAACGAAATATTTTTGGAACCTAACTATCAATATCTTTAAAAGAATTTTAAAAATTAGGTACAAAAAAATCAATAAAATGAATTCCCAAATATTCGCTTAATAAATTGTTTTTTTTTCAGTGTGTGTCAAGAACATTGGACGCTTTCCTTACTCCCCTTCTACTCGCCTTTCCACTTTATTTTGGTCACTTTTTTGTTATTGGCTGGCTGGGGCTGACTTCTTTTGAGGCTCTTATCAGCTATCAAACAGTAATGAGAAGTTTCGGTGGGTGGCACAGTTGGTGGGTGGGATGCGTGGGAGGGAAGCATGGCATCATGCCATGAAAAGAGCGTGGGAAAGAGAGATATTGAGAGATGAACACAGACAGCGTAGGGAGAGAAGAGAGGGAGACATCAAAGTGGAAAATGTAAACAGATTCATTCAGAGGCAAACTGCTGCTGACACATTGCAGTCAACAGTGCACTGCCCCATCTTCTTCTGCCTCCTGCCCCCCCAAATACACTGAACAAAATGAAATTTTTTAAATAGAGGGAGGAAAATATCTATATAAAATATAGATATTTATATATATACATAAATATATTTTTAGTTTATAAATTTTTGTTTATAATTTTAATTATAATTTAGCCATGTTCTATGATATAATTTTTTTTTGTAATTATATTATCGCTGACTAAACTAATCATTTTATTTTTTTGTGTGCAGCCTGGTGCACCTTTCGTTCGCTCTCAGCTCCCTTCCCCCCGTTTTTCCCCACCACTTTGTTGCCATGAATTTAGGCCACAAAAATGCCATCGTTGGCAATGTCCAAAAAAGCGAAGCATAAAATGAACGAGCGCAAAAATAAGAGCAAAAAAAAAAAAAAGATGGAGAGAAGCGCGGAGAGAAACACTGATATAGAGAGAAAGAGGAAGAGTGAGAGATATAGAGGGAAATGTGCAAGAGAAAGGAATGCGAATGGGAATGCGTATTGAGGATCCCCCCTTCATCGCCCTTAACCACCCATTCAGACCCTCAAAAAGCAGACGCTGCCAATGTTCGACAAATAAATTCGAAAATTCGCGTTGAAAATAACTCAACGTGACACATATGTAGGTACATATGTATGTACATTTATGTAGATACATATATGCATAAATGCAAGGAGGGTGAGATGAGGTTCTAGCCAAAAAAAGGGAGGATATAGGCCCAGATATCTCTCAATTGAGACCGAAACAAAATCTCAGAAGGCCAATAAATGTTGCAGGCCATCTTCAAAGGAGGTACCATATTGGAAAGGATACAATATATACTATATATTAAAGCTATTTTAGCTATAGGATATAGTAATCCAAGTCCTAATTTTTGGTTCTATAATTTCCCAATGGATCCTAGGATAGCTCTATGAAATAGTGCTATCTGATGGGTTTTGAAAGAAGACGTTTTATTCAGATATTCAAAAAATTAAGAGCTTGCATAGAAATATACGTTTCTAGCTAGATCTTTTTGACTTATGATGCTAATTAGGAATATATAAAGAAATATATTAACATTAATTTAAAATTTGATTTAAATCAGGTAGTGCAAAAGTCTTAATAGCTTAAAATATGCAAAATAAAGAGAAACCTTTTCTATTCTTTAGCCTTTTTCTCAAGGGCCATATTTTTTTGGGCCGCACTGTACTTGACCCAATGGGACGTGACCTGGGCTCATGTGCTTGAGGTTCATAAAAAGGACTACAAATGTGAAGCTCACCCGGCTCGGCTGCCAGCAATATGAATGACAAACGAGTTGCCATTGAATAATTCAGCTTACGAGTCCGTGGAATTGTGTGGCAAATGAATATGGCCAGTTTAGTGCCGACCAAAATGCGCTCAAAGCTGAGCTTAGCCTAAATGGCAACACAATTGTGGCTGAATGAGCCTGGAGATATAAAGAGATACGACAGTTTCAAACGAGAAGATGTGTTTTAAATATCTAATAAATGCTAAAATTTGAATAATTTGAAACTTGATGAATTGAGAAATCTTAGAATTAGGTGTAGTAAAAGATATCTATAAAATTATTTTCAGAATATATATGATATTGATTTAGAGAATTTCGAGAAGCTTTTACTATTGATAGTAATAAAAAATGTATTTCCGAGTCTTTCGAAATTAAACTGCAGTGCCAGTTTGACCACAAGGCGTTACTCATTATTATCTGTGACTCAGTTGAGAAGTGTTACTAAAACCCGGGCACACGAAAGGTGCATTAATTGTCATAGAAGTTTCCAGTTCACCTGCCTGGCAGGCAGGCAGGTGTGTGCGTGCTGATGGGCGCATAAGTAATCACTACGCGGCGGCACTATGCCACTTGTGCTGGCAACGAATGGAAATCGAATTGAAATGCAATTCGCAGCAAGAAAACCGCAGCGATCCTGCTCTATCTGGTCGCCTGGTCGCCTACCATTCAATATCCTGTGCAAGGCCAAGCAGCAAAATCGAATTTGCATCGCGGCCCCGTCACCGGCCCCGGCAGTGTCACCGCAGGATTCTGCTGTCATCAAAGTGTCAGATCCTGTGGAACATTGATGATGATATTGGCCTCGCTTCACTGGCCAGCAGCACCAGCAGCAGCAGCGGCTGACCTTTGCTCGTACGGCTTTACTGTTCTACCCTCAATTAGGTCACTCAAGGGTGGCACTGGGTGGCACTCGAAACAGAGCTTTTGTGGCGACTCCTCCACAAACGCAATTTCATTGCACACGCACACACCCGCTGTGTGTGCACACATTTCAATTTTCGGGGCAAGCGTAGCTTCCGGTGGTGTTTCACTGCTGGATTTTCGGTTGCCACCTCACCCGCCACCTTTTGGAGCTCCACCTGTTTGAATCTGTATGCCAGTGATTTACGTCTGTTTGTTTATTGTCCTTCGCTGGTTTTGGCCTCGCAGGAAAGCGATTTAAGTTTAAGGCCTTAAACTTGCAAAGTTCTCTGTGGGTTATTAGGTATTTCAAGAAGTTATAATGGTTTTAATTTATTATATCTTTTGTACAAATATTTTACATATCTCCTTTAGCAGTCTATATATTTCCATGATCCTGAGACTCACCTTAAAGCAGTTTTTAGTTGCCAATTCCTTGCTTTGGGTGGTTTACCCCCTCAATGATTGTCCAAATTCTACTTTCATTTTTGTCTTTAATGGATTCTTTGGAGCTGTGAGCAATTAGCAGGCCATTTGCAATTGCCGCCAACATAATTGTCACTGTTTCCCATGATTTCCCTTGATTAGCATCGCACGTCGCACACTCGTAAACAAAGTACGCACACGCGAAAACTCTTTGGGGCGTCGCACAAGAGCTGGGGGGAAAAAAATGAAAAAAAAAAAATGGGAAAAATGAAAACGGAAAAAGGGAAAATTCGCCTGAAGCTCTGCCAGCTACAGAGCAGCGCAGAAATTACAAAATCTGATTTGACACGCAAAGCCACAAAGTGAACAAAAACGACAATAGCCGTAATGGCAGTAAAACAACAAAACAGGACAAAACGGGGGGCGTGACAGTGGCAGTGGGGGGAAGAGGGGGATATATGGAGGGGTGGTGGGTAGAGAATTAGGTGGAGAATTGCTCAAATGGCGGAGAATGCTGCCGCTGCTTCTGCTGGCCACATAAATGATTGGCGTGCAAAAGCGTTTAGCGGCAGTCAGATTATTTTTTGTGTTTATGCTGATGTTTTATGCTGCTCCGATGACGACGACAAGTCAAGGTCATCGAGGGGGTGGAGAAAAAGGGTGTTTTATCTTCTTTTTATTTGTGAGAAGGTGAGAAAAGCGGAACATGAACTGGAATGCGAATTTTGAGCCAGGTGAAAGGCGAAACAGGAATTTAAAAGTTCAGATACATGAGGAGGATATTAACTTGTGTGTAAAATGGTTGACAAAGGTTGGCTTTTTGGCTTTTACGTTATGTTTTAAGGAAAAGAAATCTTTAGAATTGAGTTATATCAATTATATATGGATTTCTTACCTATTTAAAGAAATCTTTTTCTTATATATATTATCTATTTAAATTTTTTAAACAATTGGTAATAAACTAAGACCTAACTTAGGGTTAATAGACCCTTGGCTCCTCTCTCTGTTATTATTAAATTTATAAAATTCAAACTTCAAACTTAATGAAATACTGAAATTAATTAAATGCTATGCTCTCCTTTCTGAAACTGTTACATGAACTTTTAATTACGGCTTTTACTCTGCCTGTCAAATATACTACCTATATCTGGTCAATATTTACTAGGTTATTGCCTTGAAACGAGGTCAAATACCATGTCACATATGCAAACTTGTACAGTGTTGATGTTGGTTTACTTTTTGGGTTGCCTCTCCTGTATATAACTTTACTTGATGATTTTTCAAATGAACTATTTGAAACGTGTATTGATTGTATATATACATATATGCTTAATTATCTCATAAACTTATATATAGAAAAATATATATATATAAGTCAGATACTATTATGGTTGTGACCTTAATTTGTCCATATTTTCCTCATTGTTTTAATAAATAGAGAGCATGTGTAGGGCTAATCACTTTTGTGTAATTCCATTTTATGAGGTGACTTTAAGAGATTGTTTGAAATTTTACATTTTCCTTTCATTATTCTCAATATTTAAGCAAATAATTAGTAAGGACTTGCTTTACAAAACTGTTATATTCGAACTTTTAGCAGAAATTCGGAAATCCAGAAATCTTGTAACCTGGACATCTTCGTCTTTTCACAACATCCCAATAAATACTATAAATATTTTACTTTAACTATCTTTTCTATAATTTATAAAATTGTACTGGCAAAAATTCCAAATTTCTATGGTTTCTTGATAGCTCTCTCGGTATTATATCCGCCAATGAAATCAAGTGTAAACGTCGCCCCCCTGATTATTTTTCATGTTGGCCTTGAAAAAGCCAGCCAAAAACAACCACGGCCTTTGTTTTGTTAACTAAATTGCCCTTGATGGCTTACTGGCTTATGGATTTGCTTGTTGGCTTCGGTGGCCAAAAAGGGTTGCCAGAAATTGCGCCTTCCCGCTTTTCCACCCTCCAAAAAAAAAGGAAGAAAAAAAAAAAACGGAGCCTTGACATTTTTAAAACACATCGTTCGCTGGATGGCCTTCCTCCGCTTCTTTTTTTTTTTTCTTTGTTCGCGTCCTTGTCGCTTATTTGCGTTTCCTTTGCCAGCAAAAGCCGTTAAATGCGCTTTTGCACTTTGTCTCCCTATGCAGCCCATCGCCCACCCCCCTGTTTATTCATTACGTTCGTTCATTGTCTTGTTCTGCGCCAAAGTTGATTTGCAAGCGGATGAAGAAGGTCAAGGAGCAGCCATCAGCCAACAGCTAACAGCCAACACATGTGCCAGGCACATGGGACAAAAAAAAAAAAAAAGAGTGGGCGGAAATGGATGTGGGATGCATTCTGCGCGACAAACTTGAATCTCTTGATGATTCGGGGGAAATATATCGAACGTATTTAAAGTGGGAATCAGGCAAGAAATAAACCTTGTACTTATTTTAGTCATAAGCAAGTACCTTAAAAGAAGTCTTACAGGAAACAGCTTTGCAAAGCAATGAAAGAATGCAGCTAAATAAATTCTCTTGTTCCATACTGAGTGTGAGCTTGTACATTGCAGGCAGAGCTTGAAAGAAAAAACTATAAAGATCAAGAAAACTTTCTTGTTTGCTACTAGGTAGAACTCGTAAGTGTTGCAGCTGACTTGCTTGTACATGGCAGGCAAAGCTTCGAAGAGATAGCGAGATACAGCAAAAATGCAGAGGTATTTTAAAGAAGAGTGCTTCCTTTTGCCAAATTGATCATATATTTCGATCTTCCCTTTTAAATGGCTTAGTAATACGTAAACCTCTTACAACATCTCGTAGTAACAAGCAACTGGTAATACTTTAAGGCTTGGTTCTGATAATCCCTTTTAAAACATCTGAAATGTTGGCATTATCCTGACTCTCATACACGTATTCCCCACGCACTATTGTTAAAGTGTTTCATCCGACAAGGATATTTGCCTGACAGGCCCACACTTGTGGCTATTATTGTTACCATCATCGTAGTAATTATCGTCACTATCATGGACACAATCATTGTAATAGGCGGGCAACACCCATTCGACGTGCCATCCATCTCGTCTGGAACGCCCGGACGGACCACGGACAAGAGGACCAGACCAAGCCCAGACCAGGCCTCGACCAGACTATATTCCGTAGGCGTCGATAATTGTTCTATTAGGCAAATGAGTTCAGGAGGCGCACAGGTAGCCGGTACTGGTAACAGGTAGCAAGGCGGTGATGATGGTGGTGGTGGCGGTGGCCCTCATCCTGGTCTGTTGAAACGATGCCCTTGGATTTTCCAAACATGCATTTGTGTCAAGGTTGTCGAGTGGTCAACTGTTAAACTGGTAAACTGGTCAGCAGCTGCCTCTCATCGAGCGGTTGGCTCTTGCGGATCAAGATTCGGGATGCCACCAGTTAGGGAGGAGGGCGGCAAGCTCGAGAGCCTGGTAATGATAATGCTGATGATGATGGCAATGGGCTCGCTATGGCGATGATGATTGTAGTGCTGCTGCTGCTTCTGCTGTTGCTGGCAGGCTCAAGTGCAGTATGAAACTTAAACATGCAAATTATGGTTATGGCAAGTGGCAAGTGGGAATAAGGAATGGGAAGTGCTGGGGCTCGCAGGTTGTTCTAGGAAGTCGTTAGTGAATGGGGCTGGTCGAGAACAACTATATTCACTTAACTACCCACGATATTGTACAAGCGTAGCGTAATAGGCACCCATTAAATGCCCTCCACTGAGTTGGATATTGTACTTAAGAGCAAGTCCTAGCAAGGGCATACAGAATATAGATATTTCAATAAATTGTATTATATAGAAGCTTTCTTAATATATTTACAAAAACACAAAAGAATGTTAATGTTGCCTGTCCGTCAATTAAAATTCTTGTTTTCCCACAAAGATTAAGTGTTTTAAATACCCTATCTTCCCCTTCCAGCCTCAAAATTTACCCAATATGCCTAGTTGAGTCACCTTTTTTTTGATAGATGGCCAGTCTAGCTTATTTCCGACTTCGATCTGCTCGATTAATGGCTGGGAGCTGTCGGCGGGCTGTGCATTATCGCTCTCCTCCATCAATGCGTTTCATTCGCAACAACCTCAACCTCAAGAACCCCGACGACTGCCCACGGTTGATGGTACTATATATATATATATATACATATATGTGCTATATGGTATTGTCTTGTACGGAATGGTGTGGCCGCATAATGTGCTATAGAGTGGTGGTGTCTCTATCGGTCTCATTTGCATGGTTGGGCGACTTCTTTGCTGGACTTACTACTCTTCTTCGTTGTCGTTCCTTTTGGGAGAGATATAACAGCAGATCGGGGATGGGGTTCAGCTCAGCTCAGCTCAGTTGGGTTCGGTTTGGTTTCGTTCAGTTCTCACGTCCGTCGTGGTCGCCTCATCATCATCGTCGGAGGCTTCTTCACTCTGCCCTGGTCATTATAATTTTCCATCCATGTGCTAGCAAGCGTGACCGTTCTGACTTCATTATTACCCCGCTGCAGTTCACTTGAAGAAAAAATTAAAAGAAATAAAATTATCAACTCCTAAAAAGAATTTATAAAATTAAGTGAATTTTTTATTATAAAATTATTTAGGAATTAGGAAAACTTTTGTTTGCTTTTGCAGTTCTATTTGTTCTTTTTGCTTTGAAGTTAAAATTTAAAGTTGTATTTGTTCTTGATTCAAAATAGAAATACAAATAGAAAAGTTCCTCTTTAAAAACTTATTTTTCTCCCAGTGTACCGCCTCACCGCTCAGCTGTTCGCCATCGTGTGTGTCCGCTTCCATTTCCGTTCCGATTGTGTCGCTCTTCTGGTGTGCCAAAAAAATGAAAAAAAAAAGAATCTCACGCTCTGCAAAAGTCCAAAAGGTACTTCTACTAGTCCGTGCTCGAGTCCCGGGTACGAGAGTATCCCCGCATTTGCGAAAGAGCAAACAAGTTTGCCAACAATGGATGGTCAAGAGCTTGATAAATTTGGCGCAGCGAGCGAAATGCATAGGAAAATAGAAAACAAATTAGATATTGCCGTTTTCACCGCTCTCCAACTCTTCACTCTTTGCTCTCAGCAGTGCATTTTCTTCCCGAAAAAACTTTCTCCGCTGCGTCCGGCTTGCTGTGACTGCCCTTAATGGGCCAAGATACAAATGTATCTGCATCCGAATCTGACACTGTAACTGCAGCTGTTTGGAGAGTTGAGCTTAAAAAAATGGGGAATTTGTTTCTTATTATTTCATTATAAATTAGAAACAACGTATTGATCTAGGTATTATTTATTATAAAACATTACATTTAACGGGTTGAGATACAAATGTATCTGCATCCATATCTGTTCCTGCAACTGCAGTTGTAAACAAAAATTGTAAGCAGAATTGCTTTTCTTATACTTAAATTATAAATTATAAACAAATGTACGTAATTATTTATAACTTATCTTATATTTTAAATTTTTAAAAAATCTGAGAAAAACCAAAGGACTTTCGAACAACATAGATAGCATTTATATATGTATATTACACCTTTATAAACTTAACTTAATATTAAAACCTAATCCATTAATATCTTTAAATTATATACATATATTCGAAGGCTTATTTCTGATAACTACATAAAATTCCTATTAGTTAAAATGATATTCCCCATGAATGTCTTAGCGAGTCTTTGCTGTTTTGGTGAATCACTCGCATGACTCACTTGGGTCACTTCAGTTTCCAGAACCCACAGCCCACACAAAAATAAGTAAATCCAAAACACAAAAAAAAAAATATATATATATAAAGGAAAAAAAAGAACGAAAACCATAATTATCAACGGGACATTTTGGGCACGCGCTGCGCTCGCCGCCTTCGGCCCGCACTTTCTACCAGTTTGATTTTATTTTTTTTTTCGTTTTGACTCTGTCATTTCTACGGCCTCTTAACTTGGCTATCTTATCAGCACCAGCACCGTGCAAAAAAAAAGGTGGTCACCAGATTTCGTTAAACAAAACTACGACAATCCGTATAGAAAACGCAATGTATCTTTATCAATTTGGAAAGAAAAACACAATAAAAAAAAAAACAAAAACCAAACCAAAAGAAAGCTAAACAAAAATAATCTAACGAAACCTTATTTAACAATTTTCGCCTTACAAAGTGCTCACAAAGTGTACTTCGAGATCAAAGAGGTCTCAATTTCTAATTCTTATCAGCAATATTGCAGTGGTTTCGTTTTTGTGGTTAGATCACAGCTGGAAAAAAGGAAACAACGTCAAATTGTTGAAAGAATAACTCAAATAAATATACATAGATTTAAATTAAGTGGAAATGAAATTGTTTAATTAAATAATATTAACAAGTTTTGATTTAGCTTAACTAAAGGTTAGGTAAGATTGGTCTCCAAGCTTTAGTCTATAATCTGTATATAAACCTCTGTAAACTTAGAAACTTCAACAGTTTAAACATTATTCCAAGTTAAAAAAGGATTTAAACCATTCGAAAACATATTTTCAGATACTTTGGCAATCTAAAATACTCTACTTAAAAATTCTTTAAAATACTTTGAAGACTCTGTTTTCTAAAACACAATTTTTAGAGGTCTTTCTAGACTAAAATTTCATCTAGTAGATTCTACATAAAAGCGCTTGGGCTAAGGGTGATTGGCAAAGTGCTGAGTAGTCTGTCAATTGAATTAAAGTCTTTATCTTTGCTTTCTTGTTGTCCCGATAACTCAATTCAAATTTATTCCAGGCGAAAGGGGGTAGGGGAATGTGAATGAGAATAAGAATGAGAATAAGGAGGGGGATATAGGAATGGGTTTGGGTTTGGGTTTGGGGGATGCTGCTGATGATGATGGCTCCCTGGCTGACATTTTGGTCACTCCCATTCTTGGACAATAGTCTGGTTCCAATGGCAGCTCCTGTTTTGCTAGAAAGTTGGACTGGACTTGCTGTTGTTGTTTTTTAAATATGCAAAAGTTGCTAAAAATAACAATTGGAGTAAAATATTATGGTCTTAATGAGACTTGGATAAATGAAAATAAGTTTTTACTTAACATTATAACTAACTTTAAAACCTAAACTTTAACATAACTTTGGTAATCTTCATAGACTTTCTGTTTAATTTTCAAGAATTTTCAAAGATTTCCCTACATTTGTCTAAGAATTTAAGGTGATTTTTAAAACAAAACTCTGTTAAAAATCTAAAGATCTCTGGACCCTTGACTAACGGGTATTGTGGAACTCGGAAAATTTCGCGACTACTGTTATTGCGATCTGGCTTTTCTTTTTTTTATTGTCCCCCCCTTCCACCACCCAGCCTAGTCCAACCATCGAACATTCCCGAGAGAAAGACACACAGAGAGAGAGAGAGGGAGAGACCGCGAGCCGAGAGAGAGTTGACACTTCGGCTCGACTCGTGGCGACATCCTTCGACCAATCAGAGAGCAGCTTGGACGCTTCGTGAGCCTTCGGTAGTCGTGTTGTTGTTGCATAATGACCAAAAGGCGACGGACAACGACAAGTGTTGGCCACACAACAACAAAAACAACAATAACAACATAAACAACACTGACAAAAACCCAAAAATTTCGGCCACCAAATGTAAAAAGAGCTTACAACACACACAAGACCCACACACACACACACGACGCTCTCGGAAGAACGGAGAGCGAATGCTTATGGCGGCTCGTTCGGGCGCTCTTCGGCTGACACTCGGGCGCTCTTCGGCTGGCACTCGGCTGGCTCCGGCGGCAGAGCAGCAGCAGAGCAGCGGCAGTGCTGCTCTACCTGTCGAACCGTTACAACGCGTCAGCGCAACGCGGACGCGCGCCAGAAGAAGAAGAAGAGGCAATAGCAACACGCATTGCATCGCCGCAGCAGCCAAAAAAAAAAAAGAAACAAAAACAAAGTAAAAAACACCGCAACATCGACTGTGGCAGCAACGTTGCATGTAAAGCTTTGTGTTACTTTTTTTAACAGTGTTTTACATCTCTTTTTTTTGCGGTGTCTTCTCGTGTTTTGTTGTTTTTGCGTTCGTCGCAGACAACAAAAGTGGCAAAGTTTTCGCCGCGGAATTGCTCATACGCCCCGTCTCTCGCACTCGCACACACACACACACACACACACACACACACAGAGACAACTGAGCGCGCGTTTTGTGTTTTTTTTTTCGCTGGTGACGTGCAAAAAAAGCAATAAAATAATTATAATAATAATAAAAAAAGTAATAACAACAACAGCAGCAAAAAAGTGGGCAGCAGAAATGCATTGAAATCAAAACCAAAACAAAAGAGAGAAAAAACAAACCGATACCGAAATCGAAATCGAAAAATAAATAAATCATTTATTATTAAAACATTGCAAAGTAAGCCTACACACACGCACACATGGACTACTGGCTCACCAACACACACACATACAGGCAGGGCAGATAGAGCAACAAGTTTGCGTGCCACAAAATTTCCATTCGGCAATTTTTATTTGCGTTTTGTGTTTTTGTTTGTTTTCTGTTTTCATTTTTCTGTTTTTCTGTTTAGTAAGTAGTAGTAAGTGTGATTGCAATGCTCATTTATTATTGAAATGATTATTTTATCAGTAAATTAACTTTATCTTGTTTTCTGTTCGTTCGGAGAAATAATATATATTAAATGCGCGACACTTTGAGTGGCAACTCAATTGAAATATATATCCAATTTCATGCAGATTTCTGGTATTTCTTTAACCGAACTTGAAGCTTTGCTCCCTTTTTTTGCTTAATAGTTCACTGGAATGAGGTCTTAAATGTAAGAAAACTGCAACTGTTGGCTAAAAATCAAATATTTAAGAGCCACAGGAATTTCACAAGACTTGAAAATCATAAGAAGTTTGAATAGCTAATCATTTTCTGTGATATTTTTCGGCTTATATTGATTTAATATAAAAGTAGTTGCTTTGGGTTTTGGCTTTTTAAGCTGTATATATTTTATTAACTTCCATTTTGACCAGAAAACATTGTTCTTATTATACCCTTGCAGGGTATTATAATTTCAGTCAGAAGTTTGCAACGCAGTGAAGGAGACGTTTCCGACCCTATAAAGTATATATATTCTTGATCAGCATCAACAGCCGAGTCGATCTAGCCATGTCCGTCTGTCCGTCTGTCCGTCTGTCCGTCTGTCCGTCTGTCCACCTGTCCGTTTCTACGCAAACTAGTCCCTCAGTTTAAAAGCTATCTGAATGAAACTTTGCATATAGTCTTCTATATACTCTCACTGCTATATATGTCGGAACGGGCCGGATCGGACGACTATATCATATAGCTGCCATACAAATGTCCGATAAATTTTTAGAAAAAAAATTATTACTTTGCTGTTTTTCAATATTTTTGCACCATTTTTGAGATATGGCCATTTTATATTATTTCTGAATTTTGGTAAAAATTTTATAAAAATCGGACGACTATATGATATAGCTGCCATAGGAACGATCGGGAAATTAATAGGAAAAAAATTATAGCTTCGTTGTTTTTCAACGTATTTGTATCTACTCTGAGATATAGGCTTTTTTTATTGTTCTAGAATTTTGGTATAAATTTCATAAAAATCGGACAACTATATCATATAGCTGCCATATAAACCGATCGGTAGATGTATACAAAATGTAAAGCTGGGAATGCAAAACTGTAACTGTCAAACTGTAAACATAATAAGTATAGGTAAAATGTAATGAAATAATATCTGCAAGGGTATACAAACTTCGGCGTGCCGAAGTTAGCTTCCCCTCTTGTTTTTAATTTATTTATTTGAAACCCTTCAATGATGTTTGCCTCAATTCCTAATAGATTTCGGCATAAATGAGATTAAATCTGTTAAAATGGGATCAAAAAACCTTCAATTCAACTTTATTCAGAATTCCTCTTAGTTCAAAAATTATTCAGCAATCCTAAAAAGTACATAAATTAAGTAAATTAACTAACCTTATCTAACAAAAATCTCTGTAGGTCAAATAACTGCAAGTTTCAGGACTTTATCTTTAAAGTTTTATAAGGTCTTTCTCAAACATGCATATTTGTTGACATTTTTCTGGGTTTGGTCCCCTCACCATCCTTTGTCTTCTATTGTCCTCATGCGTATATATGTACATATCTGTAGTATATATAGTATGTTAAGAGCCCGGGGCCATGTGGACACTGCCAACAGTTGGCGTATCTGCTTAGATCCCAGCCCTCGTCCTTCTTTCTTCTCTGTGTTTTCTGTTTTGAGCGCTCTAAGTACAAGAGCAAAGTATCCTTCTGTCGCCGCCGACGCCGCTGCAGCACACACCTTTGTACTTTAATTCCTGCCGTCTTATTTAGCATCTGCGCCGGGTGTTACTTGAAAAAAAAGGAAAATAAAAATAAATAGGGGAGAGGGAGAGGGAGAGCGACAGCAACAGCGGTTTCAATGTCAATAAGAAGCGTCGCACTCACACGCACACACACATGTGGCCTGTGCACGAGTTCAGGACGTGCACACGTACGCACACACTCGAGAGCAACAGTTCTTATATCCTTCGGCTGGTTTATCCTTCTTCTCTCGATTTCACGCTCGTTAAGCCGGCCGCTCTCTCTTCTCTTTCTCTCGCCTTGCGCCTCTTACCTGCTCTCCAGGTCCTGCCCCTGCCCCTGCCCCTACTTCCACCCCTACTCCTGCTCTGGCCTTCGTCCTTTGGCTTATTGTTGTTATTATACGGGACCGAGTGTCATATGTGGCGAATGCGTAATCCGGAGAGCACTATTTAGGGGTGAGAACAGTGCATGGTTAAGGGGGGCTTCGCATTCCCCTTTGTTTCCTGATCATAAGATCAAGGATAACTCCAGCAGGATCTGAACGGGCATCTTAAGAATGAATGAGAAATTTCAATGTCTTTGCTGATGTATTTCAATGAATCTTTTTAAATATCCATTATAAAGAGGATCGTAGGAAAAGCTATAGTCCTTGCTATTATTTTACTTAAATATAGTTTTTGTTTACCAGGATTAATATTACAATTTAATTAGATTTTCTATTTGATATCTATTTTACCCTTATTTCTACCAATAATTTTAAAACTAAAACAAAATGTAGACTTTTATTTTGTGTTAGGAACTCTTCTTGCAGTGGAAAATATAATAAATAAATTATAAATTAGCATTGGAAAACATGAAGCATTTAACAAGTTTCCATAACAAAGGCATCCATCCCACTTTAATTACTTTTAGGTTTGTGCTTTTCTTTTCTGTTTCAATTAAATGGGAAATTAAATTACCTGAATTACCTGGTGTTTGCTTGCAGTTCTCAGTGTTTCTGTGTGTTGTGTTTGTGCTCTGAAGTTTTGCAATCTTGGCTTGTTCGCTGGATTTTTAAGGGTTGTGCACACCCCTACTCAAAAGCTTTGGCTCTCGCACACACATGCATTAAGGGTTATACACACACACACACACACATTTACATATATTTTTGTATATATGTATGTATATACTGACTTGTGGAACTTGTTTTGCCTGCGACGCACTTTGAAATGTCCTTGAACGCTGCGGCATTTGATAGTTGCTTTTTGTGTGTCGGTGTCTCTGTTTTTGGCACTGCCCCGATATATATTATATGTTATATATATATATATATACATATATTTATATATTTGTCTGCCTTGGATTTTGTCAAAAAATTTGCATTTTGCAGCCCAGCCGCACAACAACAACAACAACAACAGAGTTACCAAGCCAAGTCCAAGTCTAGTTGTGCGGCGTGAAATCGATTCGATTGGCAACTCATAAATAAACATGAGCTGCTCACTAGCTCGCTGGCTGGCTAGCTGGCTGGCTTGATCGTTAAGCCGCGAACTGCACATGTTCTCTGGAAGCACTTTTCTTCCTCCCCGCCCCGATTGACTTCTACAAATCCCCGCAATAACATCCATAGACCATAAAGAATCGACATAACTGTGGCACTATTGTAAATGCAATTAACTGTTGTTCTCTGCCACTATTGCTGCGCAATTGAATGTCGTCGGTTGTCGTTGGACAACCAAAGGGGTTGCAGCAGGGGACATACTACATCCATACATGTGGGCTATATAGGCTATATAGTATGCGATTTAGGGGCAGTTCGGCACACGTCAACTCTATATACGGTAAAAGCTATTATAGGCGGCTCTCGTCAGCTGGTTCGGTCGGTTCCATTTAGATATCATCTTTGTGGGGCAATTTTTAATTTAGTAAACAAACGTCGTCACGTGTCAGAGGGAATTTTTTAAACTTTTTGGCTTGGCTCAACTTCATTAAAACTGCGCAATTGTATGGAAGACTATTTAGTAATTACACAACTTGGCGTTGTATAAACTGATTATTCATTTAAATTGATCGTTTATATGAATATTTTTGAGTTTCTTTTTATTACTTTACATGAAGCTAGCCCCCCATTTATGCAAAAAGTTTATCTAAAATTCCCAAGTACGAATTCAGCGTTGAGTAAATCAGGAACTATTGCAATTTTTGGACTGAAAACTGAATACTATAGGGTAATTTTTTGATGATAACGATGATTTTGAAAGGTTTTCATTTAGTAGATATCACTCTTTGAATTAATGTATTCTATAAAATTCTTCTGTGATCACTTGCTCGCTTCTCGTTGCTTTCTACTCGCTCGCTTACCACCAACTTAATCCCGGTGTTATGCAAATAATTATAATTATATTATATGGAATAATTTCTAGCTCTTCTATGTCTATGATTTTGAAAGGTTTTCATTTCATTTAGTAGATATCACTCTTTGAATTAATTTATTCTATGGAATTCTTCTGGGATCTCTTTCTCGCTTCTCGTTGCTTCCTACTCGATCGCTCGCTTACCGCCCACAACTAGTAGTACTTACTGGGGGACTCTGCTCAGTCCTCCTCCCTCAGTTGGACTGGCTTTTGTTATCGCTCGGCTTTTCTTGGCGTCGCCGGCTGTGTGACCTTCGCATAGCAAAGCGTCGCCGTCGACGTCAGTCAACAGCTTCGCTTATTATAAAAGTATTACGAGCATTCATTTTGCTTATTTCGCTGGCTATCCAAGTCCACGCTTTATCGCATAGTTTCGTATATGTTAATTCGCCCCCACCCTTCTCAGCGTTTCTCTTCCACACCACGCCTTTCCACGATGTTAGTTCAGCTACGAATTCTCACAAAAAATAATGAACCCGGCACTCAAACTCAGTCGCGGACAGCACAAACTCCGAAACCGGAAGTCATCGAAACATGTTTCTTCTTCTACTAGTATGTGCCCATTTTTTTGTGTTTTTTTTTTTCTTTCTTTTATTTTTTTGTAGTTTATTTGAATTGTATATGGAAAGTAACGCGCTTTGGGTGAATTGAAATCGGAATGAAGCTGAAAAATGCCCATGTTTCTGTGGAGCATTATCAGGAATCCATGGGGAGCTAGAAGCAAAGTATTTACTGATGATAAATCAAACTTTAAATTATATGGAACATGATTTCATTGGAAATAATTCTAATAACTTTGGTGGCAAGCTGATTCTCTCTAGAAAGTTTATTATTATTCTTCAGTAAAAGAACATAGCGCTGAACAAGAAATCCAAGTTTTTACATCTAAATTTCATAAAGTTTTTCCACGTCCTATATAAAAAATGGACGAAAATATAGAGCCAAGTAAGTAGTTAGTTAGTTATTTGAGGCCTCCTTTTTCGCTAAGCATTTAAAGAAATTCCACATTTTGCATTCAACGATTTTCTATTGCAATTTGCAAATTCATCTCTTCATTTGTGTGAGTTGCTTTTGGATTCTCCATATAAAGTAATTCGTATCGGGTGAATGCAAATTGGAATGAGACTGGAAATAAAAACCCATAGAATAGTAGGAATTTCTATGCAATTTTTTTGGTTTTAAGTTAACAAAAGGTTGAGTTCTTTAAATTAACGAAATTTCTAGAATTCTTTATATGTTTGTATGTGCTTTTTTTCTATATAATTTGAGGTTCAAGTTTCGTATTTTGAATTTTTTTCTGTGGAATTCAAAGAAATTGAAATAATGAAATTTATTTAGTTTTTCTTAAGAATTGAATTACACTTTATTTAATCTTCTTTTGTTTTTTAATATAAACAAGCTCTACACATAAAGACTAGTTTAATTGTTGCTAACTTTCTTATCACAAAGCTGAATAGTTGGAAATTTCACAATCAGTGCTTTTTTGGATTCCAAAGAAATTGAATTCCTTGGAATTTGTTTTGCATTTAATTCTTTGAATTGGGGAAAATACGAGTTGATAAGAAAATAAATCACTTGAATGGCCTGGTGATTATTGTTTATAATTTCATTTAAAGTAAATTTTTAAATACAAATTTGGTGATGTGCGTGTGTGGTGTGTTGCCTGCCTTCTTGTGTCTCTCAAATTGACACTTAACTTTGAAACAACAATTACAATCAGCAGCAGCTACAATAATAATAACAAAATAAAACCAAAAAATCTCAAGTAAAACAAAATAAAACACAAACACAAGCTGGAGACAAGACAAGAAAAAATATAACAACAAAAATAACAAATGGACTAGGAAAATAACATTTTCACAAAATAAATCTAGGTTTCTCCTTGCCTAAAATTCTAATTGTAATTTCCTAGTTCTGAATTCGAGTCAAAAAGCCAACTCTCCTAGTTTCAAAAGGGGTTTCCCAACCAAACAGAAATAAAACAAGATCCAAAACTAAGGAGATTTTGAAGAGAAGATCTCATTATGTCCGGATTGTATGGCCGAAACATTTCCAATTGGGTTTCGTTTCACAAAACAAAAAATTTGCATATCAGATTTCATCCGTCTGTCTTTTTATCTGTCTGTGTGTGTGTGTGTGTGTGTGTGTGTGTGTGTTTTTGTGTGTTTTTTCTGCTCTTTTTTTTGTTGTTGTGTGTGCGGGCATTATGCAAAAATGCTAATTGAAATGTGTTAATTTGATTGGCAGAGGTCCGAAAGCTGACGACGCGATTTTTAGCTCTCGGCTTGAAGCAGTTTTTTGATGATTTTTTGAATACCCTTGCGGGGAATATAAACTTTACTTACAAGTTTGCAATATTTCTTTACCAAATTTGTTCCTATCATGATTAGCATCAGCAGCAGAAAAGATCTAGTCAATCTACGAAAACTAATCTTTGTCCTTTCTATTTAAATTTTAAAGTAGGTAATTTATACCATGAGCTTTCAGGCAAAACTATAGGAAATTTATTTAAAAAAAATATATATTATATTATTAAAATAAGAATATATATAATAAAATTTTCAAATAGTTATCCTTTAGATTGATTTAAATTGATTATAAAATATATATCAGAAAACTATATCACTTTTCCAAGGGTATCTTAACTTTGGCTTTCCAAAGCTAGCTTCCTTTCTTGTTATTTTCCTGTTTGTATTTTTTGTTAACTTGTTTCTGTTCGGTTTCCGAATAGTTAATCGTAAAAACTAGGCAATCTGAGCTAATGAATAAATATAAAGTCATAAAACCGAACTGAGCAACATAAGCGAGATAATAAAATACATACAAAAAGTGGCAATAAAAAAATGCTCGCGCTTTATTTCTAGCTCTCCGGCTGTGTCTATGTTTTATTTAATTTTATTTGATTCTTTTCGTTTTATTTATATATATTTTTTTTTGCACACACTTACCTTATAATTGCCGCCAAAAACAGTGAAGAAAACAAACTTTAACTAAAACGAAAACTGGAAGCAAACAAATGCCAAGAAAAAACGACACCAAAAATTGAAAAGAAAAATAATAAAAAATATATAAAACTAATTGAAAAAACGCGGTCGCGATTCCTAAAAAAAAAAACAATAGTGACAGGGGAGAAGAGAGAAAAGTAGTTAGGTGAGAGAAAAAGGTAGAGAGAAAGACAGTGTGAGTATTTTGATGTCAATTTCAACGTCTTTCTCAATTTCTCTGTGTTTGCTTGTTTCTTTGTTTGTTGCCATTGTTGCCGTTATTCTAATTGTTGTCTCTTTGTGAATTAAATAATAAAATATTTATACTCGTTGTCGTTGGTTGTTACTCGTCAAAAACATGGCTCTTTCTCTGGATTTTTTTTTCGGATTTAAAATTACACCTTTAAATCAATGCAACTGCACTACAACTATCGATTTTCTAACCAAATCACTTACCTCATGTGTGTTTCATCGTACGTTGACATCATTCTTGGTTTCATTACTTACTTGCCTGTACTAATTAATAATTGTCACTATTTCACCCATTGTACTTTCTCATCCTTAAACACTAGGCTTTTAAATGGTATTTAAACTATAGCATTAACTTTCAAGGGGTTTATTTTTTACTTCTGTGACCAATAGAATTCTATAGTAAATCAGAAACAAGTCAACTTATTTGCAGAAGCTAGAACCCGTTGGGAATTTTAATTAAAAACAAAGGCTTCTTTCAGAAGAGAGTCTGATATTTTCCCCATAATATCCCATTCCATAGTAATTGAATTATTCAATTAACATATTCAATTACGAGATATATTATTGGTAATTCTTCCAGAAGATGTCTGCATCTTGAAGCCACTTCCTTGCCTTAACCTGATAACTATCTCAGCCAGGTCATTAGATCATTCAGTCACCTGGTTACCCCTACACCATGTCCCGAAATTCAAGCCGTCTTGAGTAGAGGAAGTGAGCAATGTGTGAGCAGCTCCTCTCCATTCACACAGTTGCTCCGAGTGAATAATGAATGGCGACACGCCCACTTGCCCCAAAAGTAAAAGGCAGCGGTTCAGATCTGATGGGATCGGGATCGGGGTACTCGTCCTGCAGCCGGCGTTGACCCTTCTTCGCCTCGAAAAGGGGTTCCCTTATTTCAAGTGGTGACTACTTCCACATGTCGAACGAGAAGAACAGCTGACTTGGAACTGTGCAAAGTGGCAGGTACGGTGCCCAGGGCCCCGCTCCTCACCTGTCGTTGGCTTGTGGCAGGTGCCAAAACAAAACCGCAAAATATTGTTTCTCTGCCGGCGGTTACTCTCTGGGTCTTTCTTACCTGACTGGCTGACTGGCTTACCTGTTGTCGTCAGTCGGCAGTTGAGCGCAATTTAATTGAATTTTATTTCAGTTTCTGGAGCGGCATTAGGGTAACGCCCCTCATGCGCCGCCTGCTGTTCCATGGGCTCTTCTCCACCTGCTGCCGGTGCGCCGCTGTGCTCCGTTTTCAGCTGTTAATTCAAAGTAAATTATGTATTTTGCATAATTACAATATTTGACTTTTACTCATGACTGCACGCCAGCCAGCCGCAGCAGCCGCAAAAAAAAAAAGAAGAAAAATAAAGAAGAATACCTGGAGCTACAGTCAGAGGCCGCTTCCTCCTTCTCCTTCCTTCTTCCGTTCATTTATCTTCTTTTGGAATTGGCCTGCTGCTGCTGCTTCTGGTCGTCGTTCTACCAGGTTCTCCTGTTTCCCAGTTCTTTAGTTTCCGACTCTTAATCTCAACTTATCGCCAGAAATTTAAGTTACTCTGCCTTGTATTCCCTCTGATTAATGGCAAATTCGCTGCTGGGTCAAGATCTTAATCGGGTTTTATCGTTGTGGCACCTTTGCAGTGCTCCTGCTGTTGCTTACTTAATCACTAAATCTACTTGATAACAAATGAGAGTCAAAGGAAAACCAAATTCTTATACTTTTGTATTGAAGTAGAGACTTTGTCGACCATTACTTCATGTTAGAATTGTTAAAACCAGTTGAGAATTATAAGCGCAGTGTCAGATTTATGGGCCCAAAAATTTAAGTTAAATGAAAAAGGAAACTAATAAGAGCAAAACATCCTCAAATTGAGGAAAAATACCCTTGAAAACTTTATTTTATCATGGAAACTGTTTCTAAATTTTATACAAATTTGCGTAGTTTTAGGGTGATTCTTCTTATATATAGAAAAATATTTTAAAAAGTGTACACATTATCAAAGTGATATTTATGTGTGTTTTTTTATTTTTATTTCTGCGTTTACTTCTAAATAAAGTGACTCATGCTAATTACACCACATTTGATAATTATATTTTTTCCTACTTTTGTGACAAAACATTCAAGTATATGAGTTTTATATATATAAAGTATATTGTATATATATCTCTGGTTCCCTTTCACCCAGAAAATGATGGGGAGAAAACAAATTTCGTCGCTTATCGATTGTGAAAGGAGAAAGTTGGGATTTTGTATTTTATTTTATATATTTTTCTTTTTTTGGGACTTGCTGCAGGACTGTGCTGCGCCTTGGGGGCCATGGATGAGTTATGGATTCGAGATCCAAAGCGATCGAAGCAGGTGCAATGGGCGGGGTGGGTGCGTTTACCCTTTCCTTTGAGGGCGTGGCATCGTTTTGCGTGCATTTAATTATGCGTAATTATTCACTTAGTCTGTTGTGCCAGACGACGACGTCGACAACGATGATGATGATGATGATGGTGATGGTGATGATGATGATGATGATGATGATGATGATAGTGATGTTTATAATGATGACAACGTTCGTAGTGGCCCTTAATGGCAAGCGTTTTCCGCTAATTGCCTGAACCGCGATCCCGATGATGGGGGCCCTGGAACTCCCTGGAACTTATTGAAGTTGTAAACGTTGTCTAACATGTGCTTACATTTGCATGCATTTTTCATGTGTTACAGCACACCTATTAACAAGAAAAAACCCTACAAGGAATATAAGATCAAGTAATAAACATTTATAAACAAAAATAGACTCGAATATCCAAGCCATCCTTTCGCTGTTGCAACTTAATCGCTAGATTATGTTTGGATCAATCGGATTTAATCAGAGAAATCCAGTCCAGTTCCCCCTTAATCTTCTTCGTATGCGGTAACCATTCTCTTTTGACCCGTATTGTCCAACATGGAATCTAGACATTCACCAAGCTGGCTCTCCATTGCTCCAGAAGAAGCTTAAATCGATGCAAGCGAACGACTTTCTTTTGACTTTGTGAGCTAATTTGTTGCCAAGATTTATTTCATGGTATGCATTTTCAATTTAAGCATTATTTTTAAGTGTTTGCCAGACTGTTTGTAGTAAATAATGGAAGAATTTGGTATTAAAACCAGGTACTTTTGATAAGAAAATATAAACTTTTGGATTTGTAAAAACCTTGTAAAGTTTTTAAAAGATATTTAAACAAATTTAAATAAGGACAAAGAAAATATTAGAAATGGAAAAAATATTAAGTGCTTAAAACCTTTTCTTGCTGTTTTACTGTTTTATTTATTAAATTAGCTGCGAGTGGCAGGTAAAATGTGGGAGGATCTTCTTGTATTAGCGGGCACTGCTCGGCCACACTCAATTTGATTAAATTTGTCGACTTCAAAGGGTTATGGAAAAGCGGAAATAAGATTATTTCATATTGAAGTGGCGCCCCTTTTTCTCTCTCTCTCTGGCTTTTACCTTTCTCAACCTCACTCACCTTTCCATTTAACGTGGAATGACAAACACAGGTTGACGGATGGATATATATAACACCCACACACACCCCGGCTCTCTCTTTCTGTGTGTGTGTGTGTGTGTTTGTGTCTGTGTGCGATTGTGTGTAGGTCAAGTGCAGGCGTTGACAAATTGTCGTCGGTGTTTGCGTTTGCGTGCTGTTTTTGCACAATCCTTGTTGCATTTGACAGGCGATGGCATAAAATAACAATAATGATGACAGCACCTGGCCTGCACTCGAGCGCCATCTATCCGGTGTCGTTCCCCTTATACCCCAACCACCACAGCGCCACCTGTCTTTTGCCAGAGTCCATCTTATGACCAGTGTTGATACAAATTGGTTCTAGAAAATTACTTTTTGTATTTATTATTAAATTAATATTATGATATTATAATTTAAGTCAAAGCTGGCTTAATTTCTCATTAAAAAATCGTTTTTTCATGATCAGCCGAGTCGATCTAGCCATGTCAATTTGTCCGTTTACTCTCAATTTTTAAAATATCCGAATAAAACTTTGCAGTTAGCCTAACTAACTATTCTCACTGATATATATGTAAGTGGGAACGTGCCGGATCAGACGACTATATCATATATCTACCATAGTAACGTTAGAATATTAATGGAAAAAAAGATTAAATATCTGAGATGTCTCCCTGACTTATTTCAGAATTTTGGAATATCTGGTAATGAAAATATATATATTTAAATTTTTTGGTATTTCTTAATATTTTTAATTTGGCTACAAAATAGCCTAAAGCTCAGTACCTTTGCAGGCGCTTATGGCGCGTGACGTCAGCACTGAATATGCTACGTGCCGATGTCCCTGTCTCTGCCGCTGCCTCTGCCTCTGCTGGCGTCGATTTTCACACGCTGCAACTTCAGCGGCAATTGTTATTGTTATTGCTTCGGTTGTTGGTGTTATTGTTGTTGGTGTTATTGTTGTTGTTGTTGTTATTGTTGTTGGTAAGTTGGGGTCTTCGGTTTTCGGTTTCGTTAGTCGCCTTTTGGCTTTCTGGCTTCTCGATGCTTCCCCGCTCCGAGAACAGGCGACAAGTGAGACATGAGAGAGAGAGACCAGAGAGAGTGGGAGTGGGTGGAATGGGTGGCTCTCACCAACAGCTGTTTGTTGTTGGCCGTTGGCACTTGTTGTTCGAAGAACTCGTTTCGATGTCTCCCCTCTGGCGCAACGCAAAGTTGTTGCATCGGCCACCTGATATTAAAAAAATAAAAATGGAAAAATTATTCGTTACTATTCCCCAATATTCCAACCACCCAACAACACCCCTTTATATGCTTTTTAACAAGCCAAAGATATTTCATAAGAAAATCTACGAAAATTGCTGAAAGAAATTCTAAAAGTTGTTCAGTTTCGCTGAGAATTGATATGAGAATATAGGTTTTTTATGCTAAAATAACAAATTAATCATAATAAAAACCCCTAATAAATAGTTAAATATTTTACTAAGTAAAAATAACAAATAAAAAAGCAATTAAACTCAACAAATGTCAAACAAAACTCTACAATCTATAAAAAAAAAACTATGCAATGTTTTCAAATCATATTAAATTAATAAAAAAATATATAAAGAAAAATCGCCAGTAAAAAACACATAAAACAACATATCAACTTATAATAAAATTATTAAACAAATCAAATCACCAGGAAAAGCTCGCGTAAAACCTCAAAGCCTCAAAGTCGCGTAAAAAATATTTAAAAATCATTTTTAAAACTTTTCGCGTAAATCGTGTGTGCGTGTGTGTTGTGTGTGATTTTTGTCTAATTTCCTCTCGTGATTTTGCAGCAAACCAAATGAAGAATTCAAGAAACTTTGAATAACAAAAAAAAAAAAAACCGGAGAAAAGAGCGAAAACTGTTTGAAATTAAATGAAAATAATAAGAGTTGCCTTAACAATGAAACTTCCTTGTTGACATACATATATACATATACATATATATACAAAATACATATACAGTATACATATATATACAAGAAACGCCTATTATATATACACACACACGCGAAGATATATATACAAGAAACAACTTAGCATCTAAAACATATATATATATACAAAAAAACATATATATATTTTGTATACGAGCGGCAACGCAGGGGATTTTGTAAAAATCGCCGATCGAATCGAAGATGCGCCTAAAAGAGACCACAAAAAAGTCGGCAGTTGTAGCAGCAGCAGAAGCAGCAACCACGAAATCCGCCGCCGTGCACAATCCGCTGCTCCCAACCAGCGATCTGATCCAGCTTCAGCTTCATCATCAGTTGCCGCTTTCCCTGCAGCTTCAGCAGCAGCATCATCTTCCTCTTCAGCATCAGCAGCACCACCAATTGCATCATCATCAGCAGCAGCAGCGCTGCTCCAGCGTGGGCAGCACCAGCAGCAGCGGCACCTGCGAAACGGACCGCTCTACACAGTCCGCTGCCCTGTCGCCCGCCGCCGCCGCCGCTGGTGGAATGCCAGGAATGCCAGGAATGCCCGGGATGCCCGGATTGCCCAACCTAAACGAGGCAGGATTCCCAGGAGGGAGCACGAGAAGCAGCATAGCCCCAGGAGCGGATGAGGCAAATGCGGCAGCCGCTGCTGCCTTGGCGGCCAACATTGCCGAATCTTTTACGTTCCTGCAACAGCATGCTGCGCATCATTTTCGCGACATTTTATATGCGGCCCACATGCTGGGAAGAGGTAATGGAGTCCACCATCTCCTCCAGTTGGGTGTAGGGGGGACATTTAGAGAGAGGAGCTGTGGTAGCGAGGGAGGGATTGTTGCACGACCAGCTGCTGCTCGGTGCTATTCCGTAAAGCAAACTGGAGCCGCTCAACTGGTTTCGCTCGCTCACTCGCTTTTTTTTTTCTTTTTCGGCCAGGCCAACTTTCACTTTATGCATTGTTGCCTTACTTCACTTCACTTTACTGCCACGTCCCTCTGCCAACACCGTCTGGTCTCGATTTGTAGTTGCTCCCAGACAGTAGAGGCTTCCTAGAACGGACACACAGAGAAGGCAGTTGCGGTCCTTCAAAAGCAGCTTTAAGCCAGAATGTCCAAGCAAATGATCTGCCCAAAGCACACACGATTGGTTGTTGCAAGATCCAAAAATCATAGGGAGTAGCCAGAACTTGACAGCTTTCGGAGTATTCTTAAGAAAACTCTCTCTAATAATAATTCCCAACTAGTTCTAACATCCCTGGAATGAAGTAAGGGTTGCCGGCCTTGATTTTAGGACTAATTTTTCTGAAATCTTGGGAAACTTGACTCATTTTTTTAGGGCAAATGTCTTAATATACAAGCGAATTAGGTACAAATTTTTATGAGTGTACCTTTAAAGACCCTTCTAGCAATTACACCCAAGCATGATACCTTTTCATACTCGAATCCTAACCTGATTCTACATTTCCTAGGTGCCATCATAGATAAGCCTTATTTTCAGTGTTGTAATTAATGATGAAGAAAATCTATCTTCGCAGAGATAAAATATTGATGCTGCTCTACTTTCGGTATGCCAAAACTAAAGCTCAATTTTTCTGTTCTTACCTTATTACAGGCTACTATCAGCCGGCTGGACCGCTGATCTCGCCACATGTGATTGCCGCCCCGCCGCCGCCGCCACAGGTGAAGAAGCTGCAAGAGGACGAGATCGCCTCTTCGGCAGGATCACCCACACAGCTGCAGCAGCAGCAGCAGGCAGCCGCCGAGGCTGATCAGGCCGCACAAGCTCAGGCTCAGACACAGGCACAGGCCCACTCGCAAAACCCACAACAGGCGCAGCATCCGCCGCAACCGCAGCCGTATCCGGCCAGCGCCGTGGCGGCCGCTGCTGCGGCAGCCGCCGCCCATCCGGGCGTGCCTTATTCCCGCTCAATGCACGCGGCCCAGATCCACTACTCGACCGCCTATCCGCCCAACTATTACGCGCCGTATCCGGGCGAGGTCATGTGCTACTCGTCGCCCACCTACCAGCCCTACTTCTCCAGCAAGGTCTACCAGCCGGGGCCGCCACCGGGTCCGCCATCGCATCATCCGCAAGGCCATCATCCGCAGGGTCCGCCGCCACCGCCACCAGGTGCTTATCGTCGCTATCCGTATTACCAGCACGCAGGTCCGCATCCGCCACCCGAGCTTTACGAGCAGCAGCCCCCACCGCCGCCGCCGCAGCCACCAAACTCGGCGTCTGGGCCGCCGCAACAGCAGCAACCGCCAACGAGCAGCAGTTCGGCAGCAGCAGCAGCAGCAGCAGCAGCTGCTGGAGCACCAGCTGGCAGCCAACTGGTACCGGCACATCAGCAGCAGCAACACCAGCAGCAACAGCATCTGGAGCATTATCCAGGGCCGCCAAGCTACTACGCCGGCTATAGTCCCGGTGGAGGAGCGGCCGGTGGCCAGTGCTACACGCGCGGCCTGCAAGGACCGTATATGGGTAAGGAAAAGTATGGTCCAGTCCCGGATGCAGTTTGGCCAGTGTCCGTGTTGCCAAAATTGGTTAGCCAAAGAACCCTTTTAAAGGATGTTTTCTTGTCTTGTTTTATTGTTATTTTTTCGGAGTTTTTTGGCTTACCAAACTAGGCAACACTTGATTTAGGGTTTCATTTATATAAATACATTTCCTTTTTGTTACCTCCTGCAGAGTATCCGCCGCAGTGTCCCTGCCCAATGCCTCAATCGTGTCCAAAAAACGTCCATACTGGGCCTCATATTGGTAGCAACATCAGCAGCAACAACAACATCAATCAGATCAGCAGCAAGAACAGCAGCAGCAGCAGCAGCAACATGTTGACGAGTTCCACGAGCAACTCCAGCAGCAACAGCAGCAGCAGCACCTTGACTGCCAGCAGCAGCGCTATGACAACAACTACGGCGTCAGCGTTGACTACCAGTAGAGGCCCAGTGAAAAATGTCACCACCAACACAACAACGACCAGCAGCAGTAGCAGCAGCAGCAGCAACAGCAGCAGCATCACCACCATCAGCAACAGCAGCAGCAGCACCCAAACAGGTGAGACCAGCTCGCGAGCAACTGCAGCAACCAATACGACCAGCAGCACGGCAACCACAGCCACCACTGGCACCCAGTGTCAGATGCTGGTCAAGACAGAGCTCAAAGGCGAAGATGGCCAAGAAGTGACCAAGATGCAGTACGAGGCGCATGTGATGCCTCCGCCCACGCCGCCAGAGAGCTACTGTGCCAGCGATGAGAAGCTGCTCGAAGAGCAAGAGCACGAGGCAGAGCTGGAGCTGAGCCTGGGCCTGGGGTTGCGGCTGGAGAAGCAGCAGCAACACCAGCATCAGCAGCAGCAGCACCAGCAGCATATTGAGGCATATGACCTTACCTGCAGCACGCCGCCCCCAGCCACAGCGGCTGTTCAGGCAGCAGCAGTGCCGCGGAAGGCAAGGATAGGCAAGAGCATGGCCAGAGAGATGGTGTATGCAGCACAGCAGCAGCAGCAGCAGCAAAAGCATCAAAAACAAGAGGAGCAGAAGCCCACTGCTAGGGACACGGAAGCGGAACCAGAGTTGCCTTTTGTACTTAAAGCGGAAATCAAAGCAGAGACCAAAATCAAAATCGAGCAGGACGGTGAGGCGCAGGCCAGCACACATATCAGCCAACTGCCGGACCTCAAGCCCACTATCAAAACGGAACCCGAGCAGGAGCAGGAACAGGAACAGGAGACGGAAACGGAAATGCAAAAGCAAAAGCATCAGGAGGTAGCGGAAGCCACATCACACGCACCTGTGGCGAAAATAGAGCCAGAGCAAGAGGGAGAACCAGAAAAAGAGAAAGTGGAGGGAAAGGAGCACGAACAGGAGAAGGAGCAGCAGCAGCAGCAGGAGCCCACGCCTGGCATCAGCAAGCAGCGCATCAACCTGCTGGCCTCCTCCAGCGGCAACAAAAAGACCAAGACTCACCACAGCTACAAAAGCCTGATCAAGCAGGCAGAGCCCAAGAATTACCTGTGTCCAGGACGCACCTTTGTCCGTCGGCATGGCCGGGCGCCCGCCAAGTATGCCAAGCGGCGTCAATTGTTGCTTACACAGAGGATGCGCCTGAAGCGTCAGTTCCAACGTGAAGTTATCGAGGCAGCAGCAGCAGCTGCAGCTGCAGCAGCGGCGGCAGAGACAGGTGCCCTTCAGCCTTCAACAACGACAACTGCCGAAGCGATCAGCGGCAAAGAAGAGCAGCCCACAGCCTCCTGCACTTCACCTAAAAGGGCACGACCACGCAAGCAAGAGATCGCTGCCCTCCACTTGATCGAGGGCCTGGACACGGCGCTGAGCCGCGGCTACTTCAGCGATCCCGAACTGAATCACAGCAGTCGCAGCAAAACGGCCACAACGACGGTGGGCGGGCTCTATGCCACACCCTCGCCACTGCTGGCCAACAACAGTTCCAGTCAGCCGGCAGGCGAGAAGCGCTCCAAGTCGGAGACCAAAAAGCCAGCAGAGGCAGCACCGCCGGCGGCCAAGAAGCCACGCAAGCAGGCTGCCAGCACCAAGGCCAAGAGCAAAGGCAAGAAGGCCACAGGAGGAGGAGCAGCAGCAACAGCAGCAGCAGCAGCAGCAACAGGGGCAGCAACTGCAACTGGACAGGCAGCGGTAACTGCAATACCCCTTGCCACCCAGGAGACCAACAACAATGAGTACCAGACGGCGGATCTGCAGGCGCAAAAGTTTGTAGAGACCGCAGCTGCCACAGCTGGATCAGCAACCTCCCAGCAGCAGCAGCAGCAGCAGCAACATTCCGGCGAGCAGCACATGTTTTTGGTGCCGGCTACCAACCCTCCTCCTCCTTCTCTTGCGCCCACTCGCCATGTCCAGGCCACCACGCACACAAAGCGAGCCAGATCTCGTTGCAAGTTTGGGAATCGCAAGCGACAGAAGCAGCGACCAGGAGGCGTCAGCTATGAGCTGGACGAGACCCAGCCACCGGCCACAAAGGCCAATGTGGTGCCCAAGTGGAACAATGGATGGATGTGGGCGGGGAAGGCCTTCCAGGGTGCTGTTTTTCTTAATGTGAGTATTGCTTGATATTCGTAGAGGGATTTTCTCTAATAATATTTGATAATGGTATATTTGTAGAGCGATGATCCGCTGGTCTTGCGCACCTGCTATCCAGCCATGCGGCATGTGGAGGGCGACATTATCCGCACCCGCGACTGTGTGCTGCTCAAGGCCAACGAGGACAACGAGCTGCCCTATGTGGCCAAGGTGGCACATCTCTGGCAGAATCCCGAAGATGGTGGGTTAATTTTATAGATCTGAATGCATTATAAATTGATTAATTTATAATTTCTCCATCTTCCCCAGGCGAGATGATGATGTCGCTGCTGTGGTACTACCGGCCAGAGCACACAGACAGGGGCAGGCAGCGCAACGATTGTCCGGATGAGGTGTATGCCTCGCGGCATCGCGACCACAACTCGGTGGCCTGCATTGAAGACAAGTGCTATGTGCTTACCTTCAGCGAATACTGCAGGTGAGTAGTGCAGCAGGCTCGTCAAAGGTGAATTTCCAGGCCAATATCTTAAACTCTACTCTTACGTTTAGGTATCGTCGACGTCTACGTGCTGCCGAGGAGGATGTGGAGGACATTAGCATAGTGCCCCGCCGGCCAATGAGCGCCCACTGCCATTCGGTGCGAACAGTGCCAGATAATACCAATCCGGAGCTGGTGATGTTCTGCCGACGGGCCTACGAGTTCCGGACGCGTCGCCTGCTCAAGCTGCCCCACAAGCAGGGTCTAGTGTGCAGCTCCAGCTAGCAGCGCAGGGCCAGACCCGATGGTGGGGTGTAGTAGGGATATTAGCTTAAATTCAGATTGAAGAGAGAGGAGGATTAGGAGGAGGAGGAGGAGTTAGCCCTGGCAGAGGCCAAACAAATGAGAAAGAGAAGTGAAAAGTTGCATTGTTTTGATCAGTCTACAGTCTACAATATTGTTAAAGATAGTCTTTTTTTTTTTTGTTGTTAAGAGATGAAGATGCTATCGAAAGAGGAAGGACTCGTAAGGGCCGTCGTTAACGGGCATTCGTTGTTCCTAATACAATTTCGATTGCGCCCGGCGACCAAATGTTTCCTTAATCTAAAACAGACACAAAAACACAAAGGAGGACACTACCTCTGTCGGGGCGGGATATGAGATACACCAGGACACACACAAACACTTAACACTTACACACATGACCAAAACGTAGGCGAAAAGCAAAGGAATCGTAGGAGATAGAAAGAGAGGCGGAACATGTAGGGGATTAACTGCTAGAAGAAGGCACTAAATATTTTACATTGTATTACATAATTTATTTATTCCGACCACCAACACACACACACACACAAAAAAACGCGGATGCTTTTGTTATTAAGTTGTACGTATTTATTATCATTATTAGCAAGTTAGTCAACATTCTGTGTACAGCTTTCCGTTTGCACTTGACTTTTTCCGCTGGAGCGATATCCTTGCAAACGGGTTTTGTTTTTTTGTATTTCATTTTTTAAATGTATATAAATATAATATTAATTAATTTTTAAAGGGTTATATATTTGATATTTATCTAAATATATATTTTCACTTTGTAATCCTTTAATAATTAATTAAGAACCTTGCTTCTTTGGAAACAAATCATTTTTTACATTTATAAATATTTTTAGAAATCGAAAAGAATTCAAAACCAAGACACATAATTTCATTGAAGTTCTTTGGCCACCAACCCAACAGTATTGTCTACAAAAAATTGTTATTTTAAATCAAGAGAACTGAAAGAACATAATTTGACTTTGAACTTTCAAGTTCAAGTTCTCATTCAGTCTTAATTTTTCAAAAATATTCTGGCTTTTACTTACTCTTAGCCATATATTGTATTCCATTTCAAGTGTTTCATTCCTCCTTCTATATACTATATATTACCCTATTCATATTTTATTAAATCGAAACTAAAAAACTAGTAGCTTACGTTTTGCAAGGATATCTATAGCTCCAACTTGTACTCAAATTCGAAAAATCCAAACTCCTCCCTTTACACACATATACATACATATGTTTAGAGATATTTGTAAGATCTTGTAGATCATGTAAGATCTTGTAAGATCATGTAAGATCATGCTTAACCTATTGATGCTCAGGCAAACACACACACACACACACACTTTGCGCACAGAAGACAGACACCAACTTGACTATATTGAACTCTTCGAAATGAGATTTCTGGAATGCTTGACATGGATTTCTTCTAGGCGCTGTTTATAAATTATATTATATTATACTATATACTATATAAATCTATTTTTTTTAGTTGTTGTTAGTTTTTGTAAGCAAATGTAACGAAAAAAAAACATGATTTTGTAATTCTTTTCCTAACTTTATTATTTGTTTTCGTTTTCGTTTGAATTTGGAAATTTGATTTCAGAGAGAGAGAGAGAGAGTGAGAGAGGGAACAACAAAAAAACAACAACAAGTCACATTATTAATATATTTTATATTATATACGTATAAATATCCTTATTTTTAAATGAAAACCTTTTTTTTATATTAATTTAATTTAGTTGTAAAGCTTAGCATTTGCAAATAGTTTGTTTTATACCAAATACACTGAGAAAAAAAAGCGAAGAGCGATTAAGTGAATATAAGAACTTATTTATGCACACACCCACACACACACACATACATCTATGCACATGTGTATAATTTTCTAAATATATATGTATTATTTTTTTAAACCAACTCTACCTGTTATTATTTAATTCTTCTTCCGGAAAAGTGACTTAAGGACATTGGGAGCATACTTAAAAGCCAAAGCGGGATATATAATATCAGATATATATATACATATATATCAGTGATCAGTTGGGGTTGTTTTGAAGGAGATATATCTCATGTATATCCTTGACCTTTAAAAGATCACTGATATATATGTCGTACGTATATCAAACCATGTACATTAGATATATATATATATATATATATATATATATATATATATATATATATATATTCCCGATTGGCCGGTTAATAATGGGCGGTGGTTAGCTGTAGGCTAGTAGGCGTGGCAAACGTTTAGAGAGCTATGGCCAAGGCGATGTAGGATGCTTTGGTATAGAATGTGCAAACGATAGAAGCGTATATATAACAAATACATATACATATATAGGGAGCATAGCCAGACAAAACATATGATATACAGAAAACAGGAACTCTCACACACACACGCACACACACACAAGGAAAAGGATCCACTAAAATACGTATGTATACCTAGAAAGGACGAATGCGGAATGACGAAAGAATTCAATTAGTGAAAAAATCAAGAAGCAACCTACAAATTGTAGCCTAAATTACCAAGAACAAACATTATATTTGTATGCCATACACTTAAAACAAATACCTACAGATACACACAAACACACATACATAAATATATATATATATATATATATATATATATATATATACCAGAGCCTTGTTCCTGCTGGGCCAAAATATATAATATATATATATTTCTATAGAAAGGAACAACAGGAAGCAATAGAACAGCAGCAATCAATTAAAACCGATTTGTATTATAGAGTACAGTCAAGACCCAATAACAGCAACACAGGATACACAAAAACACACACAAGGACACACTTAATGCGTCCAGGATTCAATTAAAAACCAGGCTTATTTCGTCTTTGAATATATTTAGATTTCAGAATCACTCCAGAAGATCATTTCCAAAAAATATATATACACTTATAGTTAGTTCTACCTGTAAGCCACACTATTAAGTTCCTCTTTTCCCCCTGACTTTGCTTTAAGAAATACATTTTTTTTTTAAATTAAAAATATAGAAACATGAACATTAAACCAGAGCAATACCAAAAGCATAATGAAGGCAACAGGAATACGGAGCAGAGAGAGAGAGCATGAACAAAAGCAAGATCAATAAAACAAATCCGATATAATTATTGTTTATTACTAGACAAATAAATGTATTTTTTGGCAGATTACAAACGAGTCGTATTAATGCGATTTTTTGGAAGGGTAACCTTGGGTCGTATAATCAGACCAAACCAAGTTCACACGCTGCTGTCATAAAACTTGAGCAATTGAGTACAAAAAATGGGTTAATTAAATAAATCAAGTGGTAAGTTTGTGGTGAAAAGTTGTTTTTTTTTTTTTTTTTTTTTGTAAATATCATAAACTCAACTTAGATTCTAGGGAAAACAAGGGAAGTACCCCAATTAAAGCTTAAGTTCTCATGAAAATTGCAGTTCTTACGGAGACTTCACATCATTATTAACCGGTTTTAATTAATTTTTCCCATAATATATATATATAATTTTAACAGGTTTCAGTCTTAATTAAATGTGTTTATAACAAATTTAAGCTAAATTATTACGAATGCTAACAAATTACAGGTCGATGCTACAAAACAAGCTAAATTCAGTTTTTTTTTTAGATCCTTAAAAAGGAAACCATTAAAAGGACCATCATAGACTATCTTTTTAATAGAAAAACCAAAATACATATTTATTTTTATTTATTTATATATCAAACTATACAAAACTAACTTCGGAAAGCCGAAATTTATATACCCTAGCATGGCATCGTTTCAGAAATCGATCTTAACTCAGCCAAAAATGTATTAATTTCAGTTCGGAAAGCTTTTCTATGCTAGGTTTTTCCAGGTTAAAAAATCTGCATACTACATTTTAAATAAGATTGACCATTTTTAAGAATTTTAACGATGTAACCCCTTATCAAATTTTGAAAAAATTTGCAAAATTTGTTGTTTTCCTTCCGAGATGTCTAGAAAGACGCACCTGTTAATGCTGATCAAGAATATATATGATTTGTGGGGTGGAAAATAATTGCTTTACTGCTTTTTCATCTTCTGACTGAAATTATCATACCCTGCAGAGGTATAAATACAAAATATAATATCTCTATATATTTTATAAATATTTTTAAAAATATATAATATTATATCTCAACATATACATAATATATATTTTTATATATGTCTTAAATTTCCTTACTTAAAATATACTTCCAACAATTTTAAATTAGCAGGTTTTCCTATCCCTGAAAAGTAATCTTCCCCGCGGCAATGAGTCGGATCTGGTTAGGTGGTCACGCCCCCGCCATAATCATTGCCAGCACGTAGGTAACCCAGGGACTGGGAACCGAAATCAAAAGTGATCCAACTTTGACATTGACATTGGAGCTAAGTAGCTGACAAGCTAAACGCACACGACATCTTATGGTCGGGGCAATTAGGTTAATCGGCAGGCAAATTGCATTCGGGGAGAGGGAGAGGGGTGGGTTGGAAAGGAAAGTCATCGGATCGTGTCATAAGTGAAATATTTATACACGCAAAATAAAGATGTGTATCTTCGTATTCGTTAAAATAATTAACAAGTAAATATTTATAATTAATTTTACGGAATGAACCTAGAAGTTCCTTTGATTTATTTATGCATTTTATGATTTTTTTATAAAAGTATATAAAATATTTATATATATTTTTTTTTTAGTGTATGATAATTAATAAGTACATGTTTTTGTCTCACTTATCTAGCCCCATTTACATGTTCAGCATATGTACAAAATGTTTTTAGTATATTTCGGGTGCCAGATGAGCTCATGGAACCCACCCAGTGTGTGACTCAGTTAAATTGGTCCAAAACGCTTTGTCAACAGGTGTCCGTACGTCTCGACTTATTCCATATAAGTATGTTTTTATTTTTGTGTTGTTTTGGGAAAAGGAGCCAATTACAGGGGGACGTGTGTGGGCGTGTTTTTGGAGGGAAGATGACGTGCCCAAAGTTCTTAGTCACTTAAACTGCGCAGCTGCGTGTGAAGCAATAATCATTTGATTTCTAGCAGTTCAAAATGATAATTTAAGATGCTTTCAAAGTGGATATTAAGGGATGAAAACACTTAAAGTTGTGTAATATAATTAAAGATTATAAGTAAAACCTGAGAGGATTTGTGGATGTAACTAAAAAAATATATAAAACATGCCAAAACAACTAAAAATAATTTATAAAAATATAGAAAGTAGATTCCTTAATTTGAGTTGAATAAATAACTAAATAAATCTATATTAATTACCCATAGAACTAGCAATATCTATAGCTCTTAAGTATATATACGAATCACTCAAAACCCAGCAACTTTTGCACTACCTATACTATAACTTAACTTTTAATAGTTCCTCTAATGGTGAGAGACTTCCACCCGCAGTTCAGCAATCAACAGAAACCCCGATTGTTTTGATCTTAGTTTTCTCTTTTAATGAACAATTCACACGTTTCGACAATTTACATAAATTAAGCTTAGAAACTAGGTAAAAAAAAAAACAATCTTCTAGCGTTGCAACCGCATCAAAGTCTCCTGGCCACCAAGGTGAGACCAAGGGCCAGGGCCAGGGTCATGACCACACCCCTCGTCATGGTTGCCGCCGCATTACGGTAACCATAATAATTGGACTCCGGCCGGATGCCGCCCATGTAACCCGGCTGGCCACCAGCCTGGTTGCCATATGAAAACGGTCGGCCATGCTCATCCGTGCCGCCTACATAGTAGGCACCATTGCCACCGGCACCGCCATAGGTTCCACGAGAATCAATGCCGGCATAGCCATAACTGTACTGGGGATCCTGGGAGCCCAAGGTGCCTGGCGGGTGCATGCCGCCCGACTGGGCATTGGACCAGGCGCCCACACCGGCCGTGTTGCCATTGTTCCAGTGCACCGTTCCAGCTTGACCAGAGACTGTGGGGGGAATTTGAGGAATAAATTAGTGATATAATAATAAATATTGCATATATATAACAACAAATTTAATGTAATAATATACATTAAATAATTTTGTTAAATTTTTTTAAGCCTTTCTGAGTTATAATTCCAATTGAAATTCTACCATGAATGTGTTTTCTTTGTTATGTAACTCTTAAATTGTAATGCTTTTCATTTTTGTAAATTCCCTTGCATATAAATGTTGGGTTTTTAAATTGTTTTAATTTTGTAAATTTAAAAACTTTTCAAGAAAAACGAAAATTGTAAATTTGGAAGATAAGAAAAACCGTTTGTACATATAAGTGAAGACCTTATTTCGTTTTCTCTAATTATTTTCACAAATACACATTTGCTATCGTACAGCGGGCTTGTACACTTAAAAAAATAAATTAAATGTTAATATTTTATGTATAATTTAAGCTGCTTTATGAGCCTTTTGCCATGTTTTTTTATGATAATTAAAAAGGTTATTTCGATGTTTAAAGTAAACCGTGTTATATTAAATATATATTGCATGTTATTTATCTTTTTTATATTTTAACATATTTATATTTTTCGATATTATTTTTTTTTTAATTATGATTATAAGTGCATTCTTGTGAATCTCGAGTTTCTAGCTTTATAATTCCAACTTGAATATAATTTATAATATTTTCTGTTATTAGTTTCCAATATCTTTAAATGTTTTACTATTTTCTTAGTAATTTTTATTATTATTTATTTAGTTTATTGCTTTAATATCCAGTTGCGTTTCAAAGTTCCCACTTTTCTCTGGTTCAGTTTCATTAGCCTTTTTCCTACTATCAGTGGGACTTATATCAGTCTTTAAAGTGACTCTTTATGTAAGTTGAGTAAGCCTTTTGCAGGTAAATGGGCCCATTTGTTGCATTTATCTTGGTGTTGGGGGGGGGGGGGGGGGGGCTTTTCCTCTGCGCTTTTCCATTTTTCCGGCACTCACCCGCACTAAACCTGGCGAGGGCCAAGCAGATCATCAGCACCGCTGTGCTACCGCTCAAGAATCGATTCGAAATGGACATGTTTACCGCTGGATCGCTTTGCTTCAACTAAACCGCTGCCGGAGTGCCGTTGACGGTTTTAAACCCGTTTTTTACTCAGGCAAAAGCGCTTAGTTGGCAACAAAAACAAACAACTTAATCGCTGTTGTTGTTGTTGTTGTTGTTGTTGAAAACCGAGTCATCAGTTAGTGGTTGTTGTTGATTTTAATTGTTTACACACTCAATTTTTTGGGCGGAGTGTATTGTGCGGCGACTTGTGATCGACAAAGAGTACATATACATTGCTGGATTGGGAGTTTTCATTAATGATCAAAAATATATTACTTGAAATATTATTTTTAATAATTCTGGTAAGTAAAAAGCTAAGGGAAAAATATTTTATAAAATTTAAAACGTTAAAAATGAGTGCTAAATAATAAATAAAGTTAAGCTTAAACAATCTAAAAATTGTATCAATATTAGCAATATTTTTAGTTTATTTATTATTATTTGCAATATATTTATATTTACTGTCTTAATAAAAAATATTAAAAAATATTTTATTATATATAAATATTTCTTTAGCAATTTTTTCCCATTTTAAATGTAGAGCATTTGTGAAGTCGCCATCTTTTTTGCTTAACAAAATCTATTTACAGCCGAGGGTATAATTTATTTTCAAATACAGAACACGCAAATTGATGCAATGTAATGTTGATGCGGTTAAAGTGTTCGTCCGACGTGAGAATCGCAACTTGAAGTCTTATTTCGTTTTGTTTTGTTTTTTGTGTTTTTTTCCGCTAAAGAACACGTTAATTTGTTGATATACCTGACAATAACCAGGGTCATTATGGGGTTAAGGGGCTTGCCAAATGTTGGTTTATCCCAGAGCAGGTAAGACATCATCACCACCTAAAGGATTTTAAAGATAATTTCTAAAATAAAAATTATATTCCTTTTTTTCTTTACAAAATAATTATTTAATTTTATTTTTATTAAATCTATTTGAATTATATAAACACTTGGTTTTTTTCTGAATATTATTTTCCTTCAATGCACGAGCAGCTCTGGGCTTTGAAGATCATCCGAATTGCATTGCGGCTCTTATTTTCTCGGTCAAATATTTTTCTCATATTGTTTTCCAACCGATTCACACCTTTCAGGTAGACAGACAGGTGAGCCGGGCGGTTTTATCAACGTCATAACAATGCAGGTGCTTTGTTGCCTTTTGAAGAAAAAACGAAAGGCAACAATTGCTGGGTTTTAGTGCAAATTTGCTTTCTCGCGGCTTCTGTGACGTAAACCCTATTTAGGTCGGCCAAGAGATATGGTAATACTGGATAGTTTCTATTTTTGGCTGATTGGGAGAGGTGAAGATTTTGAAAGGGAAAATCGGGTTTGGAGATTATTTATGGCAATAAAAAATAAATAAGAACAAATAAATGCATTTGTTACCAACTAAAATAATAATAAATCTATAATAATTAATAATAATAACAATTAAAGATGAAGATTTAAGCCATAAAATCCAGAATGGGCAGTTAATGTTGATTTATTTAATTGATCTTGGTTTATTGTTATTTTAAGGATATTTTAAAAATTAATAATAATAAATTCGAAACTTTACAATTTACCACGAAAAGTTGTATTTCTTAAATAATTATTTTTAAACTAAGTTTCTAATATTTCTAATGCTAAAAATTTAATTAAAACTCAGGAATCGATTGTCTAAAATGTAGTGTCATTAATCGATTGCCCAAAAGGAAGTGTCATTAATCGATAACTGTTAAGAATGCCAGTGGTGCCACCTGAGGCACAGATCCTGCGCAGTGCAAAGCGGTGTCAACCCTGAGGTTGCCACCCCCCGAAGCTCAGGCTAAGGGTTCGGTTTGCTCGCTCTCTTTTGCTTTCTCTCTCCCTTGCTCTCTCTGTTTGCGAGTGTTTTGGGCCCCTTTGCTACGTTTGTGTTATGGTTTTTCCTGGCTTTTCGCCACCACCCCCCCCGCAGGAGAGGAAAAGCTAGTTCGAGTGCGAGTGCCGCTGCTGGTGCTGTTGCTGTCAGTTGGTCCTGGCTTAGGTTCCAGATTCCTTCCGTTGCCAAAAGAAAAAAAACTCCTGGAAACCTAAACGCCATGCAGAACTTTGGGCTTTAAGTGATTTTTCCAAATTGGAATCAAAAGTGCAAACTTAAATAAATTTAGGCGATAAAGTCAGAGTGGAAAAGCGAGTGGAGGCAGCTGGAAAAATCGCATTGCATTCATTTGGGCGCACAAAGAAAATGAGCGCAAAGGTAGGAAAAGAGCGGGCCTCTCTCGGGCGAGTGTGTGTGTTAAGTGTGTGTGTGTTTGACAGTGTGCGAGTGTGCCTGTGCCTGTGCCTGTGCGATATAAACAATGCTGCTTTCAAACTTGTAATTGCCTTTTGCAGCTAAACAATTGCACCACATAAACCACACGCCACGCCCCCAAAAAGCCCCCAAAATCGGGGTGCAACATCCCTCCCCCCCCTCCTCAATGCACCCCTGCTTTTGTGATCCTTCCTGCCGCAACTATAGCATTGGCCCTGGCCCTTGGTATACATAAATTGCAGGGACTGCACCATAAATTCAGCTCAAAGTCGACCCCGGCTCCCTCCCGCTCCCTCAAAAAGTGATTTCCAACATATGTTATAGTAGTCCAGAACATAGCAGCTACCCCTGGGGGATAGGCAACACCAAAAGGGGGGGAGCAGGAAGATCTCCTCCCCCATATACCCCACTTTGATGGCCACAGAATTCCCTTTGCATGGCCATAAAAAGCGTTTATGAACTCTGAGAGATCTCGGAATCTATTGGGTTTGGTTTTGTGGTTAATATATATATATATATGTTATATTTTCTTAGGTGAGTCTAGTAAGCTGAAGTCTTAGTTGAGTCCTACATCCTGCCAACTTTTGTTGATATATTCCAGAAGTTTTATTCTTTCAGAAATATGGACAAATCGAAAGGTTTCAGACATAAAACTTATTTTATTTTTATATTAATTTGATTTATTTATAATTTTTTAATATATTTATAAATCAAGATCAGGTTACTTTTAAGGTTAATAGTATTTTCATTTTAAATTCAATAAAAATCCCATTAAAAAAATAAAAATAATTTAAATATATATAGAATATAACCTTCCTAGTCCTCTAGCTGATTATCCTCTTTTTGGCCTGTTTTTTTTTTTTACCAAATTTCGATTTGTGGGCCATAAGGAGCGTTCGTTAGGCTTATACATATGCCAGTTAATGTCTGTTTACATTCAACAATCCCTCTAAATGTGGGTGTGAGTGTGCAATTTGTGTTTACATTTCGCCGGAATTGCTTCTGGCCAAGACTTTTGGCCCAAAACCATCCATAATAGATGGCAAAATATGGCAAAAATAAATGCAAAGAAAAGGAAAACAACACAAACTGCGCAACAGTTTTCACTTCAAATTTGATGGTGATAAATTGAATGCTCTCTCTCTCTCTCTCTGACCACGAATTGTAAGCCAATACAGTGTACATAGGATACAGTGAGGACTGGCCATCGATGGTCTATGCCAAGGGTATTTATTTGAGTAAGGCCACGCGGCGTATGAGTGATATTTGTGAGGGAGTTCTCTCCGCTTACTGGCTTACCAAGCTTACATCACTCAACAAGGCTCTCGATTACCATCAAATATATATAGTATATATGAAACTGATCCCAAATATATAGCTGTAGCTTGGTTATTGAATGAACGCAGAACCAAAAATGTGAAATGAAAATGCACATAAACAATGGCCAATGATGCAGACATTAATTGGGAATTGCTTTGCGTTAATTGAATACATATTTTCTGTCCAATACATTTATATTCCGAGCAGTACTATATACATAAAGATACATGCCACCCGCTCACACACACACACACACCACTCAATTAATTTGTGTACAATGCAAAACTATTCAATTCTGGGAGACTGGGGAATGGGGACTGGGGAATGGGGACTGGGGAATGGGGACTGGGGAATGGGGACTGGGGAATGGGGACTCGGGACCGCTACTCGGGGGCTCGGTTCCTGGGTGGAAGCTCCGCGAGCTCTCGGGCCTCAGTGCACACCCAACGGTCATGGGCTGAACACGGAATTATCGCCGCCGCCGTATACCGTTATCATACCGCTGCTCATCCCGCCGGAAAGCAAAAAAAAAAAAAAAGAAAATAAATAGCAAACCATCGAGTATCTGAGTACTATCTCTGAGTACTTACCTTTTGTGGGCTGAGAAAGGCGCAGAAAATGTGGCTCTCCGACTGCCGCTCGGTAGGTTGATATGATATGTACAAGGGATCTACATATATCCATATCATATCCATACAAGTGGCATATGCAGATCGCAGATCTTTGGTTAATGGAAGCCATTAAACGCTGACAAGTGGTTGCAAACGACAAGGGGCTTAACCCTTAGACGAATGGGAGGGTTATGGGAAGACAAGGTAGTTTAGGATTGTAAAAAATACTCCAAGACAGGCTGTAACTTCCAGCTAATTTTTTAATATTTATTATAATAAATATTTTCATTAATTAATTATTCTGTAAATCAGAAATTATATATTCTTGCTTTAATTTTTTATATGTTTTTTGGTGGAAACTCTGATAAAAGCGATAAGATATCTGTTTTGTTATCACCATTTACAGGTAAACAATAGGACTATATACGGAAAAATATATACGAAATATGTATATACAACAAAATTGAAAAGATCATTTGTAAACATGCTGATGGTGCTGCTGCTGACACAAGGGTTAAAGCATGGGGATTGAGGGGGTATTCTGTGAGAGAACAAATAAAGCACAAGGCGCTGAGTGAATGCTAACGAAAAAAAAAGCTTCGACAGCAATGCCACTTTCTGTATCTACAAATATATTTTGCCCCTTATCAGATGCCCAAAGGCCCTAGGGTAAACACCAGTGACAAAAAACAGACCTATGGACGGAGTATCACCAAGTATTTAAAGATATATCGAATATATATTACATATTATTATATTCTTTTAAGTTATTATTAACAAATATTACAATTCCAGTTTAATTTTACTCAAAAAGTATTTAAATAACAACATTTGGGGTTAGTAACTGATATTTTCGATATAATATCGATATATCTCGATTTATATGTTATACATACAAAGTTGAATTACTTAGTTTGCAGTCTATACAATCATTAAAAATAATTTTCTCCAATTTAATTGCAGATGACACGCTACAAACAAACCGAATTCACGGAAGATGATTCGAGCTCCATTGGCGGCATCCAGCTCAACGAGGCAACTGGCCACACTGGCATGCAGATACGCTACCACACTGCGCGGGTGAGTGATATCAAAGAGTATGAATATAGTTCTATACACCCCAAAGAGTCAGTTCTCATCCAGCTCTTCATCTAGCTCGGCAATGACCCAAAAACGAGACCAAAATGAGGCCAACATGAGCGCTTAGCTTTTTTTTTATTGGCCAGAAGGTTGCCGCTTGACAGTGAAAAAACGGAACCGTATCTATGCTCTCTGGGGTTTATCTATGAATTATATTTGCTTAAATTTTTATATTAAAAAAATGATAAGATTAAAATGAGTTAAGTTATAAAATTGAGATTTAAAGTAGGCTCCTCTCTTAAAATGTTGTTTCCTATTTTTAAAAATTTTCAAAAATCCCCCTTAGACATAAAATATTTTTAGGAGACATAAAAGACACACACGGCTTCAATATAAATGGATCTATTTTTAATCAGATCTACGTTTAGTTTTCGGAAAACACATTTATTCAATAATTTCTACAATATTTTTTTGAGATATAAATAAAATCCCTTCCTTCTTCTTTACGATTAACTTCAGGCTTCAGATAAACCTCAAAATACAGATAAATTCCAATTAAATTTCGCAGTTAATCCCCACGTAGAAGGTAGAGCATCTGCTGGTCGTGGCAGCTTAGGTGCCTGCCCAATGGGTGGAAAGAATTGAGCAGCAAGTGACTTAAGTAGGCGAGATTTTTCTCGGGTAGATACACACAAGTTTGAACTCATTTGAACCGCCGCCGTCTTGCTTTTGGGTTGCCGATTGTTTACAAAACACACGCCACTGGGGGAGATTTATGGGGAGGGCTTTAGCTGTAGCTTTAGCTTTTGTGTGTTTAATTTTTTTGGAGGCCACTAGGTAGTCTGATCTGATTGCTTGATAATAGTAGCCGCCTGGCAATGGCTGACTCTTCTCATTCTCATTCTGAATCTCACAGGCCACATGGAACTGGCGCTCGAGGAACAAGACGGAGAAATGGCTGCTAATCACCACATTTGCCATGGCCATTATGATCTTTACCCTCTTGATTGTCCTTTTTGCGGATGGAGGAGCCAGCGATGCCACCAAACATGTCCTGCATGTCCAGCCGCACCAAAAGGGTATTATTTTTATATATATATTTATGATATTAACTCACCTTGCTCTCCCTGACCACAGATTGCCCCTCGGGTAACGAGCTGCCCTGCCTGAATAAGCACTGCATCTTTGCCTCCAGCGAGATTCTCAAGTCCATCGATGTGACCGTAGATCCCTGCGATGATTTCTATGGTTACTCGTGGTAGGTATTTATGCTAGGAATACCTTTCCAAGAAACTAAGTAAAACGATTTAAATAACAGCAATCAGTGGATCAAGAACAATCCCATACCCGAGGGCAAGTCCACCTGGGGCACCTTCGGTAAGCTGGAGCAGATGAACCAGCTGATCATTCGCAATGTGCTGGAGAAGCCGGCCAAGAGCTTCAAGTCGGATGCCGAAAGGAAGGCCAAAGTTTACTACGAGTCCTGCCTGGATGCCGACGAGCATATGGAGAAGCTGGGAGCCAAGCCCATGAACGATCTGTTGCTGCAGATTGGCGGCTGGAATGTGACCAAAAGTGGCTACAATGTGGCCAACTGGACAATGGCCCGTACGCTCAAGATACTGCACAACAGGTGAGCCAAGATGCTTAGCTTATCTCGGATAATATATAAATATTTATATACCTTCTTTAAGGTACAACTTCAACTGCCTGTTTGGCTGGGCCATTGGCGAGGATGACAAGAATTCCTCCCGCCATGTCATCCAGATTGATCAGGGTGGACTCACCCTGCCCACCGCCGACTATTATAATAACAAGACGGACAATCACCGCAAGGTGCTCAACGAGTACATCGAGTACATGACCAAGGTGTGCGTCCTTCTGGGTGCCAACGAGACCGATGCCCGCGCTCAAATGGTGGGCGTTATCAACTTTGAGAAGAAGCTGGCCAATATCACCATTCCCCTGGAGGACAGACGCAACGAGGAGGCCATGTATCATCCCATGCAACTGCGACAGCTGGCCAAGTTGGCACCATTCCTTAACTGGACGGATCATTTTGATAATGCCATGCAGATGGTGGGTCGCCGGGTCACCGACGACGAGGTGGTGGTTGTCTATGCCCCGGATTTTCTCAAGAATCTCTCGGACATTATACTCAAGATGGAGCAGAGCGAGGAGGGGAAGATGTGAGTGTGCTCCTCCAGATATTCCCCAATAGATAAGTCATTGGTTTCCTTGTCTTTGCAGCACCTTGAACAACTATCTCATCTGGCAGGCGGTGCGCACCTTGACCAGCTGCCTGTCTAAACCTTTCAGGGATGCCTACAAGGGTGTCCGGAAGGCCCTTATGGGCTCGGATGGTGGCGAGGAGATCTGGCGGTACTGCGTCTCCGACACAAACAATGTGGTTGGCTTTGCCGTCGGTGCCATCTTTGTGCGTCAGGCTTTCCATGGCGAGTCCAAGCCGGCGGCAGAGCAGATGATTGGCGAGATACGTGAGGCCTTCAAGCTGAACCTGCAGAATCTCACCTGGGTGGACAAGCAGACGCGCGAGAAGGCCATCGAGAAGGCCAACGAAATATCGGATATGATTGGCTTCCCGGACTATATACTGGATCCCGTGGAGCTGGACCGCAAGTATGCCGAGCTGAACATCACGCCGAATGCCTACTTCGAGAACAATATCCAGGTGGCCATTTATAATCTGAAGAGCAACCTGAAGCGCCTCGATCAGCCGGTGAACAAGACCAACTGGGGCATGACCCCGCAGACGGTGAATGCTTATTATACGCCGACCAAGAATCAAATTGTTTTTCCCGCCGGCATCCTGCAGACGCCCTTCTTTGATATCAACAATCCCAAGAGCCTTAATTTCGGGGCCATGGGCGTGGTGATGGGTCACGAGCTGACCCATGCCTTCGACGACCAGGGGCGGGAGTACGACAAGTATGGTAACATCAATCGCTGGTGGGATGCCAAGAGCATTGAGCGCTTCAACGAGAAGTCCGAGTGCATTGCCCGCCAGTACAGTGGCTACAAGATGAACGGACGGACGCTCAATGGCAAGCAGACGCTGGGTAAGTGCTGGAGGAGATCGGTGTGGTTAAGGTTCCATGTTTAACCTTTGAGTTTCCTCTATAATTAGGTGAAAATATTGCCGACAATGGCGGTCTTAAGGCGGCCTATCATGCCTACCAGCGCACCAAGAGCGAGAAGGAGGCGGATGTCCTTAGGCTGCCGGGCCTGAACCTCACCCACTCGCAGCTCTTCTTTGTGTCCTTTGCACAGGTGAGTTGAGTATGAAACATATCTCAAAGTGGAGTACTAACCGATATGTATATATTAGGTCTGGTGCTCCAGCACCACGGAAGAGACCAACCTTCTGCAGATGGAGAAGGATCCTCATTCGCCTTCCCAGTTCCGGGTGATCGGCACCTTGTCAAACATGAAGGAGTTCGCCGAGGTCTTCCAGTGCAAGCCCGGCAAGCGCATGAATCCCACCGACAAGTGCGAGGTGTGGTAAGGGAAGTGGCCCTGTTCCGATCTCAGAGTTAGCCAAAAAAGCCAAAGCTAAGAAAGGGGCTGGTTACAGGGACGCAGAGACTCTAAGTGCTGTTCCTGCATCCGGAATTCTAAGGCTACAGTTGTCCTATATTTTTTTTATTATTATTTATTTTTTACTACAATTATATTTGTTTTTTTTTTTTTTTTTTTATTGCCGTCAGTCATTGTGCCTATGAAAATGATCGAATCTGACGATAAATTTAAAAATCCAGGCATGGATTCTGGGAGAGAGTCGTCCCCTGAGAACCATGAACTACATATTAAAATGTGAACTGTGTGTGGGGGCGGGTCATATACATATATATAGATAACGATAAATGATAAATGATAAATGATAACGATAACTGTAACTTAGCTATTTGTAGAACTATTAATGTATATTGTATTATAAAGATACAAAGTAATGCAAAGATTTGTGGCTCGTGGACCCAAGGCCAAATTAATGTGATGTTTAGTCAGTGCTTTTATTTAGTTTTTATTTTATATTCCAAAAGAAACCAAGAAAAGAGTTTTTCATATATTTTTCTCTGAATAAAATTAATAAAAGTAAATTAGGATTTACTAGATATTTGAAATCTCTTTAAAAACTGTCTAAAAGTATGATATAAATTTTTTTAAATCTGTTTTGCTTTTTAATTGTTTCGAAGAGGTTTTTCTACCCAAAATTCTGGACTTGGGCCGTAGATTTGTGGCTGAGAGAAAGAAAAACACACATACATTAACTAGTGAGTGTGAAAGCGAGAGAGATGGCAATACTAAGAGGGTTTTCCTTGTTTTCCAATTATTTTTTTATATATAAAATAATATGTTTTACCCTTAGTTACATTTACCTTTAGTTAGCAGCTGCAGAGGGACACCAAAACCTATACCAATTAAAATTACTTACTGCTCAGATATACTATATTGAGATTATATAGCCAAAGAGAGACACACACACACATATCAGACTTCGATGATGTGACACCAAATCCGAGCATTTTGTGATAGGAAATAGTTAATGCCACCTTCGAGCCAAAATAAATCCAAAGTTAGTCAGTCAAAGCACAAAAGAAATCTCCCCTAAGAAACATTTTTTTCTTGGAGATCTTTCGGTTCCTTAAAACTCTCATCATGGAGGAGCCTCATAATTGTTCAGTTTTCGGTTGGGGTCTGGTACTCGTACTATGCATTTAAGTTCCCGGTTCCACTCACTCGAGAGCAGATGATTTTTGTATTCTATATATTGTACTATATATATAAACGATACACAAACGAGATAATACACATAAAACATTATACAAAAAATAAGAAAAAACTACAATATACGGTAAACTGAGTGTTTAAATGCAAGTTATTTTTATTGTCTATGAATAGAGCGTGCATGTATACATTTGAAAAAGTGAAAATAAAATCAATAACTGTGACTACGAGAGCTTTGATTTATGTTTTTTTAGATACATTGTTGGGGTTATTGTATTGCCTGCTTTGGGGAAAATGGTAATAAATAAAATATATTATATATCAAATATAAATATATATACTTTAGGTGGTTTTAGGTGCCTTAAATGAGTAAAAAAATATAATTCAAGCTTCTCTGCAAAATCAACAATATTGTTTTTCTGATTTAAAGAGCCCTTTTCCGCGTCAAACCCTTGGCAGTAAAAATATCCTTTTTTTAAGCCATTTAAAGTTTGATATTAAGGCTAACTGTATTGGTATAACAAAGTAAATAAGTTAAATATTTTATTTTTATATATTTTAGGTGGCTTTAACTGCCTTAAATAAGTTCATTAACATTTTTTTAAGTTTATTTATATGTATATTTCATTTTTAAATAGCTCCTTTCTGTCTTAAACCCTTTTAAGTGAAATAACCTTTCTTTAAGCACATTTAAGTTGTACTTTGCAGACCTGCTAGACCGTTTCCTTGGGCTCCTTGGGCTCCTTGTTATTTTTCCTGCAAATCCTGCTCCTTTGATGGAACAGTTAACTCTCTCTTTATTATATGCTGGACAAAAATGCCAGAAATTCTAGCAACTGCCGTTTCGCCGGGCTCTTAAAGTTGTCGAACTTTGACTTTATGACAAAGTTCTAATAAACTTTTCCTACTGCCATACACACACACACACACACACACACACCGCCTCTGTGTGTATATAGAAATGCCAGCAAATTGCTTACATAATAAATAATAATAATAGCGTGCGATTTTTGGCGCAATTTAAATTTATTTATGGCACTTGTTTGTTCGCATGTCATGAGCAAGTTTTAGCCAGACATTTTTTGGGCCCACAAGGCGGGGGAGGAGGGGTGGCAGGGAGCACACCCACCCATACAGGTGGGTTTTTCCTTTCTCTCTTTGTGTGTGTGTGTGTGTGCTTTAGGTTTTCCTCATTTTGGTGAGGTAAATGGTTAGTCCTTCGGCGGATTTGCCTATTTTTATCATTGCGGCTGATCCCGGTCGCCTGGCAACCAGCCTCTGGGCGCACAGCATTTAATCTGCTTAGTGGAAGCGATGTCAACTCATAAATCCTGCCTGCGGCATTGCCATAGTCATGCCATAGGATGTACCCGACCTGCCCGTCTTATCGCATTCCCGCAATCGGGAAAAAGCCGGCAAGGACAATGGACGTCACATGGAGATGGGAGATGGAAGCTGGAAGAAGCAGCTGGGAGATGTAAACTGTAGGCTCAGAAGTAGCGCTGCTTAAATGGCAATTAGGTGGCCACACTAACTGTCAGCTTCCTTTAGCCACTGGATGATGTCATCGAGGTCTCTCTGGCGCTAATTAATGCAATCCAGGTGGGGACAATGGACAGGGAAAGGCCTCAATAATGATGGATTTATCAAAAGGAACACGGAAGGTATTAGATCACAAGATTTTTTGGATATAGCTAAACATCTTTCTGGACTAATTTATTCATTTAGAAATTAATTGTTATTATATTAGTATACATACAATATACATTTTTAAACTAGTTTTCAATATTCCAGCCTTAGTCCTTTGTTTCTTAAACATCATTTTCTCTTGGTGTATGCACTGAAACAAATCAGAGAAGCTACAAATTCCATTTACCCTTTCCCAAAGACAAACAGAAAGTAATCTAACAATTACTGACCATCTGTTTTGGGCCAAAAATTTCTCGATTCATTGGATAATTTCTTTGGTCCTGGCTGAGGTCTAAAAACAAGGCCAAAAGTTAAGGCCCGAAGCTGTTGCAATCAAAACAGGCCAAAAATGGCTTTAAATTGGCTCTCAAAGGGGCCTGGCAACACACATTCCTCGGCGATTAGCATGATTAATGGGCAATGCAAACAAAAACCATTTGAGGGCTTGACCGAATAACAAGTGCTTAGACAGGAGTTGAGTGTAATTGCAATTATTATTATTATTATTATTATTATTTGTTGTTTATTATGCAGACAAGTGGTGTGTGTGGGTGTGGGTGTGGGAGGCTGCTTAAATATGCATATGTCCGGCATGGACACCCCACACTCAGGCATTCATTTGCTCGTTCGTTTATTTATGTTAATTTAAATCAACATGCAAAAATTAGCAGCAGGAGGCAGGACACCGGATGACGAGTAGGCGCCGACGGAGATGAGTTTTGTGCATTTGCGGCTTGGCTCGAAAACATTTAATTTATTTAATTACTTGCCCCTTAATTTGCATATTTAAATGAATTGCCGCAAAGCCAAGGCTGCTGTGTCTGGTGAGTGGTGAGTGGGTCCCAACATAATAACTTGATGACACGTTGTCGGAGGTGGCAGAGGAGCATAATAATGTAACGCCACTGACTTTTGGCCCGAAGGGAAGGGGAATGCTTACTGCTTTAAAAGCCAAGAATCCAAGGTATATTAATGCTGTTTATTGGGTTTCCATTGTGAGAATTAGTTATTAAATCGATTGAAGGAAACAAGTTTTGTGAGATATTTTTGTAAGACTTTATGATCGTTGTTTTTTAGTAGTTATGGGTTTTATGATCCTTGAGATTTCTTGTTTTAAGTGAATATTATATATAATACAGATGAATATTAGAGATGGAAGAACATAGATTTTTAATAGTTTCTTAAACGATTTTTAATAGATGTTTTATAGATTTTTGATAGAATATTAAAAGATTTTTCATAGATTTTTTGTATATTTTTAATAGATTTTTTAATAGATTTTTAATAGATTTATTTTTATAGATTTTGTATAGATTTTTAATAGAATTTTCATAGATTTTTTGATGGATTTTTAATAGATTTCGAATAGATTTTTAAAAGATTTTTCATAGATTTTAGTAGATTTTTAAAAGATTTTTAATATATTCTTAAAAGATTTTTTAAAGATTTTTTTTTATAGATTTTTAATAAATGTTAAATATATTTTGAACAGATTTTGAACAGATTTTTAATAGATTTTGAACAGATTTTTAATAGCTTTTTAATACATTTGTAATAGATTTTAATAAGTTTTTAGTAGATTTTTTGTAGCTTTTTAATCGATTTAAATTATTTTAGTTGCAAATAAAAACATCAAAAAACAATCATTCCAATATGGAAATTCCTTCTTCAACCTTTTCGTATATATACTTTCTGTTGGTAACTAAATAATAATACATAAACATTGAAAAAATATTAAAAAAAAAACTATAAAAACTTGAATATAATATTTTGTGCCTCCATATACAAACCTACATATGTAGATTTGTATTAACTAGATAAAACATAATGAAATGCATTAAAACATTATTTCGAAAAACAAAATATAAGCCTGGCCTGGTCTTGGGCTTATTTCCTGTCCCCTAAAATATGCCATAAAATCGTATGAATATATGATGTCTACAAATAAATCGCATTGAAATTAGATACTTCAGTTTCCATGTTTGCCATAATAATATTAATGTTTATATTATTTTGGGTTCTGTGCAATGGCCTCCATTCATGATTGATTGACTCCGGCACGAACCTGGCTTATTGGCTTCTTTGGCGTATTGCAAGTGTTTTATGGCCTCAATTTTGAATGCATGGAACGGGTGAGGGGGGTGGGGGGGGGGCAACTTCCGTTTCCGCTTCCACTTCCACTTCCGTTTGCCTTCTCCTCTCACACACTTTTATTGCTGCAAATTATTGTTTCGTCCATTGAAAGTTTGTGTTTAACGCAACTTTTTCTGCAGACATTAATTGCAAAAATTTCTCGCCTAATGGCTGCGGAGGGGGGTGGTGGGGGGAGGGTGGAATTGGCTGGCAAAATGAGATTTCGACCACAAAACAGCAGCAAACACAATTTTGGCTTTCGACTGGCTGTGTGATGTTCTACTCTATGCGGGCAATAAAATAACAATCAACGCAAGCCGCGGTTGTTTGGATGGATGGAGACCCAAAAAAGGGGCCGAGGGAGTGGAGAGTGGGCTGCCAGTGCCACAAGCCAAAAAACAGTGGCCAAACAAAGAAGGTAACAAGATTCAACGAACTAAGAAATACCCTTTAAAGCTAACAATATACTTTCCCTACCTCAGCAAAAAGAATTCGAACCATTAGAGCCTTTCTAGAATTTTTTAAAATTATTTTTTAAGGTTAAACAATAATTTAGAAAATTATATAAACACAATTCTGAGTTAGGGTATCCTTTGGCAAGAGAAATCTGCTTCTGGAACTCCAGGAGCACCAGTGATGGCTAGTCCTTAGGGTCCTTGGCGCACTTGCAGGCCTCGCACTTTGCATTTGGCATTGGAGGCTGCTGTTGGAACAAAACTAATAAAATAAATTAAATCGCTTAATTGAAGTAAATTGCCTATAAAATTGTTTTTCGAAAAGCAGCCGCAAGAGGTGGTGGTGATGGTGATGGTGGTCCCTGGCCTTGGCCATAATTGAGTAATAAATTCAAATATTTATTGCATCAACAAATGTACAAATTGTGTAAGGACTTGGAGTGTTAAGTGTTCCCCAAAGAGAATGGACGGCTTTGGGCAATTTCAATTAAGTTACCAACAAGTTGGGCAATCCTTTCCTAATGCTACACATTTTTGCACTATGCTGTAAAAAAGAGAACAAAAAAACAACAAGGGGGCGCACAAAATGGCAGCGCCATCGGGGCGTATGCGTAATATGCATAAATATTGAATGACTTTTTGGTGTGACATCAAGCGATGTGCACTCAACACTTAAGCACACCCAGAGAGAGAGCGAGAGAGAGCCACGACGGGGAAAGTAAAGTGAAAGCGTATGTAAAATACTTTCACGCGCCCAGTGAATAATTTAAGAGCCCAAGAACACCGAGCACAGCGATTCGAGTTTCGAGTTTCCCAGTTTTTCTGCTCCCAGCTTCCCAGCAAATTCCAGCGGAGAAAGCCCATCAAGTTTGCACCCCATCTCGGGCGGCTTCATCAAGCCACTCCACGGCCGAAAAATGAGTTACTTTACATAACTAAGTAATTGCCAGGCGGCCGGGGAGCGACACAAACGTAAAATTATTATAAACAAACCATTTGGCAGTCGTAAAAAAAGAGAAGAAGAAACTCACCCAAGCTGTCAAGCGAAGCCGAAGCAAAAATGAGCAAAAAATCGCATAAAAGGTCCTCGCAAATTTCTTCATTATGCAAACATCGGCTGGCAAGGAGTATAAAATACAAAACATATTTAAATGCAATAAAGCAAAACGCAGAGTGGAAGGGAGAGGCTGAGGCCTTGGACAGCGGGAGGTAGAGGCCTCCACCTCCCCCATAGACATACTTGAAAGTGTGAAAGCACGAGATTCCAAAAGGGAATGAAAGTTATGGCGTTATTAGGAAATCATAACTTAAGTGGCAGGAATAACTCAAAAGGATGGGGATAGGATATTATTTGAATTATCTTAAGATGTATATTTTTATTTTCAACATTTTAAATCTATAAAATAGAAATATACAGAAATAACAAAGAATCTATATCATTAATAATAATTTAATTTATTTTAAACTTTAAATCTAAACCAGCTTCCCATAAAACTGGGCACCAAAGTCTAAAGTCCAGTTGCTTCTACCAAGCATTTAGTTCCAAATGATTGGATTAATTGAGCATAGTCCAAGTGCGAGAAGGGGATTGGTTGAGTTTACAGCAGTATAGCCAAAGCCACCTAAGAAACCCAAGCAGATTGTTCGTCCTTCCGACTGCCCATCAATCAGATTAAAATTGAAATTCCAGCTGTTCAAAATGGGCCTCAATCCGTAACCCAAGTTCAAGTCCAAGCAGATACTATGTAGGTTGGCTCACTCACTTAATATTTGGCCAACAGCTTCAAGTGATTTACGGAGATTAGGGCCTGAAAGGAGCTAGAGCTGAAGCTGAAGTAGAGGCCGTAACCGAGACCAAGACCGAAGCCTGGCTGGATGAAGCTTTTGTAAGCTGATTTTCCTGCTGGCCCTCCTCCGCCTATTGTCTAAGCTCCGCGCCTTATCCTTGTGCGCTGCTCCTTTGGCTGCCCACGGGGCCATTTGGAAGTCACTACCATTGCCTTGGCTGCATTATGAGTTAGTTGTGCGGCCAACTAAAACGCCATACAATTTATTATAAACGACTGCGGGACTCCGGGGGCCGGCCACCCGAGGAGCCTAAGCTGCTGGAGCATGTCCTTGGTCCTTGGTTCTTCTAGCATCTTGACTGGCTTCTGGCTATGCGAGCAGCTCTTGCTCCCTGCTCCTTGCTGCCTTGGCTCCCTTTCCGGCTGGCCACCTTTCACCTTTCCATCCTTTGGTCAATGCATTCAATGCATTTCAATTGCCGGCCACACACAACATTTTAATTTGCTCGCCACGAGTGGCTTAGCTTGGGTGTTACCAGGAGTGGGAATGGTCTTAAGGCTAGGGATTTGGGATTGGGATTGGGACTGAAAAGGAAAGATGGTCAATTGGCTATAATCTGTAAAAGGAAATATTGGGATAAAATAACTTAAATTGATGTATAAATCTATGTATAAATCTACTCCTTTTTTAATAAATTCAAGTTGTCAATGAGATTATTATCATAAAAACTATCATATTTCATTTTAAAAATGTATTTAAATATAATATTATCTCCCCTTCAATATTATTTAAAATTTATAATTACTTTGTCCTTAAATCTAGCTAAATGTTCGAATAATTAACCAAAAACTTTATTACGATTTAAATTTATTAATTGATTTCAAGGGGATTTCTCATACCCACTCGACCCCTGACCTCTGTGCTTCTGCCATAATTGAGACTGGTATTGAATTTGATTTTCCACTGAAATAAGAGTCGATTGTTGGAATAATAAGGAGCTCATCAGTACGGGATTAGCACTCCCTGCCACCGGAAGCGAGGCAGACGCAGAGGAAGGGGAAACACCACCCCCCGACCACCTGAATCTGTGACCTTCAATGGATTTGTGGCTTTTCAATTAGCCAGCGACAGAAATGTCAGCGGGCGAAAGGGAAAAAAATGAAGAAGGATTTCCATTTTCACACTCAAGTGTCAGGCATGGGCGGGTAGCCGAGATGAGCTACCAGATAACGCGGCTCCGAAAAGGTCCTGGCAAACAGGATCAAGAGGGGGAAGGGGTAAAGCAACAGAAAAGGGAAAGGAAAACAGGCTGGCGACAGGAATAAAATGCGTGAAAAAGGTTAAGGATTCAGAGGCCGTAGCAGTGTGTCGCTGCTGTCTTGGGCTTTCTAGACTTCAGACTCATGCTTATCCTCATCTTCCTTTTATTCCTTGCCAGGGGAATAAACTTATTTATTTTTTAAGAATATTTTTACACGGAAAAAAGGGTAATATACTTCTTCTAGGAAGCTCAAAATGTATATATTTTAAGGCTTTATTTCTTTTTTATTTAAAAGCAAAATGTAGTATTTTCTAAGTAAATATTTAAAGTATTAATTGATTAATTTAGAACTTATTTATTTCTGTGACATTTTCTCCCTGTGCCGAGGCTAAAATATTATTTTATATGTGACCAGTCTGCCAAGAGCCAAAGTAAACTGGAGACCGTATGGCCTCAAAAGGGGGAACACACCCAGAATCCTTCCTAGAAATGCCTCCAGTGGCACTCGATCCATTAGATAAGCTCTTACAGCTGGCAGCTTTGGTTTGGAAGAGGGGAGTTGTGGTTGTAGAGGGGATTTCCACGCTAAATCAAGCAAATGAAGTGTTAATTGGGGGCAGGGGCTGGGGCCAGGCATCGTTACTTTGCTCCACTTGTCCCACTGGGTAATCCTTTTCCTAAATAATTAATATTACTTCTGTCCTGGTGGGGCTTCCATTTGCTGCTCAATTCGCTTAGTTTATCAGCTTGATTGCTAGAAATTTCCGATTAAATGTGCAAAAATATCACAATTTTGTGGCCACTTCAGCAGTTGGAGTCCCAATTTGAACGTTATACCCTGGCAATTATTGAATTTGAATTGTTTCCGAAACTATTCGATAATTTGGTCTCAATTGTCGTGATTTGTGGCCACAAAAACAGGTGAGCTAATTGGGTTGTCAATGAGCACATTTTCCAACTGAAATTTATAAATTTTGGAAAGAATATTGTGAAATTAAAGTAGTTAAGCTCCACAAAACTTGGCTAATGAAGAAGAAGCCCAAGTGTTATGCTAATTAGTGACTTGATCTTGATCGATTCTGGGTTCGGCACTTCTTTTATTCCCTGATAACTCTCCAGTCGAAGTGCCAATTAATCAATGCGAACCAGCTTGGAGGATTTGGCACACAAACTATTTTCACCGACCAGTCAGAGTCAGCCACTTGTGTGAACTTTCGTCCTCGGTTTTAACCCCTAAACCTGATTAACCCTACCGGGTAGCTATCCCCCTATCGTTCCGTTCCGTTCCGTTCTGTGCAGAAGCTCGAGTTGAACGTTGATGAATCGTCTGCACTTTATGGAAGGCAAAAACATGTTGACGGCTCACTTGTATCCCATATCCTGGCACAATCCCTTGAGCACCTACCCACTCACACCCCCTACTGCACACACACACACACTTATATATATATATTCGCCCACTCACCCTGAAAATCCACGACTAACAAGCCATATTAAAAACGCTCCGACTGCAAGTGCAGAAATCTAGATCCAGATGCATGCAAACATATATCAAATCGGAATGGCAAAGATTTTACCCGACAACGACTTAGGTGCACAGAGAGAAAATAATGGTAAGTTTTTTGTTTCCTTGGAATTATATATTCTTTTGAGATGACTTGTTTTGGTGTGGCCAGCTGCCTTTGAAAAGCAGAAAGTACAGTCACCAAGATAAGACGGATCTTTGACTAAAGAATTGATTTAAAATTATATAAAAAAAAATATATTCTTATCAATAGAAATAGCTTTCAATAACTTTCCTTGGTCACATTAAAATATACAGTGTGGCCAGCCCACTTTGACAAGCTTAACCCTCTAAGCCCCAAGCGATGAAATATTAAAAAAAACGGAGTTGAATTATATTTTTTGGGGTAAATGGTAGCTTTTAATTTCAAAAATGACCTCAAAAAGTGTGTACTAAATGTAGTTTACCTATAAATCAAACAAAGGTAGACTGCTGCAACGCACTATTTCTATAAAATTGCAAATATGCAACTTGATTTGGATTATATAATATCTTACCTTCTCGAACAATAATTTTTATTTGACTGATTTTGAAGATATTTCACTTCTATTGATAGACAAAAAAACACTATATGAAGCACACAAAAATTTTTGCGCGCGAATGCATGATGCATGTAAACAACACGAAAAAAGTCCTGTTATAAAGCTTAAGAGAGCTTTGAAACCTTCTACTCATAAGTTCACATGTTTATTGTGAATTGACTAGTATAATATAAATAATAAAAAGGCTCCTCGTTTTTTAGATAATACAAATTATATAATAAGTGCCTCGAGGCACTTTTGGGTATTAGAGGGTTAAGTACAGGCTCTTTGGCTTGTTTATCGAATTAAAAGCAGATATATATATGGTTTTTTGATATAAAATAAAAATCAATAGCTACCGATTTCGTTTTTCTTGGTCACACTTAAATATAAAGTGTGCCCATACCCATTTACAAAACTCAAGTACAGTCAAGCACAGAGTACTTGGTGTTCTTCCTGTGTAAATGAAAGGGATTGTTACTCGGGGCTTGTGGATATCCTGCTAAGGGGACATCTTATTACGTTGTTTTATTGCCAACTTGGCAGCAAGAACGGGCGAAACACTCAACTGCAATAAGATTAATGACTTTTATAAAATTTATTATTGCCGCTGCTGACTCACCTTCTTGTGATCTGCTGCTCCCGAGACTGACCTCCTTCTCCTCCTCCTCCTCCGCCTGTCTCCTGCACAACTATTTGCTCTTGATGGGAGCAGGAGAACCCTTTAAAGCGTCTCATTTATTATGCAATTGCCGCTGCAGTTCTCGAGTGTTGTTGAGTAATCCCCATGTCCTTCCGAAACTCCGGCTCAAATCAGGACCCGTCGTCTCCTGTTGGCAATAATTTATTAGGGCTAAATTGTCATCGGGGGCATTTTAAAAATCTTTTTTTCGGCGGCGACATTTCGTGTTAGTTGAAAATATTTCGGCGTGCTCGTCATGTGATTAATTATGTGTCCAGGGGGAGCTGCATCCAAGCCCCCACAGCCCGGGAAAAAGCTCACTCACAACTAATGTGAGAAACGTGTCAGCTTGGAGCCTTCAGATTCGCTTGACCATTCAGGAGGAAGGACTGGGACTGAGACTGGGACTGGGACTGAGACTGAGAGAGTGGCTTGCCTGATTTTAAATCAGGTCATCATCGAGTGGCCGGATGCTTAGGAGTTCCGGGAAAATTCCTTTCCCTGATTGCCCGAAATTTGCATGACAAACGCGAATGGTTGTTCCTCCCGGTTTCGTTGGAATTTTTCACAAATTTTCAATTCAATTGAAACGATTTGTAGAGTACTCCTGTCTCTCTATCTGAAAATATGTATTATAAATTAACATTACAAATAAGTACTGAGAATAACCAATAACCTGGCAATATATACAGCTTTTTGTTGTCTTATTTTCCCTGGCTTTCCACTTACCATTCAGCAAGGATGCAGTGGGGAAATATGGTCCATAATTTGTGTCAAGGTTCCATCCGTTTCGCGGTTTAAAGTCTTCTTTTTTTCAGGGTTTTTCTTTTGCATCCTGGGGGCTGCCAAACCCAAACCCAATCCCAACTTGAACCTGGGGCCTCGGCTCCAGCTTGTGCGACGAGTATCAATTATCGTTCATGGCGAGAAATGCATCAAATTGAAATGTTCATTCATGCATTTGCCGGACTGGTGCGGCCCCCTCAGGCAGCTGCTGTCGTTGCTGCTACTGCCATCCATCGATCTGGGCCTAGGTCCTCCTCCATAGCTCCTCCTCCATAGCTCCTCCTCCACAGCTCCTCCTCCTCCAGCTTTTTTTTTTTTGTTTGTTATGTTTTGTAGGCTGCGGCAAAGGGTTCAACGATTTTCAGTTAAAAAGCATTCGAGTGGATGAACAATATTTATTGGTTTCCATGTGGGTCGTCTCTGTCAGTGGGAGTTGCTATCTGGGCGTGTGTGTATATGAGTGTGTGTGTGTGTGTTTGTATGGGTGGGTGTTCCCTGTTTGTGTTCTGCATGTGTGTGTGGCCATGTCCAAGCTTCCGGTGGGCGGTGGAGTCGCCGGAGGTGAACTGAACCGAACCGAACCGGTCAGTGCAGCGATGGCCATTGCCCCAGGGATCGGAACCCCATGAAATTCCACGAAAGGTGGGAGTTATTTCTGGTCGAAAAAAAAAGAGAGAAAAACCTTTAATGGAAAACACAAAAGGTTTGTGGGAATTATGGAATTAGAAGCCTTTGAAGGCGGAGATGAAGCTTGGAGTTACAATATAGATAAGTTGAAAATGGAAATGTGTAATAGCTTGAATGATTTTGTGGGTAGTAAGTAAGTAAGAAATTATCTTTTTTAGAATTATGAATTATTTTTGTAAGAAATTTTAAATATTAAACCCCTCCTGTGACTTCTTCTCCCACTTACCCAAAGTTCCAAACGGAAAAGTGCCACTGGTAGCTCTTTCGTTGCGGTTTCGACTTGTTCTCTGATGATTGCTGTGATTAAAGGATCCCGCCCACCGCGGATTAGTGGGGTCGCGAAATAAGCACCCAAAACACACACACACACACCCATTCACATACACACACACACTCCTGGTGTATTGGCGGCAATGCAATGTCGGATTTGCGGCCGCGTTTTCCCTCCGCTTTTCACTGTATTTTCTTTTTTTTTTCTCTCGCTTTTTGTGGCAATTTTCATGTACGGCCTATGTGCGATTTTACGGCTTCCGGTGAGTGGGGGTGGAGGTGGACGTTGTGCTGGTGACATCGGACAATATAAAAACCCAACCCAAACCAAACCCAAAACCCCTTTTGCCTGGCGCTATAAAGTTCAATCGAGTCAGTCAACAATTGGCACAGAGAAAACACACAGAGATCCAGATACAAAGATACGGATACATGTGTGTTGTAGTCCTCGTCGTCTGCCTGTTGTCAAAGTCAATTGGGTGCTTTTTGGGTGGGGGTGGGTGGCCTGTGTGCGGAAAGGTTAAAGTTTTCGCCGCTCTCTCTCGATTCTTTTTCACTTTTCGGGTAGGCTCAGTGCTTAAATACATTTGATTGTAATTCGCTTTTAAATTCGATTCGTTGCGATTTCGTTGCGATTTGTTATTGGATGTAATGGTGCGACATCTGAGCCCACTCTCTCTGTGTGTGCTTGTGTGTGTGTGTGTGCGAGTGTGTGTGTTTTGGGCCATTTTGGTTATTGTCGGGTTTTCTGGGCTTTGCGCTTTGGGTCGACTTACATATGTGATTAATGCGGGTCGCCAATGCAATGGGATCCTCATGCTGTGTGCGTGTGCTTGGTTCTTGGTCCTTGGTCCTTGGCCCCTTCGTTTTTGTTCTTCCCAGCCGTAGGTTTACTTGGCCAAATCGGACTTTTGGCCCTCTGCTTATTTATTGAGGCTCTCCATTGATTCGGTCAGCCGTTGGTAGTTTCAGTCGGACTTAATTTATTTATTATTTCGTTAATTGTGGCCTTGACCAAATGCCAGATAGCTTTGATTGCTAAGCTGAATGCTTTGTCCCAGGCAAATACTGTAATCAGGTAGGGTCTTTCGATGACGATGGGGTTTTGTAAGGAGAAACAAATAAGAAATTAATACAGAGAGAGGAGAGGCATTAAAAACGGTGGATTTAGTAAACATTGAATGATTTACGAGTTGTTCCTTATCGGGACTCTCAAAGATCAAGGCGCTGCGGCATATATTCCATAGGTCCGCCATTTTGTAAACTATTGTTTATAGCAAATTTTCTTTACCATCTTCGATCCCCATTTTAACTATCTTCAAAGTTTCACAATGTTAACTTGACTCTTTCCTATCAAAAAAAATTCATGAAAAATGCCCTAATTCTAACCTAATTCACTCCCAAGGCATTCCTTGGTGTACATTTCGTATATGGCCAACATCCCTAAACCTGTTATCAATTAGCCATGGCCAACAAGGCATAGAATGTCACAAGTCTGTTTTGCTGATTGACAAATCTGAGAAGCCCTGACGAGTGGGATTACAGGACAGGTGTGTTTTCCATAAACTCGACAAATTTGTTGTGCTTACAACATCGATTTGTTAACTCTTTGATCTAGCAGTTTTTGGCCCGTTTTTACACTACCCCCACCCCCTGGAGAAAAGTTTCGATTTGTTTAATTCGTTGTTGTTGTTGGTAGCTGTGTGCTATTTGGCAACAAAGTTTTACCGCATGTCGCACGCACTGCCGCCCTCTGGATGCTACTACTACTACCCCTGGCGCACAAATCATTTTCAAATGCGAAACTTTGGCAAGTTTGCTGCAATAAAGTTGTTTGGTGCCACGCCCATCGTTCCACATGGAGTCCTGTAAGCCTCTGGCACACCCCTTTGCTCCAGTCCCAACTGAAGCCAAAAAAAAAAAAAGAAAAAAAACAACGAAAAGTATAGCACACACCTGGGTCGATGGCTTGTAACTCTTTGGTTTTATGTAGCTGGTAATTTGTGTGTTTTAAAACTGTAAAACGTAAATTTAATGGAACGTTTAGGTGTTGTAAGGCTGCCTGGAAATTGTTGTTATTTCTGCTTTTCTGGCCCTCCTGTGAAAGTGTGGTTGGTAACACGGCATGTTGTTTGTTTGCCGGCTCGCCAGGCTAACCAACTTGCTCCTTGCATCCCTTGGAGCAGAGCTGCAAAGTTTCGATTGTTCGGATTCGGATGCCACTGAGCCGTGTACATTTCATATTTGAATTTCACAGATACTCGGGCATTTATTTGGAGGCGTCGGATGTGTCATTATCTAATTGGTTTCCGGAGTTCTCAGAGATATGGCTTGCTGGGATTTAAAATTCAATGGTTTGGGCTAGGGAGGATAATTAATCGGTTATAATAGCAAATGTTGAACCATTTAATTAACTTAATTAGCTTGATGCTGTGCGACCAAGTGAATCAAGGAAATACTGAGTCAGTGAGTCCTGTGGGTTTTGCAATATCCCTCAACATTTTAATAGATTTTTGAAACTTTTTATTCAACTATTTAAAGTAGAGTAGTCAGGTTCTACTTCAAGGAATTCTCCAGCCTGATACGTGTCCTGCCTTGATTTTATTTCACCAGGATTTCAAGCCTTGCTTTCCTAATTTACTCAACAACTTGAGAGAGTTTCCCTTATCATCTATCCTTACATAGGATCCTCTTTCCACCCACCTGCCTCCCCACCACTCATTTCCCTTATCGCCTGGTCAACACTTTGCACTATTTTGCATTATCTACTCGTACACTTTTCATGTAAAAAGTTTAACCAGCCATGAATTTCCCCGTCACATTCTTCTATAATTTTCTTAACGCAAAGTTTTTGCGAACAATTACGTACGTGTGGTGTGGCCAGGGGGGATGAGGGGATTTACCTGGAGTGCCGTTCGTGCCACTCAGACCTGACGTAGACAGGTGGCTCTCTGGGCAGACAACGTGGATGGGGAGACAACTAACCATATAACTGGAGAAGGAACATGTCGCTGTTGAAGCGGCCAAGGTGAGCTACAGATGACAGACAGCTAGTTGGGCGAGGGACTTGCACTGACAAAAAATAGTTCGACTTAAAAATAAGTAAAATATGCAAAATATGGCAAGCCAAAGTTTGTATAACCTAGCACTTTGCTATTGTTTCATTAAGAAACATGTTTAATATTCTTTAATTAAGCGTAAATATTAAAAGATAACCCTTTTTTTTTGCAGTGCTGGAACAAGCCTCCACATCGTCATAGTCAGCGTTGCCGGCGATGCCGTGGCTTGTCGCAAATAGTTAGAAAACTTTGCACTATATAAGCTTAACTTTTCAAGGGGGAGCCGGCAGAGCTGGCAGAGATCAGGCAGCAGGCGGTAATAATATGACAATAATGACACTGTTGACGGCGTCTGTACAACAAGCCAGCCTTCAGCCAGAATCCAGGATCCGTGCCCTGCCCTGCCCCTAGTTCCGCAAATGCTGGCATACTTTTCAGCGCATTTTGCATAATTTCAGGCGAGCAGCGGGGGTCAGGAGGCCAGCTAAATGCAGTCAGCAGCTCCGTTTAAGCCAACTCGGACTTTAAGGTCCTTTTGGCTTTTGTTTCTGTGCTCCTTGTAGTCGTCCTGTGGCAGGACTGTAGCTGTAGCTGCTCCTGGGCACGGCCTCACTCAAAAAGGAAATGAGAAAAATTTTCTTCATTTCCGTTAAATGTCACTACACTTTGACTCTGGCCAGTTGCCTGCTCCTCTCCCTGAGATGCCTGTTGAATAGCCGCCAGGACCTTTAAAGGTTTAAAGAGCCTCCAATCACAGCCACAAATCTGACCCACAGAAGAAATGTATGTACGCTTGCTACTTTTTAAGATGAAATTGAATTTATACCTTTTTTCTTGTTTAATTCTGCTTGAAGACACAACTGTTAAGAGGTCCATTTCTCTTAAATATTTCTAATATTTTTAATTTAATATTTAAAATTCCTACTTTATGTTGTAACCCCGCTGGCCTGTTGCTCCTGCTCCCCCCACAGTGGGTGCTGACATCACCAACACAAACCTGGGAATCCCCGGTTTCGGGTAAGAGTCGAGTCGTAAAGCGACATTAACTTAACAGCCTTAAAAGCTTTGCTTCGCTGTGCTATCGCTAACTCAATTTTTCACTGCCAGCAGCAGCAGCAGCAGCAGCTGCCAAGTGCCAACAAAAAACTGCCTGCCGCCTTGACAAGACCGAAAATCCAAATCCAAAACACAAATCCAAGTCCACCTCCTAACCCTGTCTCTCGATTCCTATTCCGATTCCTATTTCAAGTGCGGAAACCTACATTATCTGATTTTTATTTCACTTTGTTGGCGACATTTCGTAATGCGTTGCAAATCGAAAACGAGCCAAGGCCTTGTGCGTTGTGTAAACAACAATTTTTTGTTAATTAGCCAAAGAAAAGGCAAATATGAGGGGGAAGAGACTGAGAGAGAGCCCTGTCCCAGCTGTAATTGCCGGGATCTTCTCCGCATGTTTTTGGGGGAATTTGGCAAAGTGAAAGCACTCCCTGCCTGCTGGGTGTAATTAAAGTGAGGAAAATGCTTCGCAGATTACATCGCGATGGGTTCCCAGGACCCGACTTACTGGCTGCTCCATGGACGAAAAAAAGAAGAGGAAACCACACACTCAGCAAAGTGTGTAACCGGATGTTATCTGAATTTTCTACACCAACTTTTAGCAGACATTAGTAGAGCCAGCGAGGGAAGCTTATAATGCCATAGGGTAAGGCATATTTAAAATATATTTTTAAATATATTCTAAAAATCTTTTAAAAATCTTTTCCTTTGAAAACAAGGTTTAAATTTCCTTGGAATTTATATATCTAGACTCCAACTTGTATACACCTTTGGCTGTTGTCTCTACTTGGACATAAAGGCAGCTAAAAGGTCATTTAAAAATCCAGGTAAACTCCGGAAAGCCACTCTGACTGCTGCAGATCTCCGGGAATCACTGCCATGTTTATAGATCGTAAACATATTAAATAATGATGATGGCGCTTTTTCTGTGTGTGTAGCTCTCTCGACTTCGTCAGTAGCTGCATGCACGTGACCCTGGCTGGTTGGTACAGTCACGCCGCCGCACGCTAATGCAGCACGCCACATAGCCAAGGACTCAGGTGTGCTCTCGCCCAGGTGCTCTCAGGTGTTTTGGGTGGGAAACGTGAGCTTGTGACGGAAGTCAAATCGTTATGCTTATTTCTTGTTTGTCTTTCATTTGTTTGTGTATTCCGCTCGCAGCCAAAAGGACTTACCTGTATCCTGTATATACCTGTATATACAACTAAAGTTTTTTCCTTTTTCCCCAAAACTTTCCCACGTCTACTTAAGCGATTTCAGATTTTGTCATCGGCTCTTGAGGTTTTACCATTGAGTAGTAAGTAACTTCACAGACTTAGGGAATTAATTAGGACTTCTTAAGGATATATTCAGGTTTATAAGGAGACTTGAGCTGGCGGAAAGTATGTATATATATCTTTTATTTAAATTATATCAATACAGCAGGATCTTTCACTCTATAACTCTCAAATAATAACCCCTTTTTTATATATTTCAAAAGGTCCTTGCGGCCTCTCCTTGCTTTTCCCTCAAAAATAAACCCCAAAATGTTTCGTTTTGTGTAATAATTACATACATATGTTACACTTGCCGGAGACGAAAACTCTCATATATATTTTTGAATGTTGGGCAATTCGTGTTTGTCTTCTGTTTGTTGATACAATGTTTTCCGTAGGGGAAGAGAGTCGACTAATTAAACATTTTAGCCAAGATGAAAATGAACATTTTTTGAGGCGGGGGGAGAGGCGCTCTCTCGCAAGTCAAATATTATTTTTATGGGTGGAGGAGGCGCACTTCTCAAGTTTCCTTTTTTGGGGTTCCCATTTCTGGTTCTGTTTTTGATTCAGTTCGGTGGCAGGATGTGTCCTTGTTGTTATTGTCCCTGCCATCTGCAGTCTGTTTGCCCAATGTCGAGCCCCCCACTAACATTTACAGCTTTGAAGGATTCCGTTTTTGTGTTCCTATATAAATAAGAAAACTTGAAGCAGTTTTCCATCTTGGTTTTAGAGTTTTCAGTTTCCTGAAAGAGTCTTCCATGAAGTTGTCTCTCTGTTCGTGGACTGGCGACAGGCGAACGCAAACAATTTAATGCCTGACAACGAACCAAATTAAAGCTGTCAAAGGAAATTAAATGCCCCAGTGACAAATACAAATGCCACAGCTGACAATCCAGTGGCAGCACATACGCGGGCCCCAGCTGCAAGGAGGCAGGAGGAGGAGGATGTATGGGACAGGAGGCAGGAGGCAGGAGGCTTGAAGCACGCGGCTGTTGAGCACTTCACTTACCTGTCACGTGTAGGCCAAATAAAATTGAAATTTGCAGGCCAAGCCCCAGCCCAGCTGCGGGGAAAAGTATAAAATGTAGAGCCAAAAGAGTGATGCATTCTCGACAAGGGGATAACCAAGGCGTTGCGAGTGGTGCAGCCTCGACTAGGCGATACCTAAGGTCTAGGAAACATATATAAATAAATTAAAAGGAGTTTTTCCTAGCCAAAATCTATACTATCTATAAGTCAGCCAAAAAAAGCATTAAAATTAATTCGAAAATATGTCTCCAGTTAGTTCTTAAATTGTTAATAATATTGAATTTACCTTAAATATTTATCCTATTGTTACAAAATGTTATGGTTCCCAAATCCAGCATACCCCCTCACCCCTCCAACCATCTAGGGTACCATAACACGAGGGACCCGTGCCGGGGTCAGGGGTAAATGGGTATATTGACATTGCATGACTTGACGCGACTTAAGCACGCCGCAAGTAGCGCATTTTCTCATTTTGCTTTGCAAAAATCATAAATTTTAAACTAAATAAGATATTCAAATAATTTAAACGACATTGGACAGATAATTCTTCTAAAATTTATACATGTACTGCACAAGTTGCCACGCCCACAAATTTGCATTTTTAAGGGGTATCAAAGTGAAAAAATCAATTTTTGTGATGTAAAAAATGAAACAAAGTTAAACTTTGAATGCTCATATCATCTACAAAAAAAAATCTTAAAATTAATTTGATTACAGATTCGAAACCCTTGGAAAATTCTCTATCGAAGTTAATTGGCTTACAACGATTTTTGCAACGCTGATTGTTCGAGAGGCACTACTGTGCGCCGGCAGGCTCATTGAAAAATGTGTCTAAGTGAAACGTCTGTTGATCTTAGGGCACCCTTCACCCCGCCTCAGCAGGACTTACTCGTGCGCCAACTGATTAAAGTTAATATGCACTCATATTGGATTATGAGTGCTGTCAAATGGGCTCGTGTGTTGCTGTGTATCTGTGTATCTTTAGATACAAAGTAAGGCACTCAAGTTGAAAGCTAAAGGCATAGACCGAGTTGAGGTTAATGTCGAAGCGCGTTCACTGGATACGCGCTACTTTTGGCGCCCAAATAGGCCTTCTTCGAGTTTGAGTTCGAGCCAACAATCCAGCCAAGGCCACGCCCCTTCACACCCAAACACCACCATCCCTTACCTATGCCATTCATCATTGTGCGGCGTACATCAAACGGGAGAAAGGAGATGGGAGAGCGGATGGCATGCGACAGAAATACGCATAAATAAGTATGGACATAAATTATACACACGCTCGTTTATATACATATATATATATACATATATGTTTCTATATACAGATTATATATGTGCCTTGTCTGTGATGTGCGTTTATGTATTATGCCCTTTTAAGTCTTTCAAGGCAACACATTTTTGTGTCACATTTTAAAAGCCGCCACAGAGATTCATAGAAGAAATTAACGTGTGTTGTAAGGATTAAAATGCAATTTGCACGCACACCAAACATTTCTTTAATCAAAAATACATTTTGATTTGTATTTTTCGTTGTAAACTGGGGCCTAGTTAAATATTTATTAAGTCACAAAACGTTGTGTTTGGTTTGGTTGAAATATTCACAAGCAAAGTGAGAGATTGAAGGGAATTACCCTAGATTTTTCTTATTTTTTGTAATTTAATTTTTTTTATGTTTAATTTAACTATTAATTATGGCTTAAAGTTTAATGAGTGACTTTGTCTAGGGCTTTAAAGGCCTGACACTCTCGTTTGAAATATGACTTGGCCTTGGCTTCAAGCGGCAAAGTCTGGCTGGCTGGGCTTGGCAAATATGTTGGCTTCCTGCCTCGAAGGATCAATATTTGATATTGGCCTGGCAGAGAACTCTGGGAGGAGGTTGGTAGAGCAGGGATCCATCCGCAACATGGCAAAAAAGTAATTATTGATGTGGCCAAAGATGCTGCTGCTGCTGGCTGGCAAAAGTTTCTGCCATTCGTTTTTGACTTCTAATTGCGGCACAAAAGATGGCAATAAGCCGGCTCTGGACTCCCGGAATGCAGCTGGCGTTTGTTTGGCCAACACTCAGAAAGTGCAGAGTTCCAAAATGAAAATCCCCCAGCGATTGTGCTTGGCTTTTATTTGCATATATTGCGCATACGACGGGTGGGCAAAGGCTAAGGCTAGAGGAGCACCCTGGGACGAGCCCAGTGATTAGTCAGCGCTCGTTTAGGCCAAGTACTCCAAGGTTGCCAGCCAGTCCTAGTGGCAAGGCCATTTAGTTGGCCTTGGGCTGTGGGGGCCATGTTAGCCTTGACCTCGCTGGCGTTTGGGAGTTGCGGTCGAAATGTGAGTGGAAGTTGAAGTTATGGTTAAGGTTGCTGCTGGCCTTTGCCCTTATGGCCTGGGACAGTGGTTAAGGAATTACTGAAACTGAGAAGATTTTTGTTTAATTAATATAAAAGAATTTATAATTATTAATGAATATTTATATAAACTTTGTAAATACAAATAAACTGTTGCTGCTTAACTGAATTCGCTCTCCCCTTGGTTGATTTTTTCGGCTCGCAGGACTCGTTCTCCACTGTGCAGGCTTGCTGGCTGACTCACCTGGCATACACTCTCCACAACACCAACACACACACAGGAAGGCCAAGCTTATTATGGTTGCTTGTACACCTTAATGAGACGGCATAAATCAGCGACAGGAGCACGCACACACACCTCCTCTCCCTTGGCGGCCTGCATAACTGTGAAATGTTAACAAAATACTATTTGATCGCGTGCTCCACGGACTCGGGTTCAGGAGTCGGAGTCGGGGCGGAGGTAATCTCCATATTGAATTGCCTTTAATATTTTAGCGCGAGTGCAGCGCACACGGGGCGTATACGTGATGCGGATGATATTCGGAGAAATGCAAAACTATTTGCATAGTTCAGTGGCATTTTGTTTATGGCCAAACTCTAGGCTAGGATCGGGACTCGGGACTCGGGACTCGGGGCTCCTCTGCTCCCCACGGACTCGATTCCGTTTCGTTGTTAAATTTATGGCATTCATTTTGTGATCAATCGCTTGTCAAACAAAACGGCAAATGGTAAATGGCAAATGGCAGCGACTGAAATGGGAATTTGCGGTCGAAAAATTGAAGAGCCTGGCTGCACAATATTATTGGGAGAGAAAGCGTTTAAATTGCAAAATATGTGTGTGGCCGTAAACATTTCTATACATTTATTTATCTTTCATGTGAGAGCTTTTCCCTATTTTTTTTTTTGCTTTCTGTATGACTGTAAAAACTGCGGCTAATTGCAAACATTTTTTTTTCTCCCCAGGTCACAGAGATTTCCATAAAGCGTTTGTGTGTGTGTAATTTATGTTTGTTTATATGCATATGAGCACGGACACCCACACAGCACCTTTTAATAAACTCGACAGAGCCAGAAATGTTAGATAAGCATAAAGCACACACACAGCACCAACATGAAACGGAATTATGTTTAATTTGAAGAAGGGTTTTGCTTTTTTGCCAGCAAGCATTCCTCCTCGACTAATTCAATATGCCAAGACATTCTGTCTGGCAAACTACAAATGCAAATTGCGAATTTAATATGCCAGACTAAAATAATAATAATAATCAGGCGGTAATCCTGGACCTGGATCGGGTTCTGTGCATACTATTTGCGCAATTAAATGGAATTCCAGCAGCCATCTCTCTTCTTCTCTGCAGGCAGCAGCTGCCGAATGTAATTCATTAAATTAATGAAATTGCACTGCACACAAGAGAGGAGAAGAGATAGAACCAGAGCCAGAACCAGAGCCAAGTCAAGCCAAGATGCTGAGCAACTGCTGAGCTCCAACTGCATTGTTTGCCTTGAGCTTTGAGTGCTTAGTGTCAAGGCAAAGGACCGCCATTCAGGCGTCCATTCAGCCATCCAGATAGCCAGCCAGATATACAGATATCAAAGTGTCCAACTATCCACTCTCTGCACTCTTGGCACATGAAGAAAAAAGTGAAATAGTGGTCGAGTTTTTCTATTAGCGCAGAAACTTTTCACAGCAACACACAAATATATATATATTTACTGGGAAAACCTTTGAAAATGAAATGTTATTTAGTTATTTTCACATTTTATTTAGTTCAAGCTAAATCAAGCCACAACTGAAGTAGTAGTGGAGATGCAACCGCAAATAATATCCTGGCCAGGCCTTTGCCTAAATCAACTGGGCATATGATTTAATTACACAGAGTCACTTGAGGCAACACATTTCGTTATTCTTTGTGGTTAGTTTTAGTCGGAAGTTGTGCTTGGATTGATAATTTTATGAATTTTTTAGTTGCAAATATTTAATGTATATATCTATTATAATATTTAAATAATTATGACAAAAAATCAAATCAAAACAACCAGAATTGACAGGGAAAATATGAAGGCAGCGAGTAATAACAATAGGGATGAGTACCAACGAGTACAGGAAAACGAAGAGTTAGTGAAACGAGTATTTAATGGGAAATATAGAAGGTATTTGTATTTTATACATTTTTAACTTGGAAATATTTAAGTTATTTCAACAAGATTAAGAACAAACAGACGAGTAAGGGCGGCGAGTAATGAGGGTTGGGTTGAGAGCCAGCGAGAACAGGAATGCGACGAGTTACCATAACGAGTCTATAATGGCAACGAATATATTTGTGTTTTACTTGATAATTAATACAAACTAAATAAATAAATTTAATAAAAATACTTTATATTATTTATTTAAATTAGTAGATTATATACAGACATTCTTCGACTTTGTATTATTTGAAGAAATAATAATATATAATAATAATAAAAGAATAAATTCATTTAAATTTTCAAAAATGTATAGACTCTTTCTTTGACTATAAAGCAATATCTAAGCAATCGTTTTTAATAATTTAATTAACAATAATACTTCCTTGTATTCATTTAAATTATTAAATATTTTATAGAATTTTTTCCTGTGCAATCTCCATCGCTTGTGCATCCTTGTAAACCAACATTGGCTTTCAATTGGATTTTGATGTATTTGCTTTGACACTTGCCCTATATCTTGTGAGCCCGCTAACCATCCACGCAACTAGTTGCGCCTCCCCAAGACCAACCCAATTCCCAAGCCCAAATATTGTATTACAGGTGTTTAACAGCGAACAATAAAAATGCTGCCGAGCATAAACACTGGATCGGCGGAGGCAGCAGCATCTGCGAATGGCAGGCCATAAAAATGCTGCCCAAGGCAAAGGTGCAGGTGGAGGTGGAGATGGTGGAAACCAGGAGCCAGGAGCGAAACACGGAAGCTCATGGCAGGGAAACATATTTAAATAAATTCCAATTCGCACACACACACGTGGAACGGGTCTAACACCCGTAAGCAGAGCCAATAAATAATGTTTGCCGGCAAGAAAAAAAGAAGGGAAAAAGAAAGTATGGGGAAAGGGAACAAACAAAAAAAAATAACTGAGCGAAAGAAGCAGGAAAACTTGCAGATACAATTCCATTCAAGACCGCCTCCTGTACCTGTGTGTACCTGTGTATACCTACCTGTCTATCTGCATTTGTATACATTTTTATTGCCAACAATTTCGTTTTGATAGTTGCAGGAGCAATGGCGGCAGTGGCAGTGGCAGTGGCGGGAAAATGGCAGCGCCAGCGATCCCGCACAAAACTCAAACAAAATGGCGTTGAAAAAACAAATGGCGTCATTTACAGAAGGATGTGGAAGGACTCAGTCGCTAGATGTGTGTGTGTGTGTGGGAGTGTGAGTGTGTGAAGCGTGAAAACTGCAACAGCAACAGCGCGTGTTTGCTCATAATTCGGTTATGTGTGAGTGCACCCCACGCCCACCCCCTCCACCGAGCGCACAACTGCTTGCCGAGCATATTGAGTTCTGGTGAATAACGAATGCAATTTATTTGATTGACTGTTTGATTGAATGAAACGGCAGCAGCAACGAGTCCGACCAGAACAAACGGAATGCGGCAACTGCAGTTTTGTAGTGAGAACAGGGCATCCTGCGGCCCAAGGATCTGCACACTGGGAGAAGAGGGGTAAGAGTGAGGTTCATTAATCTCAATTCGTAGAGATTATAGATTTATTTAGATACTATTATTGATGTTTTTTTGTCAAGCTAAAGAATTGATCGAAAAAAATATAATAAACTAAACTATAATTATTTTAGATAATTAGAAACATTGAAGAATTAATGAAATAATTTTAAAAAATACAACATTTGCTGATTATTATATTCCTAAATATTTGATTAGAAAAATATAATACATTAGATAAGAATTATTTTAAATAATTGGGTTAATTAAGAAAATAAATTAAAAAATAGGAAATTAGCTGCTTTAAATATCAGAAAAATATTATAAATTCCGCTGGAATTATTTAAAAAAATTAGAGAAATTAAAAAAGGAAGAGAACCAACGAGAGAATTGAGTTCAAGCGGGTAGCTTTTCATAAACATCTATTTTCCCAAGTAAACCCAATGTTTTTTCCACATTTTCTTTTAACTATTTAAAAATCGTAGTTAATATATAGTTAATAAACAAATTAAAAAATAATAATCCAACCAAAAATCGCATTAGCTAAGTATAAGTTTCTTCCTTTAGTCTACAACTTCTGTTTACAAAAAAAAGTAAATAATTAAAATTAAAATCAAATCGGTTCTTTTTTTAAATTTTAATACTTACCTGAAATATTTCCAAATAGCAAACCAACATCCCTCTACCCATTCTCCCTGTGTTGCTCGCTGCTCGTGCGAGTAACTGACATCAATTCAATTGAAGCCTTTTGTTTTTATTAGGGTTTGCACGAAGGGATTACAACAAATTGAAACATGAAAGTAAAGTGCGCTCCACTAATTTATGAAAAGTTGTTAAACATCCAGGGGAAGTGGGAGCTCCGAAGTCGATACAAACTCTTGGAGCAAGTATAGCCAAAGGCGGCTTCGATGGAAACTTCAAGGACCCATCACAAATCAATTTCCATAAGCAGGAGGAGTCCTACCTCTCCCTTCCACCCCGAAAAAAACTTTTCGCTAATCGCTCATTTGATTACCGAAGTAGATCGCCCCAAGTTCGTAATTGAGGTATTTTCCCTAGCAGTTATTTATCTTCATTATCGCTTAATACTGGCCAGAACTTGGGCACAAAGAAAAATAAAAAGGAAGGAAAAAAAAACGGTGGCCAGTAATTAGAGTTGCCCTTGGATCCCGGGATTCTGGGATTCCGTTCAGTGTATTTGGCCAAGTTGTAAGTGCTGCCCAAGTCCACTTCTAGTTCTTTTTCTCACAAGTTTGCGCTGTTTTTTATGGCGTCCCCGGGTGGACACAAATCACGGCCAGCAGACAACCAACGGCCATCAACGTCACGGGCGACAATCAGGGAACACACGCCAGGAAGGAGGCGGACCAGGAGCAGGAGGAGTCTGGAAGAGAGCGTGCCTAGTAAGTAGTAATCAAAGCATGTCGACAAAGGAAAGTCCAGACAAAGTTGAAAAGTTATTAAAGTTAAACCAAACGCGATTGGAATACCAACTAGTAAGAAGGCGGCAAGAGCAGGGATCAGGGAGCAGCCATGAAATTTTTAACTTTGACGTTTTAGGTTTTATAATTTCCTAAAATCTAAAACTAGTAACCCCTAGATACTAGCTTAAATCATAGAAATCAGAAATCTACAACTCTTTTGCTAGATTAAACCAACTCCAAGTGGAGTCTCCCTAACAACCTTGTTTTCTTCCTTTAACTTGACCCTTAAGCCAGTGTCATAGGGTCTTAAGTCAGCGGACTAAAAGGAACTATGGATGACCTTAAAGGGGAAGGGAGTTGGAGTGGGTATAGCAGTGGGTTGTGCCTAATGAACTGTGTGTGCCTGGCTGAACTTTAAAGTGCCCTCCAATGGGTCAACTCGTATGTATCGGCCAGAGACCCATCTAGACAATAATTGCCTGGACATTAAGCCGAGAACGAACCTTTCTAGGTCTCAATTTCGTTTTATTGCAATACGTATACGCCATATTAATTTCGGATCATGAAATCAACAATAAAGAGGGAGAACTTGACGCTGGTCAAGGAAAACAAGACAAAAACAAGGCCTACAACTTTGTATTGTATGCAAATCCGTTGTATAAGATTTTAATTAACAAAGGCCGCAAATATATATTTTCTCAGTCAGATCTTTTTGGGAAAAATAATCCTCATAACCAGTTATCAAGAGTCCAGTTTTTGGGGGTTTATTTTCTGAGAAATTCCGAGTGTATTAATGCGACCCTGCCTCCAGAATTACTTCCACTCAATAGCAATGTCCCGAATTTCCCCAAAGAGAGCAAACAATTTTATCTTATTTGCCTCTGCACATATGCCCGGGGACTTATCCAGCTGTCTCAGGACCCGGCATGTGTGTGGGTGTCCCCAGCCTGTGGCAACTCCTAAACAACAATTTTATTCCCATTTTTGGCCATCTCCCTGGCTCCGCCTTCGGTTTTAGCTTTTGATTGGGCTAAAATTTTAATGGCACTGCAACGGACACAGGCTACAGGCACTGAGAGAAAAGTAATTCTTGGTTTAATTGCATTCTAAGGAGTTTCTATGGTATACATATATAGCAGGTTTTCAGATAAAGCTAGACACCGATTTTTCTACGTGTGAGCTTGGTCCACTGCCTGGACAAATGTGGCAAAAATTGTGGCAGGCCAAAACGAATAATTTTTGTTTTTGTTTGCCCTGGCTCGGTGCTTTTTCCTGATTCTCCAGCTACAGTTTGTGTTTGTTTCTGTTTTTTCCTCCCCTTTTTTTTTGTGGTTGTTGCTGTCAAACTCTGTTGCAATTCGAGCAGCCAACAAAGTTGGCCATCTCTGGCAACCGGCGCCACCTAAGGCAATGACGTTACCCACTTCAACAAGACCCTCTGAGGTCAACAAATGTAATATTGTCTAGGGCTTAGCTGCTGCTGCTGCTGCTGCTGCTGTTGCTCACAATTTTTGTTGACGTTGCGCTAAACAGCGGAAAAAAAGTTACTTTTCGACTTTGGCGCCTCAGAGTGGAAAGTTTTCCCTCATCTTCCGCCGCGTTGCACTCGCAGTTGGAGCCCGCAAAAGTATGCCACAGATATAAGCGAGTGGAAATGCCAGAGTATGTGTGTGTACGAGTGAGTGTATGAGTGTATAAGTGGGTGTGCAAGTGTTCGAGTGTTCGAGTGTGTAAGTGAAACTGGTGTGCCACTGCAGTGCACTGCCACTGATGTCTGCTGGCATTGAATTGACGCTCACGATTATTTACGCAAAGTGGATTAGAAAATTTTTATGGTTTCGATAAGCCGCAAATTAATTTCCCTTTTGAGAAAGAGAAGGAGAAAGAGAGAGAGAGAGACACTGAACTGAAAGGGCTGAAAGTAAGGCCTGGCCTTGGGCGTGGCTGCCATTCACAGTTAAAGCCAGTGACAGCCGCAGCCTGCAAAGAGCGAAGCCCGCTAAGGGAGAACCCCAAAGACAGGGTTCTGGGACCTTTTTAACCAGCTCTTTGGGAAAGAGTTTTTTTTTTTGTAATAATATTAAATGATTAAGTTTAAAGTTCTCCGGGGTTTCTTTTAAAATTTCTTATATTTTTTATTAAATTTATGTCCTATATTTCATGCCTATTTCCTGGTGTAAATTCTTCACCAAAAAATTGAAACAAATTAATCTCGCATAAATTATTTAAATAAATCCTTCTTTAAAGGGCTCGCTGTCTCTCTCTCTCTCTTTACCTTTGGTGTGGTTTTATGATTGTATTAATATTAACCTGTGTGGCAACAAGTGGTTGAGTTGGTTGAGTCCTTTACTCCTTCCTCAGCATATGCCCCACTTTCCTTGCCGGAAGAATCAAACGGAGTTGGCTTTCGACTTCGGTTGGCTGACGTCAGCGGCTCAACGCACTGAGAACGAGTGAAAAATTGCTGAAAAAGTAGCAATTTCCTTGATTGACGCTCATCAGAGTTGCCGGCGTCCTGGGAGAGAAGCCTTCACATTGGGCTGCTTCACCAACTTCAGCAAACATTTCCGGCGCCATTTCGTTCTCAAGCTACTTACACACACACACACAGACCAACACCTACGCCCCATTTAGATATATATATATACATATATATAGAAGGACTTTTAGAAAAATACTTCTGTAAGAAGGTTCTTCACTTTCTGTTCGTCCTTTTGAGTGACTTGGCTGCCTTTGTTTTACTTCAGCTTCGTTTTGCCGCTGCTACATTTTTGTCTTAAATGATTGCCATAAAAAATAAGTGCACATTATTGTTACAGCAGTGGGAGCGAGAGGGCTAGATGGAGAGAAAGAGAAGGAGCTGGAGCTGAAGAGAGAGAGAGAGAGAGAGAGAAGACTGAGATGGAGACGCAGGCACTTTACAGTTATCCATACGCGTAGTGTAACAAATGATTTTCACAGCATTTTTGCTTTATGAGCTCTTTTAGAGCACCGCGACCTGCCCCTCCAGTCGGAGAACTCTTAAGTGATTTACATGCTTACTTTTGCTGCGGAAGTGCAGCAAGGATACAGCAGCTGCTTCCGGCTCGGCAGAGACCCTATGGTAGTGGGACATCAATTAGGACAATGCTAGAAATAGCCTTTAATAAAAAAATAGGGCAGCAAGTAACGATGTACTCAGTCTTTAAAATAAAGGTTTTATTAAATGGAATTCAGAGGAAACTTTTAATTAATTAATTAAAAACAAAAATCCCTAGTTTTAGAGGAATAGCGATTATCCTTGACTGATATATATCATAAATACAAGGCAAAGATATCAGTCTTAGCCCGAAGAAGGACCTCTGAACATGCACTTGAACCGAACGCAACCTCTGACAACCCAAAAAGAATAAATATAAATATATATTTTTGGCAGGGAGGACCTGCCCTCCCCCATCTGGCTTGCCACTTCCCTTATTTATCGCAATTTAATATTCATCCATCCCTCCGTTGATCCCTGGCTATTTTTAAACGTGGTCCCTGTTACACTCCTGTTGGGGAAGCGGAAACAAATGGCATTTGTCACTCAGTGACACGTGGCCCGGCACTTGGCAATGATTCCCCCTCCCACCCCCCCACAACTGTGGGTTGCAGCAGTGTGGCGGAAAAAACAAGGGCATAAATAGAAGCGGGTAAATTGATTGGACCACCACCAAGCGGCCTTAAAGCGGGCTCCAGAGCCCAGAATCCCGAATCTCCGGGTGCACAATCGCACAAAGGCGACGGGTCCTCGGGGGTGATGAGCCTTTGGCTTTTGTCAAGTGCACCTACCAGTTTTTTTGGTCATTCAGCAGTCAATCAGCCAGTCAGTCAGTCAATCGCCTGGCAACGGCTTTTTACCCAGCGACTGTGCCTGTTTTCAGGTGAAATGTTATTCGCTGGGCTCTCCCTCCTCATAACTGACAGTCTGCCTGTGAGAGACAACACTGCGTATACGCAATGTGACATGGCTAGTAGAGGGAGTGCGTATACGTAATGTTAATCATATGCAGAGGTGGCTATACTATACTACATAAATAATCATTTTAAAGACAAGAAAATGCACAACTTTTAAAGAGCCAAAAATACAAGCAGGAGGAAAGGGAAAAGCAAAGAAACTCACAAATAAATATGCTGAAATAAATCAATATACATAAACAAATCGAATTAAAATCATAAATGAAAATCAAATTTGCAATCACTTTATTTTTTCCTCCATTTCCTTTTCCCTTTGCCAATGTGCCCGAGGCTGCCGCAGGTTCGGTTTTGTGTGCGTGTGTGTGTGTAAGTTATAAATTAATTAAAAACAATAAAGTAAACAAAGAGAAAACAAAATTTTTCGAGTTGTTTTGAGTTTATACTTGGCTGTTTTGAAGTTTACATAATGGCCGACGGACGAGTGCAATCGGTATATGATAATAAAGCTGAGACTTTCGGGGTTTTTTTTTTATAAATATAGAATATATAACAAGAAAAAAAGCTAACTTCGACACGCCGAAGTGTGTATACCCTTGCAGATGGCAATTGGATCACTAAACGTAGTATGCAGTTTGGTTAAACTTAGAAAATCTAATTCAGAACCGCTTTCCGAATTGAATTTTATGCAATAACCAACTTAGAACAGCTTTCCGAATTGAATTTCATGCATTTTTGACTGAGCTAAGTATTTTATTGAAATGTTCTTCATTTCAACAAAATAAATGACTACCAGGGTATGTAGACTTTTGTTAATTTACCTATTGTTCCTATAACAGTTATATATGATGCATACAGATTTATATATGATATATATAGATTTCTAAATAGTTTTACTATTCGACTTTGGAAGGTTCTGCCCCGCTGTAGTCCAACTTCCTGAGTGCGTCTCCTGTTTCCGGCATTTGTGGTGCCCCCTCTCTCCCAAGCCTTTTACCCCCTTTGTCGGTGTATATATATATATATGTCTGCTGCTGTAGCTGAAGCTGAAGCCTGGGTCCTTGTCCTAGCCAAGCCGCGTGCGATCACGAAGCGCATAAATGGCATTTGACACGTGACAAAAATTTTGAATTTTAATATTTGCACCACTGTGTTTCGTGTTTTGTGTTCGTTTCTGCGCCTGTGTGTGTGTATTTGGGTGTGTGCCTCTTGGCTAAACTGAATTTCATTTGGTTTTTCCGCCCCGCATTTGTTTCTTCGATGCCTGTTCTATGACTGGACCCAGGGACCCGTCGATGCTTCGGGGGCTTCGGGCTCCCCTTTTGGAATTTGTTTGCTTCGCATGTGCGGACACTTTGTTCGAATGATGCGACATAATAACTGCCAGGAACCAGTTTTAGGCAAAGCCTTTCCCCAACTTTTGACTGCCCATTAAATATTATGGCAATGCAAACGAATCAACAACAGCCACAATCTATAGCCATACTCACAGCTACACACCCACAATCCCACAATTCACAACCCTCACCCAAAAACGGTGACAAACAATCCACAGCAAACAACAGCAGCCAGCCAGGATCCAGGACATCGAGAGCTGCGGCGGGGAGTAGCAGCAATCATTGGCTGGACATTTTGCATTTTTGGCAATTTTTGGCGACGTGACGGCAAATAAAAGTTAAATGAAAATGAAACTATGCAAATACTGGCGAATTTTCTGTATATAGTATAGGTCTGGGTGTGTGTGTGTGTGTGCGTAGAGACCAACTGCTGGTCATTTGCCAATCAGTCCTGGCCCCCGATTGAAATATTTATCCATCAGTTCGATTCTATTTTATATTATAAACATTAATTAGGGATATATCCACAAAATCTTGCATTTATTAACAATTTCAATATAAAAATTTTTAAAGATTTAAACATCAATAATTAGAGTGAAAGCTTTCAACATGGCTGATGACGGCCAACAATTGCCGGGCGTCACTAATAAATTTAGGAATATTTCTGATTTTTGGAAGAACGATTATTAATACGCTCGCCAACGCCCAGGATATCGGCCACGGTGGAGGTACGCGGAGCATTCACAAATATTGTTGAAGCCGGAACAACCTGAAGCTTTCCATTCTGATTCTGCTTTAGCATCTGGCCTCGTGCATTTCCATGCTTGTATATGTCCTTGTTTTGGGTATTGAGTATTGGTTGGTTGGTGCCGTTTCTGCCTTGGAACACATCACGGACTCGCCCAGGAAACGGTGTTACCTGATCGTCGAAGAAGCCCTCGTAGAGTACGAAATTGTTGACCTGCGGTATGGTGCGCACCAAGCCATAGTGCTTGCCCAGGAATGCTCTCATATTTGGCGAGGGCCTGTCCACCGAGCACTGGAATGCCTTCCAGCCCTGATCGGCCAGCATGCGATCGAAGAGCCGCTTGCCCTGGCCACGGCGCTGGCGAGTCTCGTGGACATAAAAGTCCAAGATGGCTGGGGTGCGATCACAGCGCTGGATGACGCCCTTTTCATTATAAAGGAAGAGGTTTTTGGTGCCCACCTTGAGCAACCCGGTGACGGCCAAGCAACCAGAATCCTTGTCGGCTATTAGGTAAACCATTTGATCGCCGGACAGCTTTCCGGCCACGGTCACCGGCTGGCGCAGGCCCTGGGCAAAGGCCGAGAATTGTCCCATCGAGTTGAGGATCTGGCTTAGCTTGCAGCCAGATCCTGCGGGACGCAGATGATGGGGCTGAATGCGAATGATCGCATCCTGTGGGAAGAACGGCTTGAGGTCAAAGGCAAACTCCACCATGGTTTTCACTTCTGAGTTCCCCGGTTTTCGAGGCGAGCGATGGCCTATTGGCTTATTGTATATTGAGCGATGAGCTATGGGAAGCCAGTTTTTAATTTAGATTTTTTTTGTTTTGTTTTATTTCTGTACGAACGACTCTGACTCTACTTACACTGCTCAGACAGCTGATACAGTGTACCCTGAGGCCAGAAACTTGACATTGAACTTAACAGGGCCTGCTACGTATAGACTTTTAGCCAGGGAAGAAGAATAAAATAAAATTCAAGCAGAAAAGGGGGATCCATCAACCATAATCGGATGACTGTCAAATTATATTGACCCTAACGGAACAGTATGACTACAATGACTACACTCCCTTGATTATATTCATAATTTTAAGAGATTCCAGCCACTCGAAGGAAGCCCTTCTGTTCACTCCTTTTTGTCTGAAAAGTCGTTGGGCGTGAAGTTGAAACGATGCCAGGCCAGGCTGGGAGTGTAATCCACTGGAGAAGCCATGCTTGATTGCACTAAACCCATTGCCTGGGGACCAGGCCCATCCACAGCCACATTCACATTCACACTCACACTCACATCCCCAGACCCACTTACATCCACATATTAATATTCAGCCTTGTATTTAAACTATTTCTGGTCATGTGCATATTTTTCGATTTTGACTTTGCACCGTTGAGTTTCCGGTTGCCAGAATTCCATTCCGGGTCAGAGAGATGCCCAAAGTTAACTGCTAGGGGATTGGGATTGGGTTAGGGTTATGGTTAGGGTCTTGGCAACAAGCAAAGCAGTTTAAACCGGATTGTGCCTTTAATGTGAAAGAGTTTTAGGTATTTTCCAGCTCTCTGTCTCGTTTGGTAATGCCCAGAAAATCACACACACGCACACACATCGACTCCGGGCATATGCCTTTAACACCCCCCCCATTGCCCGGCCTGGGAATGGATATCTGTGTAGTTGTACTTTAGCTTTTGCAATCCAAACGTTAATGGTCTGTCAATTATCGCCACCCAGTGAGTGTAACGATAAGATATCGCTCCCAGGCGCAAAACATTTCATACGCACTGCGAGCCAGGATGTACACACACATATGTATATATCTATATAAATGTATATATATATATATGTTGTGTATGCTTGGGCGAGTATCCGTGTTCCCTCAACACTTTAGTACATCATTTAGTTCGAATTAGTTATGGACATAGAGCACACAACACACAACTCCCGACGAATCGAATGGAACAACTTTTGTGAGAGAAGCTCAATGGAATTCCGGGCAAAGGAGAAGGGGAGGCGTGGCCTCATAGTCGGGGTCAGGCTCTGGTTGCCCTTTTTACATTTGTATTTATGGTTGGGCCAAGACACAGCTCCAAGAAGGCGAAAACAAAATTGGTGTTTATACACTGCTAGAATTTTGGGATAATTATTTATATTTTTGGAGAGATAAGAAGTGGGAAATGGGTTAAACTTGGCAGGTCTAGTATTAAGTTAAGGAACTTTAAGGGTTTTATTTATTATTTATTTCTTTCTGCTGGCCTTTTTCTCTCAGTGCCAGGCCACTTCATATTAAGACGCGGACAGCAGACAGACGGACGTACTCACTACAGTTCGTTCCCATTCTCATTTTCATACCCGGACTGTGTCTTGGTCTCCATTGCCGTCTCTGGAGCTGCCTCCTCCTTCGAGCCGTCTGACTGAGTGCCCATTAGACGATGACGAGTGGCGGGGGTGCAGCGTGGGAGGTGGCCTGGGTGGCTGCCACATCCTGTGGGCCGCGCGTTTATCTATTTAGACGCTTTTAGTTACGGTTTTGGTTTCCCAAGAGGTGGCGACGGCCGTGAGCGCTGTTCGAATTGATTTCACTATCCGCCCGCCCTCCCTTTTGTCTTGCAAAAGTATTTTTATTTCTTTGCCTGCTTATTGGAATTTTATTATCAGCTCATATAAATGCAATAAAATGTTGATATATGTAGGCTTGTATGTGGGCTGCGTACTTACCGAAACCCCAGACGACAGTTTTCAGTTTTCAGTTTACCATTTCCTTTTTTCCTTTTCCCAAAATTGAAAAGTTCTTCCTTGTTTTTTGCCTTGAAATATTTTCAGTTTCGCTTTATTTATTTGAAGTATTCTTATTCTTCCTGTTTGGTATCGTACTTTATTGTTTGTTATTCGCTATTATTACATTCATTAGCTATGGTAATTATTCTTGAAATAGTTTGCTTTTCTCAGAGCTTAGCCTACGGTTTCATTTAGTTTATAATTCTCATAATTTCTCTAGAAAAAAAAATAAACAAACTTGCTCTCTCATTGCTTTAAAATAGTTTTTCTTTTCAGTTTTCCTTTCGCGATTTCGCTAATGTTAGATACATATGAATATATGCTTAATTGGTACAGAGATCTGGCTATGTGTATATGTCCTTGCCGGTGATTATGCGGCGGGGGTCTTAAGAGTACGCTATATCATTCACAAATTAACGATAACGATAACAGATAACAATTCAACGCCTCGGAAACTCAGGCTGCACTTTCGATAAATCAACATTGAAGGTTTTTGTGGTGTTGTTGGAGTGTTTGTGGTGTATTTTTAGGAGTGTTGTGGAGTGTTTTGGAGTGTTTTGGTTTGTTGTAGAGCTTTGTGGTGTCTTTTGGTGTGATGTGTTGTGGCTTACAAGTTCCACATTTACCGATTAGCTATAATTAATAAGCGTTTTCTTTGGAAGAACCTAACTTAGGAGGCCTGCGCACTGATCTGAAAGTAGAGCCGTTTCCTTAGTCTTAATCTAAGCTTAGTCACTAGCCACTAGAACTCTATGCTTACCTTAAAGACACAAAAATAAAAGAGACTCAAACAAACACACTCCGAGTCACGCAAACATGCACACACCGAGATACACTGGAGTTCTTAGGAAAGTATAAAAACAGTTGAGCTTGTACCCGAGTTCCATGGAAATTGGGGCCGGGCACCGCCTAAGCCTAAGTACACATAATCCGAGCTTACGGCTACACAATATTCATTCATATCATATATGGAATTTGTATAAAGTACTACACATGTAGGAGTAAGTGTCTATCAATTATTTGTCACATAGAAACAGTTAAGAGGACGGCTGTTGAAAGCACGGACCAAAGGACGAAGCCGAGGCCCACAGATGATGATGATGATGCCCGGCCGGATCTGGCCTTGCTTCCTCCATCCTGCTCCTGATCCTGGTTGAGAGCAAGGGGCGTGCTCCCAGCAGCGTGACCTGCCAAACTCGAACTCTGACTCCACTCTCAGCCAGCCGATGCCGATGATGTTAGGCCAGATCCCCGGGGGCATCTAGTCTGTCGGGGGCTTGGTCCGTGTTTCAAAAAACTCTGTTTTGATATTACCCTATAGACTATATACGCGATGGGTATATATATATATATATATGCCATGTTCGGTCTTCAGCTGGAGCTCCTCTCCTCCTTGCCATTGCACATTGCTTCTAGCAACGCTCTACGTACCCTGATTCTAGTCCTCGTCCTTGCTATGCATCGTGGCCTCTCCTTGGTACTAACATATCTGATATAGGTAACGAATACGAATACATTCTCTCCGCTCCTTGGTGTCGTACTAGGTACGCCGCTGCTTACCCTAATTCCTAGTCTAAGTGTCTAGCCTAGGTACGACCTCTGGGTTTTAAATGCGCTTACATCGTGTGTCCTTCTTAGGTATGAATATATATATATATTTATATATATTAGCTACTTGAACTGAAAGTCAAACGGAAAGTGCTCTGTAAGCGGGGGCATCATCATCGGGGTCAGGGCTCTTCGAATTCGTTTTGATTTGTGGGGCTCATTTTGGTTTGTGAAGTCTGCTTGTGTGTGTGTGTGTGTCAAGTTGGGCATATAATTCCCAACGGGTTCTGTCTGTGAACGATAAATGCTAGTCGGTTTCAAATCCAGAAAATTCATCGTCGTGTGTGCAGTGTGCGAGTGTGTGTGGTTAAGGGCTCTGACCTCGAGGCCCCGCTTGCTCTACCTAAACCTAACCGATAACCGATAACCGTTAACCAATAACCGTTAACCGATATACGATAACTAACTAACTCTAGGCACCGACACCAAGTATCGATATGGCCTTAAAGATATGCTTTCTTCTAAGCTTACCTATTAGTTTTCATTTGTATTATTTTTCTTTTTTTTTTTTGATCTGGGGGGCAGGATGGGGCGTGGGTGGGCATATAGCTTGCTGCTCGTGATATGTGACAGGTCCGGGAGCAGCTTACAAAAAAACTCTACTACTTCTGTTTATTTTGTTAAAGCGAATCGTATCTTAGGGTGCTAGCTGATCCTATAACCACAACTTATGGCTACTTTTGGGGGTGTGTTTAGCGCGTGTGGGGGACTTTGGGTTTAGCTAAATGTAATTGTTAAAAATTGTACCTATCCTACAGCTCGTAATGCTCTCTCCCCATTGGACGTAGTATCCTAGGGGGAGTTTATATACAGATCTATTTACACAAGTAGCTGGTGCTTAATGCTATTTTGAAACAACCCAGAAAACAAACCAAGTAACTGAGACTTAACTAAAACCCAATGCCTAATTGAGTGGCGGGCTGAGATCCTTGGTGCGTTGATTGCTTGCTTTTGGCACACTTTTCTACTCTGCATATCCATTTCCAATTCCATTTGCCACATCCTGGTTACTATTGCTATGCCCGTGATCAATCACCCCATGTGCATGATCTTTTTAAAGGCCTTGCGGAACTCGGGATTGAAAATCGTATAGATCACCGGATTCACGAAGCTGTTAATGTAGCCCAGCCAGGTGGTCAGCATGTAGGCCGTGAGGCCCGGCCGGCAGTCTTTCTTGAACTTGGCGCACATGGCGTCCATGATGTTGCAGCTGAAGAAGGGCAGCCAGCAGAACAGGAAGACACCTACAGGCGAGGGGTTTACGGATTTTATGGCAGACCCAAAACCAAAACCAAAACCAAAACGCCCCCTTGAACTTACCTAAAACGATGGCCAGTGTTTTAGTGGCCTTGCGCTCCTTTTTGGCCGACGATTTTTCGCGTTTCTTTTTCGAGGCCTTGTGCACCTTGTATATCGTGAATCTATGGACACGCAAGCGTACGGGGCAAGGATAATAAGCCATGGTAAAAAAAAAGGGAGCAAGAAAGGCCGAACAAACTCTAGTTACTAATAACTGTAATTAGGGGCGATGGTAGCCGTTACTCACCTTGACGCCTGCGAGTTCTTCTTATCCTTGCGCGAGGACGTCTTCGATGTGGTCGATAGCGTTGAGTCGTTGCGTGCCAAAGTCATGGCCTCCTGCACCCCATAGCGGACAAAGGACAATGGCTTCATGGCGACGCTGCGGAACGGAAGTTTGGCAAATGCCGGAAAATGAAAACGCAATCTTGGGAAACGGAAAACTAAGGTATTATGGCACTATTTTCAGATTTCAGATTGCCCATTTTGTGGCTTTGTTAGTTTTCAAGGTAGAGAGGAGAGGTGCCTAAAGGTCCTTTGGGTGAGCTAAGTAATGGAAGCTTGTGCAGCGTTTAGGCTTGGATTTCAGGGATTTAATCTGCTGATTGTGTAGCTAAGACATGCTCTTCAAGTGCTTGATGCAGGGAGGGACTGCCTCGAAGGCACTATGACTCTATTTCAGGGCTATTTTCTACTTTAACTGAAATGCCAAATACCTGGAGTTATCGACACCGACTGACCTGAGGGCCGGCTCGCCACGCTTCGGCGAATCATCGGCGGTGTTCCGGCGGCTGCTAACGCTCGATCGCTGCAGGGTGGCACCGCTGGGCAGCGGACTATCCGGCGGGGAGCCATTGCTTGCCGGCGCTGCTGAGATGGCGGCCGCGGAGAAGGAGGAGGCGGAGGCGGGGGCGTTGGAGCCAGCGGCCACGCCCACGCCTGCAAGGACATCGTCAACGTTTGAGGCTGCATAACCAGAATCATGATTACCATTCGGATCGGCGATGACCAATTGCGGCTGTGTGGTGATCTGGGCCACAACGCTGCTGTGGTGCAGAGTGTATTCCATCAGGACATCGGGACATCGGGACATCATGGCGGCATCGGTGGAAGCGGCATTTTTAAAGGACACAAAAAAAGACAGGAAATCGGGGCGCAATGTCAAGATTGAGTTTTAATTAAGTGACGCATTAATTGAATTATTCAGATTTATTATTTTTTTTTTTTTTGTGCTTTCTTTCGCGGTCGCTGCCTCCGTCGTCCTTTGAGTCGGCCTGTCATCAATGGTTTCATTTCGTGTCCTTATTGGATTAAGCAGGCCATCAGGATGCTAATTGACTGCGCTTAATGCTGGCACTCAATGGCAGCGGCGGGAATAAGGCAGATCTGTAGCTGAATGGGGAGTGCCAGGATGGCCAGGATGAGCAGGAGCAGCAGCAAGTGCAAGTGGCAGTGCAATTGCCTTTTGGAAGTGCTCCTTTTATGCCGACAATTGAGTGGCGCCGTTGCGGAACGAGGCCAGCAATTAGATTGACAATTTTGGGAGAAGCCTTGGCAGTAGCTGCTGCTGCAGTCTGCAGGCCACTCAGCAGAAAACAGAAAACAGACTCAGTGCTGGCTTATCTATTACGTGCTTGTGGCACGTGCCCAGGTGGCCAAGGATGCGAGACGATTCTCAACGAACTTTTCGCAGGGCCATCGCAGATAGGGCTGCGCCAGCACTTATCCCTAATGGATAATATTAAAGAGTGCCTCGAGTTTATTATAATTTTAAATAAAGATTGCAGACTCACAAAAGATATTGATAAAGTAAAAAAAAAAAGGAAAACAATTTGGAGGGAAAATCCTTCCTATCAGGTTTCAGACCCCCCAACTCAGGCAGTCCTACGTCTACTCACTTGCCCGTCTCCTCGACAACGGTGGCCAGCATAAACTCGGTGGACTTGTCGTTCACAATGACATGGCAGTCATCGATGTCCGGCGAGATGGCATTCTCGTCCTCCTCCTCGTTGGAACCGCTGGCCGTGTTAGTGGCCGGCTCGTCCGGCATGATCCGGCTGGCGTGTCGACTGCTGTCCAGGGCCGTCTCCGCCAGGCGCCGGGTCTGGGCAATGTTCTCAATGACGCTGCCGCCCGTTAGCTCCGAGAGATGGGGCTTTCTGGCCGCCCGTTGCTTTCTCGCCCGGCTGCGCAGGGCCTAAAGAGAGGGAGAGAGAGAGAGAGAGGAGAGTAGGGGGATAAGAGCCAGGACATGCTAGGCTTGCATCCTTTGAATGTTCCGGATATTCGCTCACAGTCAGCAGTCAGCAGTCAGAAGCTAATGTGCGCAAACAAAAAAAAAAAAAAAAACCAACCGAAAACCAGGAATTGCAAATTGTGAATTGTGCAGGAGTCAGCAGGGATCAGCAGGGTATTGATTCCACACGGCTCGTCAAAATCCGATTTTGATTGGCTGCGGTTTTGAGTGTGATTTATTTTTTTATTTTTTTTTTGAAGACCAATTACGAGACTATTGACTTTACTTCTCACTATTTTTGCTTTAAGAATAAGTCCTTATCCTATATCTCCATTCCCACTCACCTTGAATATGTTCCAATACAGAAACACCATGATAATGCAGGGTATATAGAAGCTGCTCAGCGAGGAGTACAGGATAAAGTCGGCATTGTAGAAGGCGCACACGTCCGGCTCGCGGTTGGGCGTGTTATTGAGGCCCAAAACTATCGGTGAGCCGATAGCAGCCGATATGGCCCAAACCAGCAGTATCGTAAGGCAAACGCGGCGGCTGTTTTTGTGCTTGGCGTACTTTATTGGCTGCGTCACAGCGATGTATCTAAAGGAGCAAATAAATAGAATAATATCGAATAGGATGAAGGATTAGGTTTAGCATCTCCTCGAAGGCGGACACTCACCTGTCTATGGAGATGGCAACTAAGTTGAATATCGATGAAGTAGAACATATCACATCCATGGCTATATAGAAATCACAAACGACATCAGGCAGGGCCCAGGCTCCATTTACCTGCAAGTAGACCAAAGAGAGAGGTAAGGTAAGCTAAGCTCACTTCATTTATTTCCCCAACCCACCTGGTCATATATCAATAACAATATTTTCCCATTTTTCCCTCATGCTGCTGCCGCAAATTAGTTTTAGACTCTATCTCTCTATGGACATCTTCGAGACAGACTCCATAAAAACCTCAACAAAAACGCAAGGAATTTGCCAGGCCAAACAATTTGTAGCACACAAAGGCACATAAAAAAAAGGGACGAGTGGGTCTGACATGGCCACAGCACACATGTGCACTCATTTTTCTGCCCTCCTCCGATCGGTTTGCGTTTAAAGTAGGCAAACACACGAGCTGAAACTGGAGCTGAAACATATTTGTACACACGCAGCCACATGCTCCTGGTGCTTCTGATGCTCCTGGTGCTCCTGGTGAAAGGGAAAGTCAGGCAGAGCATAGAAATGTTCAAAAATAGCTGGGCCAGGTCGCAGACTCAGACTGAGAACCATGGCCGGGGCTAAGCGAGCATAACAAAAGTTGAGCTGAGGAAAGTGGCAAAAAGTTTTCGATATATAAAGACATACGCACGACTGCTCACCCTCCCGTTCGTTATTTTTTTTTTCTTCTCTGGAATATACACATATACGTGCCGGGGCTATGGTTTTTTACAGCTCTCAGCTTTCTCAGCTTTCCGGGGCTTCCTGTCGTATACGCAATGTGGCCCATTGTCAGGCACATTGCGTATACGCGACGTACGCCTGCAGCTGAACTATAATTTATAATGTGTTTTTGGGCATTGAGAGCATAAGTGTATATGCGAATAAAAAGACAGACTCTCTGCTCCTGTCATCTCCGCTAAAGGTTTTTTCCAGCTTGTTTGTGTTTGTGTTTTTGTGCTGTTTGTTGTTCTTTCTGCCGGTGGCGCCAAAACTTTCCTGCCATCGATTAGGGTTCGACTAAGTAAGTGTGGAGTAAGTAGGCGGCCACATTGCCAGCCAGATCTGTGCATTTATTATGTATACTTAATGGTTTCTTCTGGCAAACAAATGTAGCATTTGTCGAATTATTTATGGCTTAATCTTGCAAAGTTTTCTTTGAATTGGTTTTCCCTTCTTTCTATTCTTTTCTCTTCTTTAGCTTTTTTCTTTGGGAAAGCTGCAAGCTTCATTGAATTTTTTAATATTTTTCCAAACCTATTTCCACCCAGCCGGAGTCTATTCCGTTTTGGGTATTGTGTAAGCGATTTCCAATTCAGCGAGAGTGTCTCTCCCCTTCGAGGCAGCAGCAGCAGCTCGAAAATGTTCAATTTATGTATATTGTGAGCATAAAGGCATTTAAAGTCAGCTGTCGGCTACCCTGCTCCTTGGTCCTGGGTCCCTTTTCTCTCTTTTTTTTTTTTTGGCTTCTGGTTTATTTTAGAGAATGGAGAATATCTATGCTATCGCCGTTGCCGTTGCCGTCTCCTTCGACCCTGCCCGTTGTTTGTGTGCGGTTTCTGCAGCAGGGCATAAAATAAATAAATTTATCTATTTGCACAGTCAAAGGCGAGCGCACACACAAAAACCCAAAGGGACAAAGCTTCCCACATTCCACATTCCCCGCTGTCCCGCTCATCTGCAGGATTGCTTCCCGGCACAAGGACTGGGAGGCAAACAAACAAACAAACAAACACACGTAGCATTTTGATAATTGAGCTTCTGGTTTTTATAGTTTGCACGCTGATACGGTGAGCGAGCCAAAGGATATGGCCAGGATGTGTGCCCCACCTAGTATACTTTTCGGCTTAGCCACATTTGCGAAGGATGCGTCAGGCGGCAGTAACTATTTGTACAAATCAGGGGAGCACACACTCGTACACTCGATCTGTATTTGGCTGAAAGGCTCAGACCTTGGGGAATCCTTTCAACGCCCTGAGTATGTGGGTGTGTTGTATATATAGACTCATCTGCCAATAATAGCTGAATGTGAGTTAATCAGTTTGCCAAAGGCCGAGTTTCAATTTACCATGTGAAAATGTATATTTAAAGGGAGTTTTAGTGAGGAAAGTTGGAGATTATACATTGTATATTTATTCATTATTAATTTATTTATACAAAAAGGTTATTTTTAAAGTCTTGATTTCGAATTAAAATAGATTCGTTTAAGACCTTATCTCTGCTTAAATAAATTTCCCAATTTTCCTCAATCTCCAGTGTTTCTCCCCATCAAAAAGAGTAGCATTTTTTAATTAAAAAGAACTCTGGTCAGAGCCAAGGACTTTTGGGTGCACTCAACAAGTTCGAGTCGAAGGACGCGTTAATTAGCCGCCATTACGGCAGGATCTCCTCCGACCCACCATTGCCATCATCGTCATCATCAGCAGCCGCCATTCGCTGTGCATATTTGTTTGTTTGTATTTGCTTATAAACATTTGGCAATGGCAGGTGACGATGCGTCTGTGTCGGTGTATCCTTGTGTATCCTTCTCGCCGCAGCCTCGGTGAGTGTGCCTATGCCTGCTGCCATTTCCTTTTACGCCCGTCAATTGCGCATTTTATTTACCAGTCTCGATTTATTTTATTTTATTTTATTTTATTTTACTTTACTTTACTGTTACTCCTCCTCCCCCCACTCGCTTTTATTTTTCCCTGAGTGCTTTCCGAGTGCGAGGCGGCGGAAGTAATGAAGCGGAAGCGGAAACGAATTACTTTGTAGCAGTTGCTGGAGCCTTGACCTTGCCCCATGTGCGTGTGTTTTCAATTTTATGCATCTTGCCAGGATACCCGGAGAGCCCAGAGAACCCAAAAAGGACCCCGGGCCTTGACGCACGTGTCCCGAGTCCTGTGCTCATCTAGTCCCCGCTCCTGATCCCTGATCCTGCGCTCCTGTTGCGGCTGCTGTTCCCCATTTTTCGGCTATTAAAAGTTTGACGGCCCCCGGGCATCACTCAAATTGTTAGTGACTTGAAAGTGGCCCCAAAAATGTTCATCCAAGCAGCAGCATCATCATCAGCGGCTGGAACTGCTGGAACTGGAAAAACTTCCCTAAAAATGTATGTGGGCGACAGGTGTGTAGGGGCACAAGCTTCTCTTATATTGTCATTCGAGACGGGAGATAGTGTGTCGCTTATCGAACGGCAAAGTAAGCAAAGTCCTTGGTTGCAGGATGTACTTCCTTTTCCCTCTATTCCTGAACCCTTTACCACCAATATTTGGTTTATTTTCCTTGGGAATACAATTAATATCCTAAAAATAAATATAGATATATTTTAGTTATCCTATTTTTCCGCTTATCCTGGGTGTCCAATTCCCCGCAATCCTTTTCCATTGGCAAGTCAATTAGGAGCACTCGAGAGGGCAGCTTTACCTCCTGGCTAAGGACGGGAAACTGGGCCTAGAAAAGGGCCTAGAGCAGCTGCTGGCTGGGCCTAGGACAAAACGCGTGCCAGCCATTAAAAGCTTTTTAAAATTAATTATAAAACCGAAAGTAGACACAGAAAATTTTCCCGAATGAAGCCTACACAGGACCTGACAACCCTTTTTCGGCGCTGTCCTTCGAGGGTGGGTCCTCCAGTATTTTCTTCTTTTTTTTTCTCTCTGTTAACTTCAAACAGATTTTTGATACTTCAGTGGGCAACCGCAGAGGGCATGGGTGGGGGTCATAGCTGGAGCAGGGGGCGTGGCAGGTCGGGCATGCGTAACAAATTGTGAACATTATGCGGCGCAGAAAATAGTTGCCAATGACCCGCCACCACTGCCGCTGCTGTATCGGCCAAGTTAAGTGGCAAGTTCGAGAGGGAAAGGAAAGTTTTCCTGATTTGGGTTTCGGTTCGAGTTCGGTTGGACAGCTTCATTATCGTCTCATTAGAGGCTCCTGATGTGTGTCAGCCTCTCTGGCACACAATTCGCAACTTTTCCATTCGATTTGGGTCGTCGCAGTTCAAAAGGTGACACTACAGGTAGATATATGTAGTATTTTTACTACTGCCAAAGTCATGACATCTAGCTGAGAGGCCAAGAGAGGGTCCAAACCTGTCACAAATACACTAAATTAAGTGACAGTAATTTGATGACTTTAAGGGGAGTTTAGAGCCGAATGGAAGGTATCTTTTCCCAGGAGAATTAAGACTTTTTCAGAATAATATAAATAATAAATATTATAAGGCAGTTTAGATCCGATAATAAGGTATCTTTTGCAAGGAGAACATCCTAATTTTTTTGATGAACATATCCTTTATCCTTGGGAATGCCTAAGGAGTATGTTCTAAACAAACCTTGGCTTAACTTCAAGTTCTTTCCCGATTAATATGTTTCGTGCCAGGCCAAAGTCTGTATATGTGGCCGCTAATCGAGTTATCCACTATGTCCCTGCAGCCTTTTTCCTAACTGGCTTTTCCCAGCCTTGTCAGCTGTAGTTGTTGTTGTTGTTTCGCGATGATAAACGAGTCTCAGCGCCAACGATTTTAGTTGGAAAGCGATAAAGCCGAGGAAAGCGGGCCAAAGGCAGCAGCTCAAATTGGCAAAGCTGCCGAGAGCCTGGGAGCCTTAGCCTGGCCCAAAGCTATCTCTATGCGTGGCTGCATCTATCTCTGTCTGGAAATATGCCATAACATTTGGCTTTTTATGAATTTTCATAATTTGGCGACTGCTTAGCATAAAAATGTCACAGCGGTTGCAGAAAAAAAAAACAAAATATGCTGCTAAGGATTGCCCCGGTTTTATGCCACATCCTATAATACACACACACACACACACGTGTGTGTTTGTGGGTGTTCGCCCCTTTTTGCCTATTTTATGGCTGCCATAAAAGTTTACTTAGTGGCCAGGGCTTGCAACCCAGCGAGAATCCTACCGAAAAAAAAGAACGGCAAGGACGCAAGGACCAAGGCGCGTAAAAGTCATCAAATAATTTGTTTATGTCGCCAAATGCTGCAGTCGCGGCTGGCAGCCATTTCCCTTTAATATTTCATGTACATAAAGTGTGACAAGGAGCTGGAGCCAGGAGCTGCAGCCAGGAGCTGCAGCAGGGCAACGGCACAATAAATTACCGGGAACAGGTCCTGAAAACTCGACACTTGCCAGATGCACGCCTTACTAAAGGGGTACAGAGCAAGAAAAAAGGGGCTAATACATAGAAAAAGATTATTTAATAATTAATTATAATTTTGTTGAATATTAATATCCTTTGAATACTCGTTTTTTTAGGATTTAAAAAGTATTTAAGATCTGAAAAGTATATATATATTTTTCCTTTAATTATCCCCTAATTATCCATCTTCATTAAGGATTATTTTGTACTTTATTTTTGCGTTTAAAAAATATTAATAATATTTTATAAGATATATTATGTTCAAGCTTGCTTCAACCCTCTTCTTACACTCTCTAAAATCCAGCTTTGTTTTTAATTTATGGCTTTCAGATTTTGCACAGTGTAGTGCAGCAGCCGTAGACCATTTTGCAGCGTTGGTAATAAAGTTACCGTTACCAGGGCAACACGGCAATACAGCAAGGAGCAGCAAGGAGCAGCTGGAGCAGGAGAAGGCAGTGTCAAAGCCAAGGAGCAGGAGCAGGAGCTGGCGACTATTAAACGAGTTTCGCATACATTTTCTTACGCCACGCCGACAGACAAAGTTAATTGAACTGGCTGCCGTAATAGACGCACACACACACAGCATATATATATATATATATATATATATATATATATACGGAAAAAGCGGGGCAAAGTGGGGGCCAGTGGGCGGCTTCAGCTCTTGGCCAAGTGACTGCCACTTGATGCTGTTGCTCTTGGTCTTGGCCCTATCAGGAGCACAGGGCAATTAATTGACTTATTTATTAAGTTTATTGTCTGCCCTGGGTATATGCGTGTCTCTGTGTCTCTGTGTGTGTGTGTCTGTGTGTGTGTGGGCTCTTCCCTCTCGCTTGCTCTGCAGCCATTGTCATTGTCGTAACAATTTTAACGTTTTTGTGCGCCATTTTTAATAGCCTCGGACTTGCCCCCAAAAGACCAAGTTGATGCTTATTTATACATACAAATATATGTATATACATATATATTTATATATATATTACGTACACATGTGTGTGTGCTCACTCGAGATTTTCCCAGCTCCTTATTTTCAGCCCCCCAACAAATTAGTTGTCATTAGCGTCGAGGGAAATTTTATTTTGTGATGACTTTTCCAGGCCTCGCCTCTACCCCCAAGGCGACATATTTTTGGGCCTGGATATTGGATATTTATATAGCCATCTGCATGGAAATGGTAATATAATATTTTTGCTCCAGCAACATCCGGCAAAGTGGGTTCCGCTCCTTGCTGATTGAATCTTTTGCCTGAGATGGGGACTGGGATCATGGTGAGGGGTTTTTGGTTTTTTTTTTTTTTGGCCAAATCAAAATCTGTGTTAATTATTCAAGCTGCGCGTGTGGCAAGAGGAGGGCTAGGGGGAGAACCAGAAAAGAGGGGTACAAGGGAAAAGGAAAATGCGACCAGAAACCGAAAGCTGCGGTTCGTGGTGGTCCCGCAACCGGAGCCGGAAGTGCGCGCTTTAACTCGCATGCGTGGCCGGAGATGGCGGCAGGCAGGGAAGGAGCCAGCGACAGGAAGGACAGCAGCCGGGGCTAAAGCTGGAGAAGATTGCAGGCCATATTTTTTGATAGCAACCATTTAGCGAAAGGGCCAAAAAACCCCATCCATCCGCTCATCCGCTCATCCTCTCATCTGCTGAAAACTTTCCGCCGGCGGCCAATTTCATGCTGTTGGATTATTTATTTGAATTGATGTGCGGCCTGCGGTTCGGTGTGGTTCGCTGCCTGACAGGGATTTATATGAAACACCCCATACATACACACACCAAGAACACACCCTACACACACTAACACTAACCGCAGCAGAGTGCTGCGAACAAAGCGCCTGCCTGCTTTCAAGTTGGCTTAGTCAACAAATTGTTGCTGCTGCTGGCCCCGAAGGAGGTTGACTGGGGGTCAGGTCACTGCAGTCTGCACTCAGCACTCGGCAGTCTGTTGTCCTGTAGTCCTGTAGTCAGCAGACATCACATAAATACCCAGGCTAGGGATGGCAGGGACTTCAAAAGCGATAGTCAACAATCAATGATAATTTATTAATTAAGAAATAATTGTTTTGGGTTATTTTAGGAGAGAGGATATAACTGAAACTTGGATATTATATTTATATCTCAATTCTAAATCTTCCTTGTAAAAGGATCGTGCAATATATTGCCATCAGCTAGGGTACATCACCAGGACCTCGCCTCGCTTTTCGGGTGTTTGCAGCTGGCTTTTGCTGCAGCCTGTTTGCTTAGCCACTTGCAGGCACTTTGGCAGCATCGCCGCCAACCGACCGCTCTCTATTTGCCGTTCAAGTGGCTGACGGGAATGCAGAGGCACTGGCTCTGGCTTTTGAGGGACTAGGACACAGGGTCCTCCGGACAGTAATGAGCCGCCTTCCCTTTTACTCACTCCCTCAAACGGCACTTGGGCCAGGCCAAGCATTTGCCTGCAACCTTTTAAATGGCCATTAAAATTAAAAAACTTTACGCCCAGGACTGCGTCCTTCATTCCTCGCTGGGTCCCCTGCCTCTGGAACAACTCGGGGGGAAAACTCTTTTTATTGCCTGCCACATGGAAACAGTTTTTGTGTAGTTTGGCCGATGAGCAGGTGAGTGGACCACGCCCTCTGCCAGCCTGTTTGTAGTTCTATTTTTGCCCCTGGAGTGATAAATGTTTGCCCCCGACCTCCCTCTCCACCTGCATGCCGCACATTCCGGCGAATTCCGAGAATCATTGCGGGGGAGTTTAAAGTTGCAGCAGTTGCGAATTTTTCCAGTTACCTGTTTTCCTGTTTCCCTGACACCTGACGCTTGTTTGTTGGGGAAACTCAAAGCCAATGGATCGAATCATAAGGATATAGAGATTTTAACAATTTTCAGGATTAGCCAAATACATTTTCAGAATGAACAGCCATTACCATTACATGCACTGACGCAAATCCCTGGTGCCCCCCCTCCCTCCGATATCCCAAAAGCAGTCTGGTCCTGGGGCTTCACGGAACCATGGCTCCATGGCTGAGAGTCAGAGAGGTTGACGACACTTGGCCTGTCACTGGCACAACTCTATTTTTAGGACTCGCACAAAATATGATTATTTCCAAGTGGGGAACAGGGCAGGAGGCAGTGCTTTTCCTTTTCCCAAAGAGCCTGCTGCTGCGTCAAATGCTGATTAAGTGCCGTTATCGCCGCCGCATATCCGGCTCCGCCATCCCTCTCTCTCTCTCTCTCTAGCCGGAAGCGGGTCCAAGACCATTCCTTTGGTGGGCTTGAGTCGAGTGGCTCTAGTGACCGAGAGTGGCCCAGTGTGTGTGTGTGTGTGTGTGATTGTGTGTGTACATTAATCAGATTATTTATTTTTTTTTTGCCATGAATTTATGGCAATTTCTGTTGGCTCTTTACGGACTCCTCAAGTGGGTAAAGGAAGCAGCAGAAGCACGAGTGGAAAGAAGAGTGACTGCAGGCTTGAACGATTGACAATTGCCATTTAAGGCTGTTTTCCCAGCACTTCACATCGCTCATACGCCATGATGGCCAGCGAAATAAATTTCACAGTACCACCAAGGCAGCAGCCAAGGCAGAGCCTTTAATAAAAATGATATTTCCACAGCAAAATAAGTCATTTTAAAGAGGTTTTTAAATTTGATGCTGCAATTTTGGAGACCCCCCCCCATAAGCAGGGCATTACCTACCAAAACTGTACGAGGCATTGCCTTGATCCTCTCAGTCAGGATCCCAGGCTCCACTCCCCTGCAAAAGTCAGCTCAAAAACGATGGTCAAGCTGCATACAAAAGCAATTAACAGCGGCACAAAAATACGATAGAGAGAGAGAGAGAGAAAGGCAGCAGGATTCTACTCGTGCAGGAAAAAGAAAGTGGAAATAGAAGGAAGAGTGAGATTCCTCCAATCCCAGACGGAGAGCAAACACAATTCTGATAAGATTAGGGCCCTGGACATGGAGCAAGCACGCAGGCTAGGGCTACGCCAGCTTACTGGGATTATGCACAGCAACAAAAGACTAGTAACCCAACCAACAAAATACTTTTCCTGGATTTCAAGTAAAAGGGTAAAAGTAAACGGGATGCAAAGTCGTATTTTAAAAATAAACTTCTTGAAGAAATTGATTTACTTAATATTTATGTACTATTCCCTTTAATCTCAAAATTTCTTCTATATTTTTGCCACAGTGCACAACTCCTCTTGGCCACAGTCCTGCAGCCAGAGCCCCCTCTTAGCTCCTCTCCCTCCGTTGCCTCGGCCATTCAGTCCAGTGTGCACGCTTTTACACTTTCAATGACCACTTGAATGTCAACAAAAGCTTTCAACTGACATATACAACCACTTAAAATAGAAAAGCACTGGCCTACACACGCACACACGCACACACACATCGACACCCAGCGACACCCTCCCACACCCACTCGCAGGCTGGCGGGGGGGTGGATGGGGAGAGGGACTAGCTAACATGTTTGTGTATTTATTTTAGCCGCGAGTTAAAACGAGCCATGTTCCCAAACAACATCAGCATCAGCATCAGCATCGGCGAAGGGCAGCAGCCTCCGACATGACGTGCCACACGGCGTATAAGTAACGTGTAGTCGCGGAAGTCAGTGTGTGCGTGTGTGTGTGTGTGTGTGCCTTGCCACGCCCATCGCTGACAGCAGAACTGGCCCAGAGCCTCCACCTCCTGCACCCCCTTTGCCCTGGTTGTTTGTCTGTTAGCTTGTGTCATAAGCAATAATTCTCCATTGTTGGCATCTCGTTCGTTCCGCCCTCGGGCTCTCTTGTTGCTTCGCCCTTCGAGGGGGCGGAGTGGGTGGGTCATACCTCAACCTTTGCTGCGCACATTTTTATGAGTTAAGTGCTATCCGGCACAAATGCCAGCGCGCACACAAAGAGCATGGGGATCGGGGACCCGCCTCCCAATCTTCCTCACCTTCATCCCAGGCATCCCATCCTACCTACAGCATCGCTCCCATCGCAGGCACCACTCCTCCTCGCATTTCCCATTTCCTCGAGCTCGTCCTCGGACTGGACCGTGTTACTGCCCACTTATTGTGCTGTTGTTGACGCAAATCCTCTTAACTAAATCAATTTTCATTTGTGTGTTTGTTCGGGTGAGAGTGTGTGTGCGGTATGTCCCTTGGAAATTCCCGTGGACTTGAGTCGCATAATACGTACGTGGACTTGTCCGGGGGAGGGGATTTCCCTTTGTCCCTCGCGATCACGAATATGGGTGACGAGCAGGAACAACAATGGAAATGGGAAAACTATCGGAGAACCAGAAAGGGGAGTGTAAAATAAGGCTACCAATAAGGCATTAAAAAGAAATATTTATATAATATCAAAAATATATTATATTATATATTATTTTTATTTTAGAAAATTAATAAAATATTGTAGTCTACACAATATTATTTGAAATTTATTTATAATTTTTATAATTATAAATAAAATTATAGTTCATCTTTCTAATCTCAACTTGTTTCTTTTTTTTTCAAGTGCAGAAAGCTTGTAGATTCTCGAATTAGAGAGAGACGGCTAGAGGGATCTCCTCCAGATAGAAAGAGAGAGCAACTAACCGCAGCTGGCTCGAAATCAAAGTCGCTTTATTATGAAGCACACAAATTACACCTTCGGCTGACAGCAGGTGGGTGTGCGTAATTAACACCTGACACTCACACACAGGCAGACCAGACTGATGCATTTAATGACAGGTTAAATATGTGTGTGTGTGTGTGTGAAGCCACAGCAGGCGGCTGGCCGTTAATTTGCTGGTAATACGCAAACAACACTTAATCCGCTTCGATTTGCACTTGACCTTCCAGTGGCTCTAACTGGATTCTAGACACAACAAGCCGAAAAAAGCAGGCAAATAGGACTTGGCAAATAACAGAAGATATTAGCCATCGAAGCCTAGTCTCTCTCTCTCTCCGTCTCGCTCTATTCCCTTTTACCACCCACTGGACGGCCCCTCCTTCAAGCGGCTCGTTGGTCTAGGGGTATGATTCTCGCTTCGGGTGCGAGAGGTCCCGGGTTCAACTCCCGGACGAGCCCAAGTCTCTGATCTTTTTTTTTTCAATATTTATATTGTTTTTTTTTTAATTACTTTCGAATTATTAATTATTAATAAATGTTTTTATACACGAAAACAAGGAAATCTAGAACAATAAGCCACAAATACATATTTTTACCATATTAATGTAAAAAAAAGTATAAATACAAACTTCTGCTTGTTTCAACTTCAACTTCTTTTCCTGTTTATTTATTTTTTTTATTTGCAATTTATTATTTGCCAAAGAGAAGCGCAAATAAATTTGTGTTAAACAAACATTCAATTATGCCGACAGGGCAGTTTCTTGTGACAAGTTGCACATTTGTTATTGTTAAATGACATTGGGCTGCACAACACCACCCCCTGTCACTGTTGTTAATTTTATTTTCAGACTTCCAAGGATTTTAATAACGCCTGACAGTTGCAATTGCAATTTGCTTTAAATAAACATGCAATTAATTGTGGCAGCTCTGACGCATTATGACTTTTAAAGAACAATCTGGCATAGCCCATCCCGGTTCCAGCTCCAGGATCCGGCATTTGCCTAGCAAAGCCAAGAGAGAGAGAGGACCGCAATCCGCATGCTGATGAGACCCCAAGAGTGGACAAGGCCCGGATCGCTGAGGCGCTTCCATCAATCTGTCAGTCAGTCAGTCAGTTGGTGGAGCAGAGTCCAGCCAGTCAGCCGGAAGTCAACTCCCAGCGGGACTGGGAGCCAGGGAGGCAGTCTGTCAGACAGTCAGTCAGTCAATCGAACAATCAATCATAGGGAATGACAGCTACTACGTCGGCTTAAGTCAAAGGCACCAGTCCAAGACAGCAGTTCGAGTCGAAGGGTGTCCTGGGGTGTCCCACAAACTGTGTCTGTCTCCTTGTAACTTACACTTACAGGCGAAGAAATACAAATAATCGAGTGGCTTGGACACGTAAAGTGTTAAATTTTTAATGTTAGAGCTCGAATGAGTAGGGTAAAACAGGCAATTACATTATTAGGTGTGCTTTTTGGGCTTAAAAGATTCACTTTTCTATCAATTATCTGGATGATTCATTTATTTTTCACTTATTTATTTATTATTTCTTAAGAATTTAGAGGGTATATTAGGCATTATAACTCGTTCAAGTTAATTTTCATTTATTTATTTAATATTTCTTAAGGATTTGGAGAGTTTTTTATGTCCAGAAAGATCTTTTTCTTGCAGTGTTTTTTAGCTTAAGTCGCTCTCCTTCGATTTCGCACCGCACACATTGATTTATATGCTGGCAGCGCCAAAAATTGAATGTTATTGCTTGAATGGCCGCAATTTAGTAAAAAGCCACGCCCCCTCCTGGCCTTGACCCCCCATTTCGGCAGGACTTGGGTGTCCCACACCCTCCTGCTTGGTTATTTATGAGCGTGTTTATTTATTGTATGACCCAACACTTGATAAAATTAAACGCAAATGGCGGGCAATTTTGCATTTGGCCATTTTGATTTCGGCACCACGAATCCTTATATATATAGAGAGAGAGAGTATATATATAGTTGGGGGCCACTTACCAGAAAATATACAGCAAATGGCATCACGACCACAGCCACCAGGAGATCGGCAATGGCCAACGAGACTATAAAATAATTCGTGACCGTCTGCAGGGAGCGCTCGCGGCACACGGACAGGATGACCAGGATGTTGCCAAAGAGGGTCAGGATGGGGAACAGTATAAGGATGAGCGCCCAGTAGTTGTGGTCCACTGAAAAGAGGCAAACAGGAAGTTGTCTTACCATCTGGTTATGACCAGGAGAGCAAGAGGAATACTCACCCACACGCATGTCTGCGCAGGAATCCGTCAGATTGAGCGTCTCGTTGGTGCAGTTCAGCCGATAGGCGTCGAGATACAGCCCCGTCAGATTCTGCTCGATCAGCAGGCCGCCCACGCCGACGGTGCCGGCGGAGGAGGAGGAGGCGGTGACCACCATGCCCGAGGCGGCAGTGGTTGTTCCCGAAACCGTGCTTCCATTGTAGTTAGGAAAATAATCGTTAAAGTTCTCTAGCAGCAGCATGAAGGTGCTGCCTCCCGTTCCGCCGCCTCCTCCAGCGCCCGTCGCTCCTGCTCCTGCTCCCGCTCCTCCTCCCAGTCCCGCTCCCATTCCGCCGCCGCCGTCGTAGCCGTGGCTGACGGACGCCGTTCGATTGTGCAGCGTTTCCCGCGCCGCCGTTGCCGTCCGCTGGAGTAGCTCTGCATCGCCGAAGCCACCAAGCAGGCCGTAGTCCGTCTCCGCGTCCGCCACATTGTCCAGCGCCGCCTCCTCCCCGCTGTCGATCAAAGCGATGCCAGCATCGCCACCGCCCCCGCCAGCAGCCGCGCCTCCAATCCCGCTCTCTAGCTGCTGCTCCACAAAGCTGCGCAGCGCGTACCGGCCCCTGGGCTCCGCCTCCGTTTCCGTCTCCAAGTCTGGCTCCGTTGTGGCAGCCTCCGTCTCCGCCTCCGCCGGCACAAAGCTGACGTTGCTCCGACTGCTCGGGAGCGTGCTGTTGAGCACCTCTCCCAGATCGAGACCCAGCCAGCCCAGAGTGTCGTTGGCTGCCGCCGTGCTATTCTCCGCTCCCGCCGCATCCATGTTCTCATCTGGGCCCACTCCCACACCCGCCGAGCTCAGCAGCCACTCGCTAATGTCATCGATCAGCGCATAGCCGGCATCCTCCGCCTCCGCCTCTGCCACGTCTTCGTACAGCGGCAGGTAGCCGGGTGGCGTCGTGGGGCTCCCAACGCCCGCCGCCGGCTCCCCGCCCACTTGGCCAGCCTCTGAGCTACTATTCAGCAGCAGGTGGTGCATCCTCCTCCACGGGGCTCCGGCGGATGTGGCTGCCGTCGATGTGGAAGTGGTGGAAGTGGTTGCTGCCGCCGTTGTGACCATGCTGCCGTTGCCTTGCCCTTGCCAATTGTTGGGTAAGGGCTCAACTTCTAGTGGGGCGGGGGCGTGGCGCCGGACGCTAGCTGCAACGTCTTCAACGCCAGCGGCATGTTTCCCTTGCCTGCAAAAGAGAGAGAAGGATTTTATGATTTATTAAAAACTAATAAATAAATTTAAATAAATTATATATATAACTAAAATTGTATACAGAATCAATTTGATACATATAAACAATTTAAACTCTATATTTAACCAAAGAAACCCCTTGAATGATCGAAATGGCTGATAAATAAACCCCATCGAGGTCACAGCCCCAGAGGCGATTGCGTTTTAAATCCGTTTACACACTACCAGACACCCGGGAACACACCCACTCCCTCCGCCCCCACTTTGTGCCAATGCAATTATCTATCGAACCCCTCCCCCACCCGCCCATTGCCACGCCCCCGTATCGGGGCATTGCCGCATGTTTAATTAACTCTTTAATCAATTTATTGCCAATTATTCTACAAAAAGCGACAGCGAAAATTGTGTAATTTAATTAAATTAGCAAAAGGTTTTTGTGTTCCACTTTGGCCCCTCCTCTGCTCCTCTGCTCCTCTCTATCCTTTCTCCATTCTCTGCTGAATCCTTTCGTCCTGCCTTCTTGCTCTTACACATTTTCGCAATTTCCGCTTTTGTATTTGCCAATTGACGCTGATTAAAGCCGCCCGAGTCGCTGGCCCATAATTAAAAGATGGCTCGTTGTAGCCTAATGAGAGGAAAGTGGCTGTAAGAGGGTCCAAAGTAATCGGATCCAGCTCCGATCTCCGCGAGATCCTGCGGCTGGCTAGCTGGCTCTTGGCACTAATCAAATTTTTGGGCACACTACCAGGGACACTGGGTAGACGTAGGTCATCGGAGTGGCGCAGTGCCGTGAGTACGTGAGCTTAGACCCGGTTTGCTTTTTCATTAATTACGCCAGCTCAAGCGAGGCGAAGCTCTGAGTCCAACTTGCAGCCCAGTCAAAGTCGAGTAATTAATTTCACTTTCGCCTGTGCGATGCCTTTGGATATGCGCCAGCCGCACGCGACCATAAAGCAGAGTCGGAGATGGAGATGGAAACGGAGATGGAGATGGAGCCGGATCTGGCTGGGTGTTGGTGGATTGTCTGGCCTATTAGGTACACCAATCATGGATGGCACACATCACGGAAACTAACCGCAAATCGAGGAAATCTCTTACCTTGAGGTTTTTTTTTGCAGTTTTTAAACGAAATGTTTAATTACCTCGCTTATTCCTTGAGTTCCCAGGACTTTCTCAGGATTTAATAGACTGCATTCCGCATCGATTTTGTGTAAGGCTGCCCCACACAATTACTCACTGCCAGCCCGGGGAGTGGGTCTAATCACTTGACCCCCACTCAACCTTGAGGGCGCTTATAATATGACGTGGCCAGTGCAATCCAATCCGAGCAATCCCAGCCAATGTCGTGCCTCATTAACAACATCCGGCCAGTGGCAAGGCACTTCCTCCTCCAGCTCCTCCTCGCACCACACGACACTCAATAAATCAGCAAGTGTAATTATTTTCAACGCCATCGTTGAGAGTCGCGTGGTGGGGCTAGGGCTAGGGCCAGGGATCAGGGATCAGGGGAGGCGAAAGTTTGTCAGCGGCATTTTTATGCTGGGCTGGGAGGTGCCCCTGCCAGGCAGGAGGTAGCAAGGCCACACACACACACACACACATGCCGTGGGAATGCGGATGCCCCTGCTCTCAGGGACCTGCCTTACGTTACAATTACAATTTTAGTTTCTGCACTGCGGCTCATTTAAAGTTTCGAGTCCTTTTTCGCAGGAAGTTATAACAAAAAGAATGAGGAGATGTAGGGGAAACTATCCTTTTCTCTATCCATTCTCACCAGATATTACTGTTTATTAATACCAAAAGGCAGCACAAATAAATAAATAAATAAGGAGCAATCTCGTGATATGCCAGGACATGTCACGCAGGTCCCGCGATATCTAGCATCTCGTCTAGCATAACTTTGACCCCTGGCCGTAATTCAAATTGAGTGGCAATCGCTGCTGAGGAATGGAACGGGGGCGCTAAGCAAATTGGTTTCAGATTTAGCTCCAACACGGACACACACACACACATGGCACCCCCCCGAGGGCGAAAGGAATCACGACACCAAAAACGGATCCTGCCCATGCCCATATGTCGCCTGCGGGAGAAAACAGATGCTGCGCGCCTGCCCAAGATAAACAATTTGATGTGCGATGGTCCACATTCACATCCACGTCCACGTTCACGTCCTGGTCGTGTATCGTCCTCTCGCCGCCTGCGGCAACTGCTTGTTAACTAGTTATGCGGCAGCTCCGCTGTCCGAAACTTTAAACATCTGACACCAGAGTGCCAATGAACAGGAACAGGAGCAACTGCGACATGGCACAGCAACTGGGGGGGAAGGAGAACTTTTTACATTTGTGCGACATCAGCATGACATTTGATTAATTCCATTAGGCCAGACGTTGTTGGGTTCAAGGCTCCAGGCTCAAGGCTCTAGGTTTGGGTAGCTGAACAAGCCTGGCAACGCGGCGTATGAGCTATCTACACATCACGTATACGCCCGGCGGGCTGCTTCTAGTAAGTAGCACCTTGCTGCCGGCGATAGCCCTGTAAATATTCATGAGCCAAGACTATTTAGAGGTTCATTTACCAGGGTCACACACAGATTTTAAGGTGCTCTAGGGCGGGTTTCAGTGTTCCAAGAACTTTAAATATTACATTTTGATAAAAAACCTAGCCACAAGGCAAAATTTATCAAGAAAACTTCTTAAATAGCAAAAATAATTACCAAAATTGCCACTATATTTGTGCGAATATAATATATTTGTATATTTAACCCAAGAGTTAAACCAGAAATTGATAAAAATGAATTCATCAAGGGATAAAGAAGCCTAAAATACTTATTACCAGGCTTAAAATAATTACCAAAGTTGGCCCTAAGTATGTAAAAATATTATTTATATTTAACCCCAGAGTTAACCCAGAAATGGTTCCAAATTTATTCGATTCCGGCGGGTTAAAGGTGCTAAAAAAAAAACCGCCCCATTAGCACCCCTTTCAGGGCCGCTGAATGATTTTGAATTTGGCCAAGCAAATCGGAAATTCCCGGCTTAAAGTTATTGTTTGAATGACTGCACCAGATGGTAAGGGGAGAAGGGGGAGCCCAGCTGACAAAGGAAATCGCGACTAGATATATTTTTGTATATGGGACAAAAACCGCTTATCGCTTCAAGTCTACTCAAGCGTCAACAGAGCGATTCATTCGAGAATTTCTTATGCTTCACTGAACCAGAAGTGTCGTCGTCGTGGCCGTCGTCGTCGTTCGCATCCTGACTATATTTATACACGCCCTGAGGTGTGTCTGTGTGTGTGTGTGGTGTGCCAGTCATCCACCCCACATCCTCTTATCGCCATTTACACAGTCTTGCCTGGCCTGGCCTGGTCTGGCCAATGGTTGCCCCTTTTTTGTGCCAACGCATTCGATTTTTCCCCCCGCTTTTCGCCTTTTTATTGTGCTTTTTTTTTGCTCGCGCTGCCCGTATTCTTGTCTAATGGAAAATTATTGAAAAGAAAAGCCAAATTGCACGCTCAATTTTCTGTTGGGCCCGGCAGGAGGCTGTCATGTCCTGTTATTCCTTTCTCCCCAATGATTTTTCCTTTTGATGCAGAAAAAGTAAAGTGCGTCTAAATTGACCAGAAGGAGTGAGTCAAAAAAAAAACTCGCAACGGGCAACTGGGAAATGGAAAATGGGGAAATGGCCTAGGAAAAACCAACGCTGCCCAGCAATCTCAGCAGAAAAGGATAACAGAGTCCGGACTGGGACACTTGGCAGGCGAAAGAAGAGATTAGGCAGTCAGTATGGGATTATGACTCGCACGGAAGGGGGTTCTGGCTTAAGGATTTCATGGACAGGACCCCTAAGGATTTGGGATTTCAGCAGGCGGGAATCCAATTTGGCTTGGCCACCAAATTGGACAATGAGAAATATTAGTTTTCTGTTATTATTAAGAGTAATTATTTGTAATTAAAAATGACACAATTTATTCCATTTAAATTTCCACCTTATAATTTCCAAAAATTTAATGCTGATAATAATCTCCAAGGAATATCCTGAAAAAGGTTGGGAGTGGTAGGTACAAACCAAAAGGTACAACTGGCAACTGACTTTAAACTCGCCCGCGGCCGCTTTAAGCTTATGATTTATTCAAGCAAAACAATTTTGCATTACAAAAGGGCGCCGAGCTCACGGGCCGCTGACCACGGACCAGAAAGCGCAACAAAGTGCTGGACACGGGTTCTCGTCTCTGTTCCTCCATCCCTCAAAAGGGGAGGGAGGTCCTGGCTGGGAGAATTATGCAGTGGGGCACAAAGAAAGTGGCAAGAGAAGAAAGAAAGCTGAAAATGAGCAGCGAACGGGTCGAAATTGCCAAACAAAGGCAGATGCCTGCTCCCAGGAGAGGGCGAGAGGGGGGTGTGTGTATGCCAGGGGTCTGCACTTTACATATATTACAGATGCCTACGGCTCCTACACACGGGTAACTGCTGCGGACCTCCGATTTTCCGAATACCATTTTTCCGCCACACTTTTCCTCACTTTACCCTTTTTGCAATTTTAATTTTAAGCAAAAGTTAATTACCATTCAAAGTCTGAGGGAGGGAGAAATACCCTTTAAATGATATTTCTATAGGATTTTCCACCCAAAATCCTTGAACTCTGACCTGATATTTTCATTTTAATTTGTAGTTTAAGTATCTTATTAATTCTACAAATTTAATTGTCAGAAAGACAATGGCAGGAAAACATGAATTTTCATATCTCTGTTGTTGGCCACATTTCGCTCAGTGTGACAGCAGTGTCCTGCAGGACGTTCTGCGGCAACTCTCGAACAAAGGAAAATATCTTTCATTAACTAATTAGCTTACTTTTTCCATTTAGCGGACGTGGAGCAAGGAGCAAGGCAGCGCGCGAGCGGTGGTCCAATCTCTGTGTTGGTTTTTGCTTTTGTTTCCAGCCTGAAAAGGATAACGTGTAGCCCGGTGCCTGGCATTAAAACACAACTACTATTTCTTCTTCTTTGCTCCTGTTTGCCCCCCCCGTTTAGTCTCCTAGTCTCCATCCTGCACACCCAGGCATCGCCTACGCCTTTGGTTTCTGCCCAACGCTCGTTGAGTCTTTGTTATTTTACGCTTTAGAATTCTTTTGGGCATGCCAAGCCAAATTTGTTCAGCATCCTCCATCATCTGCCACCCTTATTTTCCCCTGCTGTCCTGCCACCCCCCTGAGCATCGAGCATCCCAGCATCCCAGCATCCCAGCATCCAGCATCGAGCATCTGCGGACATTGCTGCTCCGTCATCGTTGTTGCCTCGTTGCCATACACTTTGATTAAAGTGAAAATAAATGAGGGTCCTAGGCAACTGCTGTTGGCCTAGACCCACCGTCTTTTCCAGCCTGGCCTCGGCCTCGTCTGTGGCTCCAGTTCAGCCTTAGGTTCTCCTCGGCTCCTTGCTGTTTCAGTTTCCATTTTTGTTTCCTTTTTTCCTCTTCATTTTTTTTTTTTTTTTTTTTTTTTTTTGTATATTCTCCTCCACTGTGGGCAACTTCATTAGATGGCTACAAATACGAAAGCCGAAAGACGAAAGCCTCCGCCTGCCCCTGTGTATGTTGGCTACAATTAAATAGACCGTTATGACGCCGCTTCACGACCAGGAGGAGCACGAGAACGAGGCAAATTCATTTGAATACGGGCCGCAATCGGCCGCTGGCCCAGTTATCAGGCGCAAATTAGTCAAAGCAACTGCTGCTGCTCCTGCTGCTGGCCTGGGGAAAAAGGGGAGACCAGAGCGTCCTAATTCGATGGCCAACGTTGGCCATTAACACTGCGGAAAACAGGTTGCAGGTTTTCTAGTTTCAGTTGAAGTTAGAACTATATAGTATTTCCCTTTAAAGAGATACTAACTGACTGATATTTTCTAGTTTCTACTTAAAATTGAAACATTTCTTAAAGTGAAAGAATATTTTTCTTAAGTGCACAGGCATCCTTCTTCCAGTAATTCTCCTTGGTCCTGGCCCTTGGCCAAATACAATGGACCAATAAATTGCCGGTCCGCCTTGCTCATTAACTATACACATAGATGCGTGCACTGCGAGATAAAGATACACGGAACATCCTTGTGCCAGGATGTGGAGGATATGGGATGTGCGTCGCCTTCGCGTTTAATTCAATAATGCAGCGGCAACTCGTTTGTCATTTGATGTGTGCGCCACGCCTCTTGCCCGGCCAAGGCGGAATCAGTTAAGGATCAGCACAGGACAGGACCCTGTCCGTAAATGTGTGTGAGTGTGTGTGTGAGGGAGGTGTTCAAGCAAGTCGAGGCTTTCAATTTCTTATTTCCTCGTCGCTTGTCAGATTTTCATGCGGTGTCATGTGCCTGTCTCTCTCTCTCCCCTTCTCTGTCTCTGGGAAATCGATAATTTCATTTCCTGCCGAGTCCTGGCAACGCGTTCTTTAAGCCAGCTTTAATGCCATTCAGCCACTTACAGGGTATGTCTTCGGCTTATCACGGCGTTCGTTTTAAACAATAACTTCATTTGCAGGCAACTTTTTAATATGGCCATGTAAATATATGCAGAGCTCTCCTATCGCACAGGAGCAGGAGCCAGCAGCCAGGACCTGGATGAAGGCCAGGACCACCAGCAGCAGCAGCAGCTCCCAGCTCGCAGCAACTCAATTTAATGCAATTATAGTCGACATAAAATTGATAAAGTGCGCTGCTGCATGAGGCGCCACACTGGACAGGGTAGAGTGCACCTCCCAGGCCTCCCATTTCCAGTTACATCCCCAGCGAACCATCCCCTATTCCCCGTCAGCATCTCCATCCTCACTGGCCCAGTGTGTGTAAGGACACTGGGAAAAAAGGGTAATGTTGTAAAATATAATTCATTTAAAGGAGCTTCCTCTGTTTTCTAATTTTTATATATTTTTTAAAAATATATTTTATGCATTTCTTTTAACAATACATTTTGCTATTCTATATAATTATATTACCCAACAATCCATGGCTTTTCTCTCAATGTTTCCCTGTAAAAACTAATTACCAGTTGGTGCATAGAAATGAACTTTTTATATATTTTCTAAATATATTTTATATATTTTATTCTATACCAAATACAAGATATATATTTCACCCAAAAATCCCTGGCTTTTCTCTCAGTGTTCTTCAGTGAAAATTAATTACCAGTTGGTGCATAGAAATGCAAGGCAACGAGCTGGCCCAAGAGCACATAGAACCACCGCAAGATATTTTTGGTCAGGCATTTTTGCTCTGATTCTGATACTGATTCCGAAGGCCCCCATTCCCATAACCATTCCAAAAGCCACCGGCAAGCACTCGACTGTTATCGGCAACTGTGCGAGATTTCATAAATTTCACTGGCCATGCCAAATTAAAAAGAAAATCGGCCACGCCAGGCCAAAGCCAACAAAAGTTGAATCGTTAAAAAGGCAAAAAAAAACCAAAAAAAAACCCAAAAAATAAAAAAAGGAACGAACGAGAAAACCAAAAATGCGGCAAACTTTTACAAAAGGCATTAAAAATTAAAAAATCAAAAAAAGAAAATAAAGCTGGAAAGAATAAAAAGAACACTGTGTGGCCGAGAAGCGAAAGACTGAGGAGCACAAGTGGGCTAACAGCAGGTTGGTCAAAGCAAAATACATTTATAAGTATATATATATAGATATATATATACATATATATGTATATAGATGTATATAAATATATATTCTTTCGGTTAGTTTAACATTTCTTTTTACCTTTGCGGTTGGGGTCAACTTTTGCTTATATAAAAAAATATATTTATACCTTTGCAGGGTATTTTTTTTATTTTTAAGCAGAAGAAGTCATTTCTGACCTTATAAACCAAATATATTCTTGATCAGCTTTAAAAGCCGAGTAGATCTAGCCATGTCGGGCAGAAAAAAATGTTTTTCAACATTTTCAACATTTTATAAGGGGTTACATCACCAAAATTTTCAAAAATCTATCAAAATTTAAAAATTTTTAATTTAATATACAAATTTATAAACCTTTTAAAAACTAATATAACAAGGCTTTCCAAATTAAAATTAACGCATTTTTGGCTTAGTTAGGGGCTTTTTTAAGCTTTGATTTGTCCATAAAAATTGTATAAAATGTTTTAAAAATGTACGTAAATTGTAATATTACTAATATATAATAATAATACTTAATAAGTTGATGCATTAACCTTTTAAAATCTTACATAGTAAAGCTTTCTATATTTAAATCAACGTATATTTGGATTTTTTAAGATATTTTTAAACTTTGATTTGTCAACAAAAAATGTACCCAAATTTTTAAAAGAAATTTTATAAGGGGTTACATCGTTAAAATTGTCAAAAATTAATAATATATATTTTTAAATATGTTAAATGAAGTATGCAGATTTATTTAGTATTCAGATTTATTTATTTATTATTATTAAATTTATTATTTTTTTTTTTTTCAAACAAAAAACCAGAACAGAAAAGTTTTCCAAATTAACTTATTAAATATTTTAAATAAATTAATTCAATTTAGCTCAATTATGATCAATTTTTGATTCAGTACCCTAATCCTTTAGCCAAATCCAAGGATATACATACTTCGACTACTAAAAATTCGATTTCATCCACATTTCAACTTGTTTTTCCCAGCGAAAATGTTAATAATTGGCTTGGCCGTTCAAGGCGGAAGGACCTTACCATAAATTGCTTGGGATATTATCGTTCCTCGGCCAACGTTGCGTCCTTGGTCGAACTCTCGGAATTGATTACAGTTCATTTCATTTTGGCTTTGTTTATTTCCTTGCTCTCTTTTCATTTTGGCGCACTCAGGACGAGGTACCAGGACCAGCCCAACACCACCACCAGCACCCCCTCTGGCGGCCAGCGGGAGCATTGATATGGCCAGCGATTTTTTTCCATTTCAATATTTATTTGTGTGAGTTATTATTATTATTATTGCCGCGCGGCTCGAACGTACTCAAATATTAATTTCGCGCTTTATTTTTTTTATATTTTTATTTTTGTTTTTGTTTCCTCGCGAATCTGGCTTTCTTCTGTGCCTGAGTTTTATTTGCATTCCGGGGAATTCCATGGCAGCTTCTACTTCGCCATTCAATTGTTGTGGCACTATTGTAAGCCGGTTGTTTCACTAATGCACGGTATTTACACAACATTCAGGAGGAGAAATGTTACATTAAAGGGGTTATAAATAAGGTGGATTTTAAACAAATACCTAGGTTTATGTGCTGAATTCTGGCAAGAGCAGATCCTGCATCCTCTTAGTAAATTCCCTAAATATCTAGAAACAGACTCGCTTCGGTCATTTGATGAATGCCACCGAGTAGCCAAGTATGGACTCATCCATCAGGCAGCTTGTTTATATTCAATTATGTGTGAATAACTCACTTGATCTGCTCGGCAAGCTGGAATTCAAATTTACGCGCTCAGCATTATCCTTTCGCTGGCAGAAAACAATAGCAATAACCGCAAACAAAAACACAAATGCAATTAGAGATTTTTGTGCAAATTTAATTCCCTGGAGGGAGAGGCACAAGCAAATGGAAATAAACAGGATATGGTATTGTGTGTAAGGCTCCTCTCCCCCAAACAATCTGTCGAATTTAATTTGTTGGTTCTGGGCTTTCGTTTCTGTTCCGTTGGATAAATCCGAATTAAGTTGGGCAAGCTGCCGCGATAATTGCATAAGTTTGATTAGTTGCTTCAAGTTGCGGTTTAATAATGCAAAAGCCGATACGATCTGCCATAAAGGCCGCGACCCAATTAACGCCCCATGAATATTTGATGCTGAAGGATAACATATATATCGTGGGATTGATTGTTGGGAGGATTGTGAATTAATAAGGCATCAGCTAATTGGGGGGTTTTGTGCAGGCAAAGAAAATGTATTAAAATAATTAACAAATAAAATATAAATATGCAAAATATATATACATAATAATATATATTAATTTAAAAACCTTTTCCCAGAAACCCTTATTTTTTTTCAACTTTAATTGCGAGTGTCCCATGAGTACTTCTAACTTGAAACTTCTTGCTTGAATATTCATAAACCAAATTGTTTGAAATAAAAAAAAGCAAATTCTTAAGACTTTTGTTTCCTGGAGAAGTTCAGGAATCCCTGACAAAAAAGTACAGTCACCGGTGGTTAAATTATGCGACTCAGCGGCTCATTTAACACCAAAGACAATTTAATCCCGTCTTCAAGTGGGGGAAACCCCCTGATTAGCAGTAGATTGTTGTTGTAATTAATAGACCCACCCAGGGTGCGGTCTCTGCTGTTTCACCCAGAAATCTGTCATAAATGGCACTCGGCCATGGCCAAAATGCAAATCACAATGAGCCGTTTTTATTTTTTCCCTTTTTTGGGACTGGGACCCTCTTATTGTTGTTGAGGCCACAAATATGCGCATAATTAATTGCCGCCTGCTTTTTCGGACTTTTCTCACTGTCGAGTAGATTAAATGGCATTTTGTCAAAGTGTATTCTGTATTTTAATTAACCCCGCAACGAGTTCGAGTGTTGGCTACTGAATACTTAAATACTCAAGTTGTTTTGCGTCAGAGAGAGTTGTAGAGAGAGAGAGAGAGAGATGCTCACCAGTTGTAATGGCCAGTCTCCTTCGATTATCCTGAATCCCGCTGAATCGATGTGCCAAGGTGTTTCGCCTGCAAGGAGAGCAACAAATGGAAATGGTATTCAGTTCTCGGGGACACTCGCCGATGTCATCATAAAAGTTGCAAGCGTATCTGACAGCCATGTCGAGAGGAGACTGAAAGCCGCTCATGTCACTTCCAGCTCAACTTGTTCTTAGAGTTTTATGACCAGGATGTCAGGCCTGGGAGTGGTTTTCCAAACAATAACTTTTAAGGCTTAAAATTAAACATTTTAATTGGAAATGCAGCCAGTTAGCCTTCATAACTGATCTCCTACAACCCAGTAAAATCCCCACTGGTTCCCCCTCAAAATCTGCTCACATAAGGGCTTAGCCCTCGAGGATCACAGGTAACATGGCTCATTCGGAAGCCTCCTCATCGGCATCAGTAGCTAACAAGTCCGGATCAGGGATGGCCTGGGCCCTTTGCTTCGGGTCCTAATTGAAACGTAAGCCACCCACCCCTCCTCTGACAAGAGGCCAGGATGCCATGTAACCAGGATGCGGGCGAGTCCCGAAACTTCCTCTTTTTTATTTTTTTGGTTGCACAAAAACACACACATGCAAATGGTTGCATTTTTGAGTTGGTAATCCGCGCCAAAACAAAGCCAACAACGAGGTGGAAAAAGCGAAAAAAAAAAACAGAAAACATAATAAACGGAAACAGGAGGCTTTCTCCCTTTTTTTGCCAGCATTGTTTCGGTTTTTGTGTTTAAATGCACTTAGTAAGGGTGCTCCGGCTGCCTGGAAGAACTTGCTGGGACTGAAAATTCAGGTACTCTCGCCACTCGGGGCAGAGAAGTGCCCACGAAAAAGGCCAAATTAAAGCTTCGGTTTAAAGGCTATTTAAGGTTTTTCTTAACCTAAAGGATCTCTATTTACCAGAGAGTTTTTAACTATATTCTAATGTTTATTCTTCCAAAATCTTAAAACAATTTACACTATAATTGTACACAAAAAAAATGACCCCAAAGAATGATTCATGAAACTCCTTCTTCGAAGGTCTGGAGCTGGAGCTAGAGCTGTTCTCTTGGGCCTAATAGCGGAATATTTAATTAACCTTAATGGGGAATCCATACCCACTCGTGCATGCTCTTTCGCCGCTGCTTATAATGTTTACTCATTATGTCAGATTCTATCAAAGGCAGAGAGCAGCTCACCCCGGCAGGGCATTATTTTTATGGCTTTTGCTCGAGAGAACAACTTCCTGGAAGAGGGATTTTGCTGGCAGACAAACTTTTGGCTCTATATCATGTGGCTGTCATTGGAGCAATTCCCCCTAGAAGAAGCCCCTGTTTCCTGTTTTTGGTTACTCTGGGCATCTAGGGTATCCAGGACCCGTATATTCCCAGGCAATATGAGAACGCCCCAAGTGCGAATTTCGCGTAAATAAATTTAATATCTGACGCAATCTGCCAGGAAAAAAACAAAAAACCCGAGAGCGAAAAGCGAACAAAATAAAAGGAAAAAGTGAAGAAAAACCTACGAAATGTTGTTTTTGTTGTTGTTTTGCTCGGTGTTTCGGCATTTTGTGAGCGATAAAGGGAACGCGAACGTAAACGAATTTGTAACTCGATGATGCTCACTCTGTGTCCGTGTCCGTGTCCCAATTTCATTATGCAAAAATCCGGAAAAGCGGCAAACACCCAGACATGTCGACTCTCTCTCTCTCTCTCTAGTCTAGAATGTGCTGAAAAATGATTAAACAAAACATTTGGAAATCGGGAGTCCAGAGTCCGGATGCTTATATATCATGGATTTCCATTTCGTGAATAAACATTTGACCAGCGGCAGGCAGCTTAGAAAAATGCTGCAAAAACATACACAACAGATTTTTGAGCAGTGTTTTCCAGTTTTTTTTGATATATTTTTCTGCTTTTATAGAGGATAGCTAGTAGCTACCCCTAAATTCCCCCCTCCAGGATATTTCCAGTTTCGGCTGTCAGATCCCCAGATCCCTATCATCCATACATTCAGTTACGTTTCTGAATAATTTCAATGGCTTAGTGGGAATTATGCATCAAAATGTATATCCCCAAAAGCCCCAGACAGAGTCCCTGTCTTTAATCATTTCGAAACTTTGGCCAGTTTCACCAACTGGCCATCGTCTGTTGTCACGGCATTTGCTGCTGTATAACATTTTTATTGCCTATATATTTATCTGTCCAGACTTGTGTTGTTGTTGTTGTTGTTGTTGCCGTTTTTTTGACTTCATCTCATTGGGCTGTAGAATTTTTATGACACTTTAGCTTTGGCCCTGCGCTGCAAATATGCAAATGTTGCCAGCAACATGGCCAGCCTCCAAAAATAAATTTATATGAAAAATGTCCGTGTTTCAGCTTTTCACGCGGCCTCTCAGGAAATGAGGGATGGGGGGAGGGGCTAGAGGCGGCGGAAAACACGGCAGACAACGGAAAAGGGGCGGGGCCATGGAAAATATTTATGCATTTGGCCGTGAGGCCTGTTTAAAAACTCAAATTCAAGCCCAAAACTCTCAGCTGATGAGCGAGTGCTGGGTGATGGGTGGTGGAAATGGCTTTTCCGAGGCGAGGCTTCGGTTCGAGGTTCGACGCTTTGACTTTTTTAGGCTCGCCCCTGAAACTTGAGCGCAGATAAAAGTCATAAAGTTTGTCTCCAACTCCCAGGATACCAGGCTTTCCCCAGCCTAGAGTCCTTATTTTAGAACTCCAATGTATATGTGGGTTGTATATAGAAAGGACGTGCCTTGTTTTAATAGAAATTTAGGCTTAAATTGGTAAAATTTCATAACAAAAGAGCGGGTTTTCATGTTGTATTTAGTCTATGGGAAAAGGAGTTACTGATGAGCATCCTGGCCAGGATATAACAAGGAGTTAAGGCTTTCTAAAATCAGGAAAAGCTGATTTTTAAAAATTAAAGCCTTTAAGATTGGGAGTTGTGTTTCCTTTTTATTTTGTGATAAAAACACACACTATACATATAATCTTTATATATATATGTATATATATTTATATATCCATTTCTCTCTTTCTATATAGTTAAAACCCTGCTCTTTGGCCATCAATTTGACATTATGCAATTTCAATTTGCTTTTGGGGAAATTCAAATGGGAGAGAGACAAAGAAAAGCCAATGACAAAAGCCGAGAACTTTAATTAAATATCAATTTCCGTTGCGGCATCCGATCTGGGTGTGTGTGTGTGTGTGTGTGTGTGTGTATATGCGTATGAGACTGTTGTTTGTTTGTGTATTAGTCGGTCTTTGATCTGTCAAATGGCAAAAGTCCACACACACACATACACTCGCACTGAGCTAGGAACAAAAGTGGAAAAGCCACAGGAAAACTCATTAACTTGACCAGTGCGACAGAGAGGGGGAGATAATGTATGCAACACACACGCACACACACACGCACACTAGGGAAAGATATATGATGGCAGAGCAAACTTTTCCTTCCCTGTTTTTCAACCCCCCAAAATTTCCCTGTTTGCCTGGCCCTTTGTCGTTTGTCGTTCGCCGCTCGCAGGCAAATGGCAAAAGTTTGAGAGATCCCAGATCCGGGATCCTGCTCCTGCTCCTGCTCCTGCCCACTCCCGATCCCCGCCTGGCATTTGAAATGCTAATGGCAGATGAGCCAAAGCCAAAGTCAAAGTCACAAACTGAGATTCGAGCCTTATAATTGAATGTTTGGCCGCACTGCAGCAGCAGCAGCAGCAGGGTCTCCCTCTAGGGGCAAAGGTCAGGCTCCCACAGCCTCAGCCAAACTGTTGGCTAACTAATTTAAATATCATGAATTTAACATAATTATATACAAAAAAAAAAAAAAGACAAAAACAAGGAGACAAAGCAGGGGCCTCCTCTTATATCTCATATTTCATATGAACCCGAGTTTTTCCCAACTCCCAAACCCCTTCTCAACTCTCCAGCTCTTGGCTTTGTGCTTGGGCTAAAATATATGCGGAATGTTGGTGGAAATCTACATAAGCAAATAGTGTGCCACTCTGCGTGTGTGTGTATTAGAGGTCGAGGTTTCTCTGGCAGCGGATGGATGTCCTTCTAATCAAAGTCCCTCTCCTCTGCCAATATATAAACTAAAGTATAAAAAGCCTAGCATCCCCCTTGCTTTATTTGGGGTGGAGGGAAGCATACCCAAACCCCCCTCAAAATCTTCGAAAAAAAAAGAAGAAGCTACCTTAGAGGCAAATAAATAATTTTGTCTTTGACTTTGGCCTAGGCTTTTATCGGGTCTTGTAATAAATTTAAAGTTGTCTCTGGCGCTGACTTGTCCTACGCCCTGCCCCGCTGTCAGTCTGTTTTTTCTTTTTTTTTTAATTTTATTTTCGTCGTGCTCTACTTTTAGTCCCCAGCTAAGCCGGAAGGGATCAAACGGTTTTCCCTGCCCCAAAAAAAAAAAAGAGAAAAAATAAAAATGAGCCAGGCAAAGAAATAACATTTCGACAGACGAGCAGCCAGCAGAGGAGGAGAGAGGGTTGCCTTTGGGTCAATGAGCATCAGAGGTTGACTGCATAATTTATGGACATAAATGGGCGTGACAAGGGATTAGGCGGGTCGACAGGGCTGGACTGGGTGGGTGGGGGGTCACCTAATGACTTGGCCGGGTTCCTCTGAAAAATGCATGCAAATTGTCTGCGCCAGCCAGACCAAATTACAATTAATTGGAAATATGGCTTAGCAAAGTATTAGCCCAGGGGCTGCTTAGCTTTCCCGCTTTTCCTTCTTACTCCCTCCTCCATGTCCTTGTTTCCAGGGATTTAGGCAAGCGCATTAAGTCATCGAGAATTGGCCACAATTTATAATTACTATTTCATATTAATGAATTATTTCAAATATTTGGAATCATCTCTGATCACATTGGCCTGGCCATATCCTTCCCAGCTCCCTGCTCCGACTGCCCCTTCGACTGGCAGCCATAATACTGTAAGTCATCTGTTGAACAGCACTACATTTCTATTTCGGTCTCGTAAATTCCGGCTGAGAGTCAAAAAAAAACAAAAAAAAAATATTAAAAAAAAAAAAAAATCAGCAAAAACGTTGCCGTAAGTTCACACAAAATTTTTCGGCGAAAGCCATCAGTGGAAATTTTCGAGTATCCAAGCAGCATGACATCCGCCTGGGTGCTAATCATCGCCAGCTTGCTGCACTTCGGGGTGCGACGCAGCTGCTTCCTGAATATGGAACAGCTGCCGGTGGTGCCGGACACACTTTTTGCCCGCCATATCGCCTACTGTGCCATGCTGCACTTCCTCTACGACCAGGAGCTCCTGCCGATGCGCTACCGCCGCAGAATGAGTTTGCTGATCGGTTTCCTTGTGGAGCTAGTCCTGGGCGTGGCCTTCATGGAGGTGCTGGGTCAGTGGCTCTGGTTTCGTATGGAGCATTTGGTCTACAGATGCTTCCTGCTCGCCCTGCGCACCTATGGCGGAGAGCACACGGAGATGTTGCAATCCTTGGAGCTGGTCTTTATGCGCGGTGTGATGACCACACTGGCCGCGCTGCTCTGGCTGAACGCCTATGCGGCCACCGAACCCAATCAGCCCGAAGAGCCGCAGGTGGCACCGCCAGCAGCCAAGGCCAGCATGGTCAAGCTAAAACATCGCCCCCAGACGAAGAGGAATGAGCAGCAGCCATCGGCGCGTCGTCTCAAGAGCCAGGAGCAGGCATCGCAGCAGGATCAGAAGCAGAAGCAAAAGCAGAAGATGAAGCTGAAGACCAAGCAAAAGGCGGAGCAAAATCGAAAGCAGCAGAAGCAGGTTGAATACCCGGAGCTCCCTGTGGCGGAGGACGAGGTGGCTCCTCTCGAGGAACAGCAGCAGCAGCACCTGACCGCAACCAGCGATTGCTAGTTGACCTCCTCTGTAAAACGGCGTTCACAATGCGGCCTCAATTAGAGGGCGCCGGGAGAGAGGGACCAGGACCAGGACCTGGGGCTGCAAATGTATTTATTCCAGCCAGATGGACTCTAAAGACTCGTAAAGACCGTGCCCAAGGATGCGGACGGAGCGGAATGGAAAGGGTGCACAGACTGAGAGAAGTGAGATGGAGGACTGAGGCTGAATGATGGACTGCAGTAAAATGTCTATGAAAATTGACTTGGCTTTTCTAGCTTTTGAGAGGCATTGGGGTGTAAGGAGATGCGCGTCAATTGACAAATTGTTGAGGTACTGGTGGAGGTACTACCACCAAGAGTCCTTTTCTCGCCACAGAAAGTCATCAGAACTTTTGTCTAATTTCATTTCGTTTCACTTGAAGGCCAATTTTCGGTTGTTATTATTATTATTCATACAATTTCTCGCAGGGCAGCATTACGTATACGCAGCGTGGTTCGCAGAATTATGAATTTTCCAGGCTCTCAGCCAGTCCTGTGTGTGTTGTGTGTGTGTGTGTGTGTTGTGTGTGTGTGTGTGTGTGTGTGTGTTTGTGCCTAAGCAAACAATAGCCGAGCAGAGCTTTTGTTTATTTTCCCTTCGCAGTTGCTTATGGGCCACCCCACCCCACACCCAGGAAAATTGTTGTGCGTGCCTCGTTCCTTTCCCTTGATGTTTCTGCGGCCCATTTGTTTTGTTGTCCTGTGTTTTGTTGTGTGTATTTTTGGGTATATATGTAGCTACCGAAAATATTTTAAAGACGACCAGCGACTTGGATAAAAGAAATGCGGGGGTGGTGGGGAAAACTTTACCAGACACAGCGATTGATGATGATACCCCGATGCTGCTGCTCGCCGAGTTGGGTTCTGGGAAAATCGAAAATGGGACAACTGGCAGGGCTATACACAGCTACAACTGCTGACTGGCAGATTATGGGATGGAAGCGAGATTAGCGAAGCATTCGCAGTCCTTTGAGAGCCTTAGACTGGAGAGATAACCAAGTTATATCATAAAATTAACAGCATTTTTTTTAAGGGAAATTATTTAATAGTAAATCATTTTCCACTGACGAAAGCTAGCCAAAATGATGTTGTTTGCATGCAAATGACTTTCTGCCTCTCATATTCTATTCATGTTTCACATGCATTAAAAATTGTGCCATAAAAGCCAAACAATAACTTGAGCGGAAATGTCCGGAAGGCCTAGGCTTTTGTGAATAGTTTTCGGAACGGAAATAAAGGAACCAAGTTTATCAATAAAAATAAAACTACTATTTCAGAATAAGAAATAAGAAATGATACTTTAAATATAATTAAGCTTAAAACTATAAGGTCTTGATTATTGCCTGCTCAAGTTAAGAGTCATAGTTCTTTTCATGGTTTTTCTTTTCGCTTGAAGCCATGACAACCCCAAAGTAAGTTTAAGTCCAAGACCAGAATCGAAACACCTTCAGTATTGCACATAAAAAAAATAACCAAATGAAAGTCTCATTCCGCTGATCATTTGTTACAAATCCAATGAAAACTTTCCGCACAAGAGAATGTCCTTCGGTTGGGGCTTCTACCCCGACCGACTCCTGGCCATTCACAGAAGCTGAGGCCGAGAGGACAATGACGGAGCGAAGGCTAATTGGCATCGTCAACATGGGCCACCACCTTAAGGCTCTCCCGCCGTTCTGCAACATGATGCACGCGTCCCACGCTGCGCAGGACACAAAAAAATGAGTTGGCCTAATGATGATACAGCGAGAGCCGCACCCCAGTCCTGGGTCCTGGGCTCTTTCTTACCTCCCCCGCGACATGCAAAACGCCAACAATAAAAATGTCACTTTTGCGTGTTGGTAGCCAGAAGGCAGGCAGAGGCAGGAGGCGGCAGGCTTTCCCACCAAATCGCAAAAATTACTACAAAGGAAGCGCAAGGCGGCAAGTGTTCGTTGTTCTTATCATAAATCACGAAACCGCTCACTGGCCACGCCCCGCTGGAGGGGCTAATTAATTAATTAGCAGCGTCCTCAACATCATCATTAACATCATCATCATGATCATCATGGTCTCGAGCTCTTTGCGTGACAATTCCTTGAGTTTTGCATGAATTATTTGACCGAAAGCGAATTGTCAGCAAAAACATGGCCAACAATTAGCGAATGGAACTTGCACTTAGTTCGTTATCGGCACGCACGCATCACCCCAGCTCGAGATTTATGCGATGGATGCACGATATCCAGGCTCAAACTCCGATTAAGCCGGGTGTTTATACTAGCCCAACCCGTAGAAAGTCGTATAAAGCACCTACACTCATAAAAATGTTTTTCTGTATTTAAGAAAAAATTTCCTAGACTTTTTCTTGTTTGTCTTGATTTTTGAAGGTAATTTTTAAGAATAAAGCCTTTTTTAATGCAATTTTGTTGTATAAATTTGTCTGAGTGTAGTCCAGTCTCTGAAATTTAGCCACCGCCAAACAATTGTAATAGTAATGTTCATGTTAATGCTCCTTTACGACCAATATCGAGCTGCCAACATCTAGTCAAATAATTAGCACTAAATTTTGGGGGCCATAAAATGTTTCCATTTCCAGAGCCTTGGTCAAAAAGGGTTAGAGGAGTAGGGCTTGCAGTGGCTTCCCCCCAGGTTCTAAGGGGAGAATTGGTAAACTCCCAGAATAATTCTTAGCATTTTAGACAGCAAACATCGATACTTTATTGTATTCGTATTGTATTTGCTTGGTTCACATCCTGTGAATTTAATTAGTGGGCTTTTCTTGGCAGAAATGCACTTTAAGAAAAGTCTTCAAACTACTAGTAAACTTTACTAAAATGTATGCATTTTCCCATAATAATTTGCTTCTCCCATGATTGAGCTATATAAAAAATAGCACCCTAAACTGAGTTCTTGCTCCTTTTCCTTGTTTATGTTTATTTTTCAACTGGCACTTGGCCCGATTTCTCGCCAATTTAATGTTCAATTTATTGCTCTAAATCTTGTCTGAAATTCCTATTGAAAAGCATGGCAAGAATCCCAAATATAAAAAAGGCCACAAAATTGCATTTAAACAGGATATATACATGTATTTTTTTTTTTTGTTTTCGCTGCAAGGCCCAAACTTGTTGGCAAGTTTTTAACATTTTTGCGCAACTGGCTTTTGTTTCGTTTTGTGTACGTACGTTGTGTGGCTGTGTTGATATTACTGTTGATGTTGGGCATTGTTTGGCAGCTTTATGAAAATTTTAAGTACATAAAATTTTTATGATTTTTCAACAAGTGTTTGTGTGTGTGTGTGAGCGAAACTGAAGCTCTGAATTTGATTGCCGCACACAGACACTGGGCCTGGGTCTTTATTGCCGCTGTTAATCTGCAAAAATTTGTAACATTTTCCAATTTGGTAATCGTCTGAATGTTTCAAAATGAGCGAGAACATTGTGTGTGCGTGGGGGGGGGTGGGGGGAGTGGGGGGAGTGGGGGGAGTGGCATTGTTTTTGCAAACACAGCCCAGAATTGTAAATCAGGCTCTGCCGGGGAGTGCCTGGCGCGGTCCTAATTGGCAATGAGCCCACTCGGTGTTTACCGCTTTCAATTATAAATTAATGGAGCGGTTTTAGTTGCAGTTCCAGCTCCAGTGGAAGCTCCAGCTTTTACTCCTGCTCCTGCTTTGGGTCCTGCCCTTGCTCCTCCGCCTGCCTTTGATTTCGGAAAACCTTTTGTTTCTAATTTGAATTGAATAAATCAAATCATAATTTTGTTGTTATTATAATATAAACAAGACTTAAATCTTGTGATTTTTTGTAAAAATTCAACAACTGCTCGATGTCCTGTTTTAAAATATTAAAGCAACATTTTTACTTTTCAATAACTCCCGCTTAACGTCCTTTCAGACATAATACTGAGTAATAGTCGTCGTTATATTGCATTTGCTTTCATTTTATTATCCTTGAAGGCGCAAAAATGTAATTGGAATGCGATGGAGGAGAGAAAGAAGTGGTGTGCTTGTACCCAGAACCTGGTCATTGTCGTCCCCGTCATGAGGTGCAGTGGCCACGAATGTTTCTGACTTTTATGCCTGTCGCCTGTCATCGCCCTCGTAGGCCACTCCTCGCACTGACCGGCGGTAGGAACGGCCTGAAGCGGGGTCTTGACCCTCAAAAGGGTGCCCAGTGTACGGGGTGACTTGTCAGGGTGACATTGATTTTCATTCCACACAGTCTCCGCCTCCGACTCAGAGGCACACACATCCCTGTGCTCTTTCCAATTTCGACAGGGAGAGCAGCTGCTGCCTAATTCGAAATTTCTCATAGCTGCTGTGTGCAAAAGAAATGCGGCAGAATGTTTAGACTCTGGTCTTGACAGGGTACTTGCTTTTCGTAGATAGTTTTTCTTTCTGATTATTAATTATTATATTTATTAAATCTGTATTAATAAATATTTAATAAATCCTTTGCTAGCTAAAGATAATTCCTGGCTGTTATTACACCTTATAATCTGTGAATCTGTGTTTGACTTTTCACAGCGTAATCCCTTTCTCTTTGCCATTAATTAATTGCATTAAAAACCTTATTTTTTTCAGCAATTTAACTTCAATTAAGTGACTTCCTTTGTGAGCTAATCCTGCCACCTGCACCTGAAACAGATGATGATCTGCGGCAAACTTGAAACATTTATTTTCTCATTTAAGTAAGAAGTAATTAGTTATTTTGATGAAAGGCTTTTAGTAAAAGGGAGAGATTTGATTAGATGTGTGTGTTTTTAATATAGTTTTTGTGTGTTCTCATTAGTAGTGACTCCTTTGAGTGCATATCTCCTCATGAGAGATTAATGGCGGCGTCTCTCTACGTTTTAGTTTTCAAAAGAAAGTCTTTAATGCTACTTAGAAATATATACACCTCAATAATATCATTTTCCCCAAAAGAATATAACAATAAATAAATAATAAGAAGATTAGTTATTAATTTGCTCAAGGAAATTCTAAGACTTAAACTTAAAAATTAATTATAAAGTTTGCAGTTTATAATTACAGAGATTTTCCTTCGGGTGATAACTGCATGTTGACCTTCCAAGTATTATGTAAATCCCCTTCAGGATCTGGATAATTTTCCTATTTGCAGGTGGCAACAGGTAAACCCCATCGAGGTTCCAATGGCTTGGCGGCTATCGATGTGCCACAGGCAGATGACATAGGAGCAAAGTTTTTCAATTTGAATTCAATTTAAAGTTCTCACAGCTGCTTTGCACCGTTTTACCCCGCAGTCATGGCTGCTTTTCCCGGGCTCTTTTCCGCTTTCCCTGTGTGTGTAGGTGTGTGTGTGTGTGTGTGTACTTCCGCAAGTGCTGAGCTTTCATATTTATTTGACTCCGTTGAAATGCAAATAAATGCAAACATTTACTCAAGAAAAACAAAGTGAATGGAGTGTGTGTGTGTATGGGTGGGTTCCTTAGGCTGTGTGTGTGTCCCAACTCCCCCGCACAATGATAATTATGCAAATGTAATGGCATAATGTCGGCATGATTCCTTTTAGCCAGCAACTCTGAGCGTCTGTGTGTCCCCGTCTGCGTTCCGCCTTGATTTTGTGTAAACAAAATGACGGACGCCTTGAGGTTTATGATACCTGCCGCTCCAAGGAACTGCCACAGCAGGACCCAGGACAAAGAAAAGAGCAGCACAAATCTCTGGGCCGGCGGCCAAATGCGCATAACTCGTTTGGGTACTTGGAGTACTGAGAAAAAATATATCTCTTGTTTTGTTTTCTTTTTAGTCATTTTTATTTTTATTTTTGCATTTCTTTAATATTTAATATTTTATATACAAATACCTAGAACGGTTTTTATTTCTTCTGCGAGAGATGAAGCCCGAAGGAAGCTTGAATTGGTTTTGAAAATGCAACAGAATCTCTAAATCTCTCTTTAAAAAATGCACATAAATTGCAAAATTCTTATTTCAACTTCCTTGATATTTAAATTATTTTATTATTATTATTTATTAAGCTTATAACTTTTTCACGGTGCACCCTTTCGGATGCGGCTCGTTAGCAGCCTTCAAAAAAAAAATTGTACGAAAGATGAAGGGAAAATTGTTTAACGTTCTTCGTATTTTATTTTCCTTTACCTCTCTAACCACCGCCTTTCCACTTTTCCGCTGCGGTTGCTGGCTGGGCCAACTCAGTTTGATGTCTTGCAAAACTAACAAACTGGGAAATGCCTGAAAATGAGACACACAGCAAAAAAAAATTGAGAAAAAAAAACAGATCGTGGGGACACCTATGTAAAGCGGTCGGAAAAGCTCTCGAAATGGGGAAACCTTTTAAGCGTAGAAAACTGGGTTATCCACTAAAGTGCAGCCAGCTGAGTCGAGTCGAGTGGAAGAGCGAGTAAAGTGCAGAAAGCTGTTTGTGTATCCTGTATATTCTGCCCCTGTCACGTCGTTTTTAGATGTACTTTAAAAGATTTAGCTGCACAATCCCCCCCCCCCCCCCCCCCCCCCCCCCCCGGGGGGATGCCCCGTATAGTGGACACACCCAGATACTGGATAGTGGATACTGAAAACGGGATACGGAATACTGGATACTGGATACTGGCTAGTGGATCCTGGATCCAGGAGGCGTGCCTTTGGTAGTGACAAACCCCAGGGTGGCAACCGCAGATAAACTGCAGCCGGGAAAAGTGTGAAGCGAATGTGAAACAATTCCGCTAATTGCAAAAAATGCGATGCCAGGATGCAGGATGCTAGAGGTTGAGGGGGTCACCGCATGCGGGAGTTTGCTCTGCTGGACATTAAAAGGCGTTGCAACACTTTCGCGTGGCTGCCAGCTAGCCAAAGTTTAACTCAATTCCACGAACAGCAGTCTCGAGTTGAGTTTTCTTGCACGGATTTTTCCTTCGCTTTAATTAATTTAATTTGGTTTGTTTTCCTTTGGCCGAGCGAGGGGTGTTTAGTGGGTTAGTGGTCGGTCGGTCGGTTGGTCGCCTCTAAGGCCTTCGAGTGTTGCATTTTTCGCACGCTTTTAATTAAATGCCGCGAGTTTGCTCCGCTTTTATTACTTGGGTGTGTGTGTGTGTGTGTGAGATAGACGAGAAAGGCGTGGGGTTGTGTGCTTTGTTTATGGGCGTGGCCACCGAATTGTTGTTGACAGTTTGATTGAGTTTGCGTTGTGTCAGCGCTTTTCCGCGCGGAAAACAAAACGTTGGCCATAACCGCAACGTATTGTTCCGCGTAATCCTTGTGGCCTTGCCTAGGTGTCCTTTCTAGAAACAAATGGAAAGGGTATACAGAAAGGGTATGTATGACACTTAATTACCCTTGGAACTACTTATGAAATAACCTTTCATATATGTGTTATTCTCTTGTCATCAGCTTTTCTGAAAACTCTTGTAAGAATCATCGTAAAAATCATATCCTTTTTATTTTACAGAAGCTAAGCAACTTCCCTTTTTCCAAAAAGCTGGAATTTTTAATGCCAGCATCTCAGTTATGATGTGAAAAATGCAGGATACTGAGTGGTTACGAAGCGTAAAAGAAGCCCAATTGATGGGCGATACTTTGCCTGTTCCCCGAACATTTTTCGCGTTTGCAGAGAGAGAGAGAGAGAGATCATAAACCGCAGGAACGAAATGCTGCTGGAGTCGGATGACATGGAGGCACAAAGGACCAGAGACCAGGGACCAGGGACCAGAGACCATAACCAGCACCAAAGCTAGGCAAATGAAGTTACGCCACTGTGCATTTGCCTGTGCGCCGACTAACAAGGATAATTGCAAAGGGAAGTAACAATAAACCCAATGATATCGATGCCCAGTTGCACACACGGATAGAGAGAGCGGCGCTGAGGGGAAACAAAAGGAGAGGGCGCCAAAGGAAGCCCAGGCCGTGTCCTGTGGAACGATTGCGCCAGCGAGCAATCAGCGTAAAGTGCGCGCCGCTTTGTAACTGAAACGATAAAAGGGAAAGGACGATGCGAGGTGGAAGCAAAAAAAAGGAGGAAAAAATATAAGGTGGCAGCAGGAAAAGCGTACAAAACCGAACAGAGAAATGGGTAACGGAAGAGCAGGACTCGCAGCAGCAGTAGCAGCTGAGGCTGCGGAAGGGCGCTGCCAAACAGCAGAGAGAAAAAATAATAAAATGTCGTTTATTGAGGGCACTCGAACAGCGAATGCGATTGTTGTACACCCCCGGAATTCCCATTCACCGCATCCCCACTCTCCCTTATTCCATCTCCCCCCCAAAAGCCCCAAGATACTGTCCAACATCCCCGGGCACTTTGCTGGCATCCCGGAGATCAAAGCCCAAGACGACGAACTTCACTTGGCCGAAGCCGAAGAAAGGCATTCCTCGCCGCATTGAGCAACTGCAGCAACTTTGATTGAATTTTATGAGAAATGCCAAGCGGAAGATCATAAATACTGGCTTTTATGCGGCCATTTTGGCGCCTTCATTGTTCATTTGCCAATAATAACGGGCCACCGAAATGGTCCATTACATTGATAATTAATAAAGGCTAATGTGACTCCTCCTGTCCGCTCTCAAAAGCAAATTAATCGTTGGCCGATTGATTTCGATGAGAAACTTGAGGAGTCTTTAAATTTTTATTTATTGAAAAAATTTAAATCTTAAGAAGATGATAATTATCATTTTTCATTTTTTAATATTTAAATTAAACAGTTAATAAATTTTATATTAAATAACAATTAAAAACTCCCAGGGAAATCAGTCCAAATTAAGGTAAAAATGGTAATTTAAATCTTAAAAAGAAAGAAGTACCATTTTTCCTTTTTTTTTAATTTAAGTTAAACAGTAAATGTGTTCTAAAATAGCCTTAAGAAGCCTTTAAATTAGTATTCATTAAAATGGGAATTAAACGCTAAATAAAATTAATGAAGAAAACAAGTACAGATTCCCCTTTTTAATATTTAAATAAAGATTTAATTGAATAAAAATGGACAACTCTGCGGGAAATCAGTGCATTGATCAGGGCGTGTCCAAGTGCAGGCTCAACTATTTCCTAGCCACAGTGCGTATGCGTATTTTTAATTGCAATCGCTCATACGCAGCGTGGGACAAATCAACAGGATGCTGGGACTAGGCAGGGGGTTTATAGGCCACTGCCATTTGTTGCCTTGTTGCCTCCACATTCCCCCCAAACTCCGAACACGGATATCCCATGTCTTGTATCCCCTATCCCCTATCCCTTATCCCGTATCCCGTATCGCTGTGTCCTTGGGCAAACGCTTTCATGCACATTTATCGTGATTAGCTATTAATTGATAATAATTAACTTAAGCACAAGCCACAGATGTTTGGCCCCCCGATGAACATTGGGAGCAGCAGTTGGCCCCCATCCAAGCCAAGAGTTAATGTGTGTGGCTGTGTGTGTGTGTGTGTGGAATTGACGTTTCTGCCGTTGATTTGTCATCTGGATCCGGGAGTTGGCTCCCATTTCGAATCGAATCTGAGGCAAGGGAGCCTGGAGGTGGACTTTAATACGCCGTCATCAAACGAAATTAATGCTATGGCTACCATTACAATATTGTTTTACATTCCGCAGGAATTCTATTTGATTGCCCGCAAAAGTATGCAAAGAATCGCTGAGAAGTGGAAAAGTGGGGGTAAAGAGGAGAAAAATGGGGAAAAATGGAAAACTGCGTGGCAGAGCTATTGTAATTTGTAATTTGAATTCGAATTCATGGCATTTTCTACTTACACAGGTCTCTCTTTCTCTGGTATTTCACTTGGAACTCCTCCTGGCAGCTGTCTAGGATTCTAGGGTCCTGGCTCTCGATTAACTGCTCTGTGTCCTGCTCCTCTTCTCTCTCATTCACCAATTGTTTTATACACACATAGACACTAACTATATATTTTTTGTTTTGCTTGGTTTTTCGGTTTGCTTTTCTTTTTATTTTTTTATATTTGTTTTTTTTTTTGATAACGTGAAAAAAATGTTGAAAAAAAAACAAAAAAATAGATATATAACTTAGCTTAACGCCGACGGATATCTGTTTGGATGTATTTAGATTTTGATACTACGAAACGAACTATATACTATTTATTCTCTTGTGCAGCTTGTTGATTGAGTTGGCTAACATGCGAGTTGGAATGGCAACTAAGGACGCGTGAGACGACGGGGCTAAGAAGCGCGAACACAAAAAAAGAACACAGATTTGGCAACACAAAGTCTTTGGCATGAAATGCTTGCAATCTTCGATTATTTCGATTTAGACTCGGTCCAGTTAGAGTTTCAGTTTCCGTTTCCGTTACGGTTACGGTTTCGATTTTGGTTTCGATTCGGTTTCCTCACTTTCACTTGATCCGGGGTGATGCGATGCGACTGATGTGCTGTTTGGTGTGGAACTGAGCTGAGTGGATGGCTTTAGCTGCTGCGAGATCCGTGCGGCACGTGCGAACACGTTCAGATTTCATAACCAACTGTCGAGTCCTGGCCAGCGGCAGGACCAAAGCAACCGAACCGAAGGACCGAAACTGAAACCGAAACCGAAAGCGTAGCCGAAGCCGAATCTAAAGCCGAGCGTAGGCAAGCCGAACGGAGCCGAGTCCTGTGCCATGCCGGGACCAGCGTTGGTTTCTTGGGCGTGCAAAAGGGCTTTCGAAGTTTACTCTTCGGAGACACCACCAGGGGGGGGGGAAGGGATGTCATGCTGCTGCTGCTGCTGCTGCTTACTGCTGCTATTTCTCGTCCTGTCAGACCTTCGGGCGCCCGTTGGGTGCTGGCCCCAGCATCCGGCTCTCTCTTAAGCGCTCTCTTAAGAGCTCGACCAGGAGGAAGTACCCTGCCCGCAGGAAGGAGGCTCCTTCGGAGGTGGAGCATTAAAGCAGGCGCCCTTGTTGCTCAAGTGTTGCACATTATGAAGCCGAAGCCAGGCATAAAACTTTCACCATTAGCCGCGTTAATGTGACGCGCGCGCCAAATTCGTCAGCTGGCCATTGGTGCAAGGACAGGGACACGGACAGGGACACGAACAGGGACACGGACAGGGACACGACCAGGACACAAGGACATGGGGGCTTAGCGAAAGTTTTATCGACACTTTCGGCCACATCGGGATGTAAGTGGCTGGCCAAATGAAAGCCACAGCAACAGCGAAACTTTATCGCGGTTTCGCGTTGATCTCGAGGATCTTGTAAGTGGTGATTTGCAATGGGCCAGGTGACGGTGTCGGTGGTAGTACCGAAGATATTTATGCCCTCCACTTGGGATCGTAAGTGCTGTCAACGAGACCGGAGCCAGCAGGGCCAGTGTCATTACCACTGCCATGTCACTCCAAAGGAATCGCAACACATGCCGCCTGAGCTCCGGCTTCTCGTCGTCCTGCCTGCCTGCCACTATGACATATTGTATCCACAAGCGTACGTGCCCGGGATGCCAACAAAAGAAAGTTTTGTGCCTGGAGCAGGCTTCATGCCCGTCTTGTTTACGTCTCGCGTTTTCCTTGAGAACCTCAAAAGGCTACACTTGTTAGTGGCGGAAATGCAGTAGCACCGATTCTCAGTCACAGAAAACTCAGAATGGAAACCAAGCCGAGCGGCCACAGGTCCCAAATCAATAAATTAGGGCGGTACTCGTGTCCTTCAAACTCCGAACTCTCCACTAGTCGCTGCTGTTGGGAGTTGTGCCGCTGGGAATGCAAACTTTGAATGGCCCAGGACGGCGACCTTGAGCGCACATTTGACCCACAATCTGTTGACCCCGGAACCCGGCATCAGACCCAAAAAAAAAAGATAAATACATATATGTGTAAAGGACATGCCAGCGGGACAAGTTTGGCACATTTGTCACAGCAGCAGCAGTAGCAGCAGCTTCTCGTGCAGTCAAAGTTAACAACAAGCCTTGTGGGGGCGGATGCAAGTGGGTGCAACATTAGTTCACCGCATTTTATGTCCCCCACATGTTATCCAGCAGGAGGAGAACTTGGAGAAGCACCACTTGCCATGTCAAAAGGTTCTAACGTCGCGTTATTTTCCTTTCCCTGTGTCAGACAAGGGACCCAACCAGTCGGAGCGGGGTGCCCAAAACTTTTTCAGCAACTACAATAATTTAGTATAGTTCACCGAAAAAGTTCCACCTGTCCGCATCCGCATTCCGCCGCCACACAGCCACATCCTCCACCCCCTCACACACATCTGTGTCGGACGGCCATCCATGTGTGTGCGTCTAAAGTTTATTGGTAAAATTTTATTGCAGATTTTTGCGCTACCTGCTTTGGCCTAAAGCTCAGGGCTCTCCCTGCCCTGTCGTCTTGTGAAAATATTTGGGAAAAACTTTTGCAATTTATCTGTTTCATAGCCAGCGACCGAGCCACACACTCGCACACCACCACCCGCAGCACATACATGGGCCAAAAGAAAAGTCCGTTCAGGTATCTTCTCCTGTCGCTGCCAGGCTTAGTCTCTTTGTATGTGTGTGTGCTTTGTGTGTATGTCTGCCCTGCCAAAAAACTTAACAAAAAGCAGACCATAAAAGCTACACAAAAAAATAGACGACGCCGAAAACCAACCAAAAAAAAAAAAAGCAATTGCAAATGAATCGAGTTAAAGTAATTTAACAGTAGATTGTCCCCGTCCACTTGGGCACCCTTCCCCCCGCATCCCCACGCACTCGATTCCCGACCCGGAGTCCAACAGATGGCCGAGTGCTGATAAGTGCCCCGAGTGGAGATGGAGCTGGAGCTGGGATGGAGCCCCAGCTCTTGCCATATATCATTTTCGAGTGGGTCAGCACTTGGGAGCCCAGCTACTAATTGGTTTCCAACTAGCAGAGTGTGAAGCCCAGGGGGGGGGGGGGGGGGACAGGGAGGAAAAGACCAGGCGGTAGGGAAAGAAGTCCCTTCTCCTGGCTATCTGCTTAGGTTGGAAAGCAGTTAATATAATTGAACTAGGACTTCTTCAAGGTCCAAGCAGAGAGAGAGATTCGGAGCATCTAGAGCGTACACCTGGGGGAAGCCTAGACGGATCAGTGAACTTTTATAATTATTAAACAATTTATTATATATTTGTATAACAAAAGACATAAGGTCATACAGGTAGCAACATTCAGTAGTTTCTTAAGTCAATTAGAGAATAAGGATAACCCTTAAGGAAAAGGACACAAAACAGTTGTAACTATGAGCAATTCCTAAAGTAGTTCACTCGAGATTTCATAATAATTTTATAAAAATTTAAGATGAATTTAATAATAATTTATTTATAAAACTTTAACCTCACTTTAAGAAATCAAAACCTTGACATTTTGGACCTTGCCGGTCCTTAGTGGATTTGGAAACCACTTGACTCTGCTGGAGCCTCTTGCAATTGATTCAGTGCGAACCACACGGAATAGGGAAATTATTATTCAAACGTGATGAAAGGCCAGAGAAGAGCCGCCGGAGTCGGAATAGTCAACCGCAGAGCCTTGGATGAGCACGCCCCACAAAAAAAGAACACAAAAAACAAAAAAAAAAAAAAAGACTGTCATCGGGATCTGGGAACTGGAAAGTGGGAGCTGGGAGCTCCCGAAAGGAGGACGAAATGCGAAATACCAAAATAAATCCCAAGCAGCCAAGGCACCAGAGTGTGTGTGCCCCAATGTGGGTGTGTTGGTGTGTGTGTGTGTGTGTGTGTGTGTGAGTGGGTGTGGTGGGTAATAATCTTATCTTTAACTCGGCAGAAACAGAAGCCGTTGTCGTTGTTCTTGTTGTTCCTGTTCCCAGCCTTTGTTGTTGTTGTCAACGCAGCCAGCGACTGTGAAAGGCAGCAACACTGAGAAAAAAAAATAAGGAACATTACTTAAGATTAACCGAATTCAGTAATTTATAATTATATTTTATAACAAAGCCACCTCTTTCTTCAGTCTGCAAAGAAATACTTCTCTTTATCCTCTTTTTTTGATAACTAATTTTTAGTAATTTGTAGATTTAAAACCTTAAAAACCTTAAAGCCTTCCGTTCCTAATTTTTGACATTATCCTCTCAAAATATACCCATCAATTTCCTGTTCAGATCCTTGAATATTTCATGTTGATTCGCATTTGCTGTAAGTTGAATTTTGGCAATTACCTGAGAGAGAACTATAAAGCATTTTCGCTCAGTGTGGCGGCGGGCTGCCATGGCTGCCATTGTACGGTAAATACTGCTACTGCTGCTGCTCCTGCTCCTGCTCCTGCTCCTCCTACTTCCACTGTGAACCCCTCTGCTGTGCCATTTCCATATGGCGTCATATTGCCGGCTGTCATGGGGCAGCGACTGCCGTTGCCGTTGCTTTTCATACAATTGAAATTTGTAATTATTCAAATCGGATTTAAATACACACACACACACACGCACATGGCAGAGGCGGCGGCGGCGGCGGCGGCAAACGGATACACGGGCTGACAGGCGGACGGACGCCGGTTCAGGAGGAGGAAGCCTGGGAGCTGGGAACAAGGAGCATGGCGAAATTTAAAATCAGCGAACAGAATAAAGAAAGCACAGAAATTAAACAAAGCGACTGAAACGAGGACGAAAATAAAAATAATAAAGAGTGGAGCACCACGACGACGACGACGAGCAGCATGGCAGGTGGATGGATACTGGGGGGCAGGTGCATAATGAGCCAAAAGACGACAATGTGCTACGCTCCTCCTACTCCTCCTCCTCCTCTGGAGCTCATTTCGTTCGGCTTCGTCACAGGCCCGTTCCGAGTCGCGGGCTTGTGTGTGTGTGTGTGCGACAACGCCAAATTGGATGAAAATTAATTCATTTTGAAGCGTTAAGATTCTTTACGCGCTAATGAGTTGAAGTGTAAGCACACAAACACACACACATACAGGAGCAGGAGTAGGAGCAGGAGCAGGAGCAGGAGCAGGGTTGAGGTTTGGGGGAATTGCCCAGGCAAGGACAACATCTGCTCTAATGTCCTAGCCACATTTGCCTTGCGGTCTGCTCCATTCCGCATAAGCTTCGTTTTGGCTGCGGAAAACCACACAAAATGAATGAATCGCAGCCAGGACTCTCAACTCGACTCGACTGGTGACGGAGCAAACACTTCATCAAGGCATTGGGCTAACCTCAGACCTGGACATCGGTATGGGTATGGGTATGGGTATGGGTCCAGGACATCCTTCGGCTCAGAGCTCAGTGTTTAGACAACTAATTAAAATCATTAAGTGGTATTTCATTTGGGCCTTAGCCAAAGCCGGCACACATGGCGTATGCGTAACTATTGCCAAGCCAAGGCAAGGCATCCTTACTGCCTGGCATCCTCATTCCAGTGCAATAATCACAACAATAATGGCCATAATGATAATACTCGCAACAAGAACAAATTAAAAACCAAATAATTGTCTAATTATAATTCCCAACTAATGAGTTTCCAAGTGGTTATCTTCATCTCCTCCGCGCTACCAGCTTGCTCTCTCTCTCTCTCTCTCTCTCTCTCTTGTTGTCGTCATCGTGTTGTGTCTTTTCCATTGCAAATTTTTGCCTGACAGTTTTTCGGAGAGGGGGCGTGGCCAGAAGGCGTTGAAGAGTGGTGTGTATTTAGCTAGCTTATCGCTTAATTGCCCCACTAAGAGTGGCAGCGACGACAACAACAAGGACGAAGCTCGACGAACTCGAGTTATGCTAAGTAAACACGAGATGCGAACCACGAAAGGCAAAGTAGGAATTTATCCTTTTCCAAGTTCTGGCTGCACAATGCACTTGGCATCCATCCACCGAGTTCACTGGCTGTTAACCAAGCTCAATGAGTCGAAGAGTCAGTGAGTCGATGAGTCGATGAGTCGATGAGCCTTTGCTGGATTCCCAGGAGCTCGTAGAGACCCCATTCCGAGACGATAATTATTATGCTATACGTATAATCGTTATTTTGCCAATCCAAGTGCGCCCGAAGCCGTTTTGCGGGCGAGCCTGGGCAACTGGAAAGTGATTAAAAACAATTAGTTACCAGTGGGCAGAGGGCAGAGGGCAGAGGACTCTCTCTCTCTGTCTCTGAGACTCTCTGTAACTGTAAGTGATGCTGTGGGCCTGCTGCCTGAAAGCCTGGCCATCACCGGATGACAGGAAGTGCGCACAATGAGTTGACGCAACGGAAGCGAACTAGAAACTCCCGGAGACAAAGAGCAAAGTTGCAGATATCCGCCACTGGCCTTCAATTTATGTAGATGTATATATATAACCCCTTCCAGGCTCATTTTCATCCGAATGCGATTACCGGGCGAGCTGGTTTTTCGTGCATAACTAATGACAAAGTCAGTGATTAAAATGGCCCCGGGGCCAGGCCACCACGAATTGAAAATGAAGAGCCGGGCCAATTGGTTATCAGTGAGCTGAGTGCATAAATTGCCTGTGTTTTGAATATTCGAGTATCCGCCACTTAACTGATCAGCATTCAGCAAAAAATAATAATAATAATTATGATTATAAGGCGTCCCTTGGGGCTATTCCCTTGAAGTTTGCATAAAAGGGAGGTTCTAGGAACGAAGCTTTACTAATTTCATATGGAATATATAAACGGAATTCTAAAGTACTTCATAGTTTCGCATTATAATATCAATTTAAAGTTCTTAAATTATAATTATAAATAAATAAAATCAGGTAAATCTACGAGGAAAAAGTGTAAAACAAAAAACATGAACATCAGAGAGCTTGACCCAATGCATTATTTGCAAAATACACAGGCCACAATGGAGGAGGACCATATACCAGCCGCCAGGATATAAAGCAGCTTGGACAGGTTGGACAGTTGGGCAGTTGGACAGTTGGATAGCAGTTGTACATGTGTGTGTCACCTGCATTCCCTCCGATATGGGGGACATGTTGGATTTGCTCATGCGAGAAATCAACATATCAAAATTAATTTCCCATGCATAAATAAGTAATATGAATGTCAATTTAATGCATAAGAGAGCGGGGGATATCCTGTGACAGGGGGCGGGGTCAGATGGATATCTGTGTGTGCGTGCGCTTGTGCGGTTGTTTGTGTTTCAGCTTTTCCTTTTTTTTTTTCTTGGCAGAAGGTGTAATTTTAATGCCAATAGCCTAGCCATTAATAATTTTCATCTTCTTTCACAAGCATTTGCTTTCTCGTTGTTGATGTTGTTAGGCAACAAACACACAAGAAAACACCACACACACAAACACACATGTATGTGTATATATATATGTTTATATGAGAAAAAAATAAGAAGAGAGAAAGCCAATATGCCGAGCAAATTTCTGTGAATTATGGCAAATTACATTCTTATCGATTTTGGTCCATTTTTTGGTCGCCGCATTTTCTTCATTTTCCTCTTCTATTTTATATACCCTTGCCAAAAGGTATTGTAAAATTTATATAAATTATAAAAATATATAAAACGTATTAAGGAAAAAAATTAATAAAGGAAAATTAAGAACTTTCTAAGCTCAAGACGGTAAATTTTCAGATCATAGCTTTTAAAATACTCTCTAACCAAAGGCAATACAGTGAGTAAGATGCGTAACGCACACATAAGCAGGCAAGCAGATCTAGAACTATATGTACAAAATAAGTCTTGTATAAAAAAAGAGGCAGACTTTCAAGCGCTCGCTCTATATCTGCTAGATTTTAAGAGAGCATGAGCCTTCGTCTGGCGTTACGCATCTTATTCATTACATTTTCCCAGCTCTAACTCTCCTTGTTTCCTTTTTTAAAAATCCAAAAAACATACCTGTAAAATCATAGAACCTAGTCCTCCTCAAGAGTATCCCCAATTCCGGTGCTCTCGAGTTTAGCCAAAATTTATTTTTGGTCGCCGCTTGTTTGCCTGCTTTTCCTTTTGGGGTTTGCTCTTTGCCGGCTGCCGTTGCACCCACAGCTCTTTCAATTTGTTTTTCTTTTTCGCCTTGGATGTGCAGAGATGAAGATGGAAAAATGGAGCAGCCCCGGAACACACGAAAGGTGGGATTAACTAGCCTAAAGGAGATGCCATTAGGGCTGACGGAGCACTTGTGTCTGGGTGTATGTGTCACAATCAGAGATACTTAAGAGCTGACAATTCACCTGGCGAACTGGGGGCGGGGGGGGTCGGAAGTGCTTTATTGGCTGTGCTAGTGGGCGTGGCCATCCCTGTATATTGCAGCGATCTTGGCCAGGCTGGGATCTCGCTTGGCACCTCTTTGAGCAGCCCTGCCCGGGGCATTTGAGCTCAAGATGATCCGGTATGGGGGAAGGCCATAAGATGTTATGGTCTGGAGATTGGGGTGTGAAATTATTTGCTTCGATTTCGCAGTGGAGTGCTCGTGTGTGTGTGCTGTCATTTGCCGTGCCACCGCCTGTCCCCGCCGCTTCTTTATCATGGCTCGCAGGGTAATAAGATAACCTTATTGCATATGTTTATATTACCGTTACAACGATGCGTCCTTGTGTGTGGCGGGAGCAGAGCACCAGCACCTGACAGCCAGCCACACCCCCACCTCACCCAGTGGGCGGTGGGCGGTGGGCGGCGCCTAATAATGTGATTGCCTTGTTATGGCTAAGCCTTATAATGTAATATGTTTGTGTGTATTGACTGGGCCCCGCCGTATCTCTCCCAGCAAGTGTGTGCGTATGAGTGTGTTCGCCAGTGCGTGTTGGATTCACAAATTTATTTTTATGATCATGTGAAATTTATTAATATTTATTGTTGTACGTATTTTTGTATTCCCTTTTTGTCGCTTCTTTGGTTTGGTTTTTATACCCCGCTTTGGGGTATATGCCATCTTTGAAGTCAAAGGATATCTTGAGAATATCATCTCAGACTAAAAAAAAGAGTCCTTTGAAGTCTATAGAGTCCTTGTCTCAAGGCTTGGAAAAGCATTTAAATACCCTAAGAAAACTAGAAACACCTTGAAGTCAAGCTTAAATCACAGCCTGAGGTAGACCTCAGTCGAGTAAGGCCACCATTTGCTCTTACATATATTATTTGTTTTCGGCACATCGAATCCGCCTCTACCTCCGCATCTCCATTCCCGAATGGCTTATTGTTTTTATATGTACTCAACACTGCAGCCAATATGTGCGTTGCTGTATCTGTAGCTGTATCTATAGCTGTATCTGAACCTGAGTCCCTATCTGTATCTGCGTTTAAATCTGTATTCGAAACTGTCAATTGCAAGCACCGTTCTCTGTTGAGAGCCGGGCACGCTCCGGCTGAGCGTGGGCATGGCAGGACGAGGGGTAGCGGTACGCCAGCATGGAGCCGGGCATTAGCCCAACACTGCCAATTGCAATCAGGCCGAATGGCATCCAGTTGCTCAGAGGATTCCGCCTGGCTTTGACTTTTGACTTTACTCATAACTCGAAATGGTTAGGGATTCGGCATAATGGTAATGGCAACGAATCGAAATATATATATGCATTATGGCTTGGGTTAGGCAATCAGCTGAATGGAAATATATTAGAGCCTCCCTTCACTTGTGGGTTATAAAAATAAAAATAAATTATTTCCTGTACTCTCTAGCGTTTTCTTAATATTTTTTCTATTTAATTAAAGCCCTTACTTACTTTAATTTAACATTATTCCCTGCGAGGAAGTACTCTTGTCCTGTGGGAAAACACTTGACTTCGAAGTGAATTTGAATCCCTGAATGAATTTCACAATGAAATGGTTTTGGCCAAGATATATGGGGGATCCCGAACATACAACAACTTCTGGGGTTTTCCCGAAGGATTGTAGCCTCCCCATTTTTTGTACATATATCCCCCCCCCCCATAACTCCTCCTCCAACCCTCACCCAATCCTCCCCAGTTTGTAGCAAGTTTCGCAAGTCTTCCTTGGCGGTGTCGGTGTGAAATCAAATCTCATGCAAATTATACGCCTTTTTACGCATTTTCACAATGATAGTGGGGATCAAGGAGGAGCAGGGGGAGACGGTGGAAGGTGCAAGACAAGTGCTGATGAGTGAAGGGGAATCCCATTTAAATTCTGACTTCAATTGCCGCGCGTTTCGAATTTTGAGTCCTCGGTGAAAGGAGGCGGCAAACCCCCACAAAGGGGGAAAGCCTTCCACTGATGAAGTGCCTCCCTCCCAATGCTCTTCATCCCTCTTTTCTCTACAGGATCCCAACCAGATCCAGCTGTACTCGCATCCTGCCTCAGTTTTACATTTCATATCTGATTTTTTCGTGCATGGTGCTTGTGCCAGGGAAATTTAATTTGTATTTCATCATACATATCTGTCGTCTGCCGTCTGCTGTCTGTTGTCTGCCCGTTGCCGTGTTGCTTCCTGCTCCCTGCCCCGCGCTTTCTTTTCCGTATTCCCATTCCCCCCACAAGAGAACAAAAGTTAAAAGCAACACAAGGGCGGCGGTAAGGAATTCTTTTCGCCAGAAACGAGCAATTGAACGTCGGGGTTTATGTGGGCAAATGGGCGTGGCAAATGCGTTAACACATTCCCAGGGCGACTCCCTCGGCAGAGCGCTCTCCTGTCATTTCACATATCAAATCGATCGGATAAGGCATACACACGTTTCCTCGAAAGGTGCCCCAAAAACTAGGCAATCATATTGCCAGCTAACAGTCCCCGCATCCTTTGTAAATATTTTTTAATACAAAATGCAACAAAAGTAGCAACATTTTAACTTGCAGCTGTAATCTGATTTAAAGCCCTGGCATTTTCCAGAAAACTATTTTCCAGGAAACTGTTTATCCTCTTTTTTTAAGCATTGGCTGCAACTTAAGCTCTCCCAAAAACTTGCTAGAGTCATGCCACATATTTATTTTGACAGCAGTGCAAAAAAGTAAGGATACCAAAAAATATATGAGAACTTTACACCAAAGTTTACATTGTTTTAAATCTAAATCAGCGACCTATTCTTCCATTTGCGTTTTTTACAAATATTTTAAGGACACGCCACCTTTTCTTCATGTTGGGTAAGGTTTTACGCCTGTTTGAAAACAATATAGTTAAAATTTGTAAATATAAAAATTACTCTTTTTCCCGGAACTCACCACTTTGGTATGGAAACCCCAAACAAAGCCACCTCAGCGAATTTCTTTTTGTTCCTGCAAAGAGGACACTTGAGACAACGCTTCCTCGCCATGGACATGTACTGCACGCAGGTGCGATGAAACCATCCGTTCTGGCAGCACGGCGCTTGAAATGCCTGGGCCGTCTTGAAATACTGACCAGCGTTCACTATCGCACCAAGGCATATAACGCAATGATCTTTTGGTTCGGGACGCCTACGGGGCTCCGCCACGTGCTCTGCGCAGAAGGTGTCGAACTTGCCGCCGTATTGCAAGACAGCCATGTTTTCCACGCCGCACTTGGTGTGGAAGTTGCGTTTGCATCCCACGTGGCAGCAGGATAAGTTGGCCCCCACGCGAATGCAGTACTCGCACTTGAGTAGCCTAAAGTGATGCTTCTCCACCCACATGTCTCTGGTGAGGAACTTCCACAGACGGTAGTGGGGAGTTTTATTCTGGAGCCATTTTCCCAGACATAGGACCTGGGAGAGGGAACACATAACAAAGAGACACGCTACATATTCCTTTGTCAAGGTCAACATACCAAACAGTTGCGGTGTATCACAACCTCGGAATGGATACCCAACTCGCCCAAGATCGCCTCGTTTCTCTCACTGCTGCCGCAGAGAGCGCAAGGTAGAACCATGTCTGATCACTGGATTTATTTCACAAACGGAAAGATTGCCGGCAAAAAATTCACAGAAACGCTTTCCTGAAAGCAAGCGTAGAGTCGCGCCAAAATTAAGTTGCCAGAGTGTTTTATTGTGTATTGGAAAACGTTAAAAATGGGGATATTGTTATCGATTCATCGCTGAATGGGATTTCCAATACTACAGAATTACTGAAAATATCGGTGCGTTAGGAATCGATATATAAAAAATGTATTTGAGAAAAAAAAGTGAAGAAAAACGAAACGCAAAAGGTCTTCATCATCGATTTCATTTATAGTCCAAAGTTATATGTGATGAGTACAAATAGTATTGACAATATGTTAGGTTTGCGAAATCCGTACAAGTTTTATCCGCAGATCTTATTAAAGTTTTAACTTTTCAAAATCAAATACGGGACAACGGCATCTCTGGTATTCCCCTCCTGGAGTATGTATAATTTAAGGTTGGAATCTGGTGATGCGGACGACCGGCACACGAGCAACCATTTGGTTAATGAAATGGCCATAATTGGATGGGTGGGTGTCCGCGTTCCCTGGCACGAGACGCCAAGGCTGCCGGCGATTCAGGTAATACATAACTCCTGTGGTCAAAATAAATAATAATAGTTTAAAATGTAAAGTAAAAACTACTCCGTATACCCCCCGAACTCGGCCAGTGCCGGCTTAAAGTCTTCGCCATCGTTCACTACCACACCTAGGCATATAACGCAATTATCTTCTGGTTCGGGACGCCTGCGATGCTCTGGGACATGATCAGCACAGAAGGTGTCGAACTGGCCGCCAAACTGAAGAACGGCCATGTTATCTACGCCACACTTGGTGTGGAAGCTGCGCTTGCATCCCACTTGGCAACTGGTTAGATTGGCCCCCAGCCGATGGCAGTACTCGCATTTGAGCAATGAAAAAGTCATTCCTGAAGAAGTGTCGCGCACGGTATTTGGCATCCTTAGTCTGTACGCATTTGCCTAAGCAAAGGACCTGCTCGCGGGAAAGGGAGCACATAACAAGGAGACACTGTATTTCCGCGTGAAGAAGAACTTACCAAACAATTGCGATGCATCACATTCTCGGCCTGGATACCCAATTGGCCTAATAACATATAATTTTTCTCATTGCTGCCGCACAGCACGCAGGGTTTCCTCATTTTGAAGCTAGGATATTATTGCTAAGCTGAGGACTACAAACACAAATGTACACTTTCGAATATAAAAAGAGCGGGACCGTTCTAAAATGTGTTTTGCTGGAAGCAACTTTTGCGATGACAGTGTTGGAAAATGTTCAAAGTAGAACCGGATGCTTATCGATATCTCTCAAGCTTAAAAATAGAGGGAACTCTCCGATGTCGAATGCAACATTTGTACGCATTCAAACTGAAGACTTTATTTTAATTTTACAAAATTTGAAACTTATAGCTCTTGGTTAGCCCTTTAATTGGTGCTAAGATTGATTGTGATTTAAAAGTACTTCGCTATCATTGAATATTCTCCAATGTTTTGGAACATGAAAATGAAACAGGGCTGTCAACATTTCGTCGTCCCTGGATTGACAATTTGAAAAAAAACAGCTTTTTGATTAAATTTAAATTAAAAAAAAACAAAAAATGGGATGAACCCCAAAAAAATGAATCAATAGGGAGACAGAGATATCACGCAGGTAGGGGTATACCAACGGACGATGTTGACGATCCAAGTCGATGTATTATATATTATATTATTAAATAATATTTTTTAAATTCTATAACTATTCCCTACTTAAATCCCGTACTTGGCCATCTGTAAAGTGTGCATATCCTTGATCCCTGCTCGCCTAGAGCCCCAAATATGCTCAGCTCGTGATGGTTTAATGTCGTGTGAAACAGGGTGGGTGGCGTTCATTATGAGAGCGTGGCATGCAGTTTATCAAGCTATTAGTCAGCAGTGAGCAGATGCCAAGATGCACTGGGAACCAGGAACCAGAAGCCAGGAGCTGCTAACTGAAAGGAGAGAGGAGAAGACCCCGAAGACAGGCAATTGGCAAGTCAAAGTGCAAGATGCACTTAAGCACATCCTTTATGGCGGGCATCCTGGGCAAACAAGTGTGCAACGTCATCAGCTGCGAGTGCGAAGCGAAGCAACTTGAATTGCATTTGATTTTTCACAATTTTTCGCTAAATTGGTGCGAATTTATTTTTCTATTTCCCATAGCAGAGAGCAGATAGAGCGCGAATAAATAAATTACTATGCTCGGCAAAGTCCGGAGGATGTCAGGATACACAGGGAGGTAATATTTGCAATTATTTCCCCCTCGGTTTTCCCCATTATTCTACCCGATGGCAGATATATGCTGGTTATTATTCGATTTTTAATTAAAGATTCCACCCCGCGGAAACACTCGTAAATTATGCGTTAAGCCCGCGCCTCTAAGCTGAGCTCGCTCATGTTGGATATCATTTTCGAATTTTCATATTTTCACGATTGCATTCCGGAAAACTTATGCTGGCTTGTGGATACGCTGCCCGATTAGCGCGATGACAAATGAATGGACATGCATGTGGCGGGTTGATGATGTGCCGGCATCCTTCACGTCCCAGGTAAATTCGTGCAACGTAGCCACATATATAATCCCGGTTAATCTGGTGTCACGTTGATAATGCCATGGCTTTTCCAGACTGCATTTAATTTGATTTCGGAAAATTGAAATGTATCATGGAGGAGAGCAATTATTTACCAATTTCTGGGCTAGTGATTGATGGCAATTCATTGGAAACCAGCTCTAAGTATGTAACATAAGCTTTATAAAAAGGTATTATAATTGTTGTTAAGTTAAATAAATGTTCTTATATCCTTGCTTTCCATTTTACAATCTGAATACTTGCCAGTAACCCTTGATGATTGAGTTGCATGGCTTCTCCATAGCAATCTTTAAGATTTCAATCCATAAAAGACCACTCCTTCCACGCCTTACTTACTTCTGCTGTAAATTACAATACCCACTGCGATTTCTAGCTGGTCCAGTGAACCCATCAAAGGACACTCGGCCATTTCGAGTCCCTCCTTCAATCTCCATTCCGTTCCGTTCCATATCGCAGGCCATAAAACAAGACTGGCCATACCGAACCGAACCGAACCGAAGCGAAGCGATTGTTTGGGCTAAGCGCCCATCAGCTGCTTGGCCACTTTTCTTTAGCCAAGGATCTCCTCCTCCTTCTCCTCCTTCTCCTCCTTCTCCTCCTCTTTTACCTCTCATCCTTTAGACGGTAATTTATGCCTATGGCCCCAAAGTATGCATTGATATTTTGATGCAAAGCAGTTGAGTTAACAACTGACAGGCAGCTGGCACACAGGACCCACAATCAGACCCCACTTCAGGGTACCAGGAGCAGACGGCGAGCCGGCAAAAACTGTATGAAAATTCTAAAGTTTTTACATAACAAGCACAATCCAAGGCGGGACAAGATACAAGGAGACGAAGAGCTAAAAAAAAAAAAAGCAAAACTATAAAGGCGAGCTATGAGTAAAAAACAAGCAAGAGCGCCAGATATATGAGGCTCATTTGCATGCAGGCTGAGCAGAGCAGGAAGTCGGCCAGATGGAGTAGCTCCCGGACACGGTTGGGAGAGAGGAGAGTGGAGTGTGGACAGCGGAGGATGTGGAGGACAGATGGACTCGTTTGCAGTTGGCACAATTTTTCCACTCCCCCGAGCGCAAGCGCGCCCATTCCCGGACCAGAAGATGCCGTGACTTGGGACCCGGCGACTTGAGAAGCTATGCAAATAAGGACGAGGCCAGGGACAACAATCAGGAAGCCGGGGATCATCAGTTTTTTGGGGCGTCAGCTGCAGGTTGGATGCGCAGAGGAGAGCACCTAGCCGCTCACCTCTACAGTGAGCCAAAGCAAGGGGTCAGTCGGCCAGGATGCTGTGGATATATTTCTTTATTAATATCAAAGAAAGGTTGCAGGAATGCGTCTTGGATCTCCAGAATTATATATAATTATTATAACATACCTTTCCCTAAATATTTCGAAGGCAATCAATGAATCTTCGTCAGCTTTCTGGGTCAAATATGTACGAATAATCACTGTACACTGTATCATGATCTATCGACGGCACATCCTTTCTCGCAGTGTGTGTGTGAGTGTGTGGGCTCATAATCTACATAAAAGTATGCATCATAATTCGCATTGTGTGCCTGTTCTAGTGTGTGTGCGTGTGTGTGTGTGTGTGTGTGGTGTGTGGCTGGCTTGCCCCTGTGTTTGTGAGCACGCTGTTTACATGGTAAGCTGCTTAAGTCCAAATCCTTTTAGGTATGTCATGTGGCATCGACGCTTCACAGCCGCTCCATTCCCAGCTCCTCCTCGCTCGTTGTCCTGGCAACTCGCCCCGGGATATTTTGCATACTCAGAGGCACCCCCACCGACCGCCCCCCGACCTCGTGGAAGTGTACAAAACTAAACAAAATCATATATCGATTACAAAGAGAGAGAGAGATAGATTGAAGGGGAGGTGGAAAAGCAAGCAAATCAAATGGGATAGGCTCTCAATTTGGGATGTGTGCGTAAGTGGCTGGCCAGAGGACGAGCTATCCACCTGTGCCACCGATAGCCACAGCTGTCTGAGGCTACTTAGGGTTGCTAGGCGCCCGGCAACGAGATAAGGATAAGGATACCCAGAAACCCTTTTTCCCCCTGCTTTAAATTGGTAGCCCCAGATTGACTTTATCGAAGAGTTTAGAAAATAGTAGAGGAGTAGCGGGATAAAACCTAAAATTAAGAAACTATTTTAATGGCATTTCAATCTTTCTTTTAAATATTTTCCCAAATATCCTGTAATTATATCATTCCAAATTGTAGCTTTAAAATGAAGAAACTATTAATGCCTTTCCAATCTATTCTCCTAATTATTATAATCATATCCTGCCAGTTTTTTGCTTCGTGTCACAATTATACTTCTCCTATTCAACTCCTTTCACAATCTTTAACTTTTCAGCGATTTGACTGCTGACGTGTTAATTGATGACAGAGCCCGAGAGCCCCCACAAAAGGATCCTGCCTCCTGCTCATTAGCGATATGTGTGGCAGGAATAACAAATGAGTGATTCCTCGCGTGTGCAATGCCTCATCGACCTCCGGCATCGTGCTGCCAGCATTCGCCGCCATCTGATACCCAAACTCTGAGTGGCGAGACCACTCCTACGCCACGCCTCAGCGCGGACCGAAAAATCCCACCCAGAGAAACCTCAAAATGCAATTTCCAGCGTATCGCAGCGTATCTGCGCCACAACCGCAGCAAGAAAAGGAGCACCGAAGTGAGTCTGGGGATTTTTAATACCCTTACAGGGTATATATAATTTTAGTCGGAACTTTGGCTCGACGAAGCTTTCTTTCTTGTTTATATAAGGGATATAATTTTTTCTTAAAATCTTTAAAAACAAATTAAAATAAAGACCTAAATAATAACAAAATGTATGTACATTAAGAAAATGTACGTGCATAATATCTAATACCCCACCCCTCAAACCCTAGAAGTAGCTAATCAGTTGGTAATACGTATTTATATATTAATTTTATAATATTATTTGAAAGCTTTCGTGCAGCTTTATGTGTTATAGAATAATAGTTTTGGCTTGGACTTACCTGTAGTAATTTTCTAAACCCGATTGCTTATAGGGCTTATCCGCAGTAAAGGACACTCTGTTGCCTTCCATCTTGACTCTGCAGACTTGGCTGGGATTCATTGATTAATAATTCCTTCGATTGCAGAGATTTTTGTTGTTTTTGCATGAATATATTATGAATTACAGACAGAGAGAGCGAGAGAGGGAGAGTGGGAGAGGGGTTGCTCGAGAGAAAGAGATCTGTGTCTCACTCTCTCTAACTTTCTATCAACCTCTCTCCTCTACCTCTACCTTTCTCTCTCTGTCTCTCTCATATCTCTCTCTCTCTCTTTCTCTCGATCAACCTCTTTCTCTTTCTCGATCAACCTCTCTCTCTCTCTCTTTTTCTTGATCTCTGTCTCTCTCTAGCTACCTATAAACAGAGGCACCGCCGCAGCCTTAGTCAGTGCGCGCCTCCCTTCGTGTTCACCTGCCACGTGTACATCTCTGGATCTCTGGATGACCCCCGGAAAAGTTCTCTTTCGCTGGAAATGTGCCAGTTCTTATCATAATCGTGCAAAATCACCAAGCTTCTCTGGAATCGAAGAAATTCATCATCGATGAAGTCAAGTCTGCTGTGTGAAGATGGCAGCCAAAAGAGTGTCCTTTACTGCGGATAAGTCCTAGCCAAAACTAGGGTATACAAACTTCGGCATGCCGAACTTGGCTTGTTTTCTTTTTTAATACTTTAACGGGGGTAACTTGAAATGGAACACGGAACAGCATGGCTGACGGCGAGGGCTCCCGGAGGAGGAGGCAAATAAAATGCATATAACACGCCTCATCAGCCATAAGCTCCGACTGACAGCAGCACAACAAAATAGCTTGCACTACACACACTGTGCTCCTCCTGACCCCCCGTCGTTACTCATTGTCAGGGGGTAAAAGCAGAGCAGAGCTTGAGCTGCCTTTCAGCATCCTCGAGGAGGGGCGGAGGCGGAGACATGGCCACGATGATGAGTGACTTAGTGAAAACAATTTCTCAGCATCCGACGAAGCTGGAATCCGACTAGCAACCAGACCAGGCCAGGCCAGCTTGGCAGTCCTCAGTCGTCAGTCTTCAGTTGGTTAGCAGAAACGCAGATACGGGAGAGATCCAGGAGATACAGGTGATACAGGTAAATACAAAAGAAACACGGAACAAAAACTAATAAAAAAAATACATACACAAAATAATACAAATAAAATAAATAAAACTATTCTATTTACTTTTATTAAATACATAAATTTTATAAAAAATTTGCTTATACTTCTTCTACAAATAATATATTTTTTGGATCAGTGTAAAGGACATCCTGTACAGTAGCTGATACCATAGATACACTCTCACTGCCAAGTCTAGCTGGATGGATACATTTTGAAAGGATTTTTGCATTTGCCAGGGGAACATCCTGCAACTTGCATCCTGCATTGAAGCCCTTCGCCTTCACCTTCATCCAAAAACCCATGCCAAACGCCACGCATCCTCACACGCTCCTTGGGCCTTTGTAAATATTTATGAAAAGACTGTGAGAGCATGTATGATTTATGACAATGATAATCTCGCATGCTCAATGACGTGTAAAAAATATGAGTTGATATATTCTAGGCAAATATTTAATTCGCAAGGCTTCCAGTTGCCAGCTCCTGGCATCTGTTGACTTTTTATTAAGGCAAATTCAGCCAAAGGAGGGTTGGGAATTTGCCCTGGTAATGGCCACAAAGGTCCGGGAAAAATGGCAAGAATAGGATTCCGGGGGAAAGGGGAGAGGTGCCCCGCCTAAGAAGCGCGTGCTGCATGGGAAATCAACTCAACTCAACTCAACTCGAAGTCGAGGCAACTCAACTCAACTCAACTCAACTGAACCACAACCACTTAGGTGCCTCATCCTGCCCAGGCTGAGGCCAGGAAATCGGCTTCAGCTGCTCCTGAAGGAAAATGGAGGGAGAAGGGGGACAGAAAAAACGTTTACGGCTTACGGATTTCATTCGCAGCTTCGCTTTCATTTGAAATTCATGTTTCATTTTACTATTCTGGCATTTGCACCTGTTCTGGGTCTCAGTCTGTGTCCTGTGTCTGTGTCTGTGTCCCTATTCAATTATCGGATTCCTATTCGGGCATCGGGACATCAGTCTGGGACTGCTCTGAAAAATATTCGGCCATTAATTGCGTTCGAATAACTCAAATTGGCAAATCCCCTTTACGAAGGCCATAACCATATTTTCTACTTATCCAAATCGAATCCCTTGGTCCTGCCAGCCTTTTGGCATCTTTTTTTAGGCTCTAAATCGAAGAAGGGTTGAGCCTGGAATCGAAGATGAGCAGGGATTGGAGTGTAGAAGAAGCGACTGGTAATAATATAATTTATTCAAGTCTAGGGGTCGTTAAGAACACCAAGTGTATGTGGAAAATGAGATTATTCCACCAAATGACCTTAGACATTTACAAATTTCAAGTGATTCCGGATGAAGGTTTATAGAAATTATTATTTTTATAAATATAACTTGGAAATTAGCTTAGAAATTTCATGTGATTTCTGTTGGAATTTGATAAAAATATACTTCTTATAATTAGAAATCAGAATTATAGTTCTTTAAAGGCAAGTCTAGTTGACTTTTCACTGAACTTTTAGACTAAGTCGGTGAGTTTTACAAGTAAATTTAAAAGGCGTATAACTTAAAATTAATGTATAAAATCATTTAAAAGTAAAAATAATAATTTAAAAAATATTTAAGGTATGTACATATACATATATATATATATATATATTATTTATTTAGGAACCCCAAGTGTATGTGGGAAATTAAATGTACAACAAATATTGAAGACCGTAATAATTTAAATAAAATTAAAATAATTTAATAAAATGATTTAAAATTGTGTAATATTATATATATTATTATATTATATTATTATTATTATATATATATATATTAAAATATATATTTACAATTCTATTGCCTAACCAAGACACCGCATCTGTGCAGCCCAAGTAACTCCATCCATGTTCGCCCAGGTTGAGATACTTTCGCCGCCGTTGTTGCCACTGTTTATGCAAATAGGCAGCATGTACGCACACACAGGTTCAGGTTCAGGCTCCGGCTCAGACGGACGGATAAGGATAAGAATATGTAGGTATATGCTGACAAATCGAAGTGGCTGAGGATGAGGATGAGGATGAGTATGACGATGAGGCTAAGGCTGGGAAAACTTGCGCACTGCCAACTGTTTAAAAGTCAGGCCGGAGCCAAAGTCAGCCCGCCAGGAGCCTCGTAATTTGTTGCCTGCATATGTTTTTTTTAGGGTGGAAGAGGGTGGCCTTGGGGTAGGGGTTAGATACACCCAAAGAAAAGCCTCTTGAAAATTCAACTACTCAAGCTTTTGAGCATTAATTAAAGTGCGTACTTCAATCAAGTGCTTTTATTGATAGAAGAAGGGCTCACTAATTGCTGGACAAACACCTGGCGAAAAGGATATTTAAACAGAATATAGACATGTATATTTATCCCAGTGTAGTCATGTCTTTCACGCAGAAGACATCCGCTTTCAATGGCTTGACTTGGACGCATCAAATTCTAAATATGAAATATGCAAAACTGTTGGCACGTGAAATGCGATGCGCGTTGTCGGTAGATCCCAAGTCCTGACTGGGTGGGTGGGTCCTTTGCCTTCTGTGGCAAAAGGACGAATAGACGGGGAACGGCTTAAGGACGCCCGGGCAGACTTGGCTGGGGATTTGTTTGAATTGTCGAATGTGGCTGCCGAAAATTGAGTTGATTGTCGTCATTCAAAATGTGTGTGTGTGTTGGCCGCTCACTTTTATTGCTGTTGTTGCTCGCTCCTCTCTTGATTATGCCGGTTTTGCGGTTTGGCTGTGCGCTGGTGATTCCCGGAAGGACTCAAATTCACTGGCCACAGACATACATACACTCAGCCAAGAACGATACGATGCAAATGCGTTGCAAAGTTTTAAGTCAACTTTTTGGCGGCAAAGGCAGGCGACTCCTTAGCCGCGGCGCCGCCTCCTGCCGTTTTACGGCACTTTCGTGTGAGGCTCAATCAAGGCAAGGACCTGTGTCGCCTGCTCCTGATTGGAGGCAGGCATCTGAGCAGCCACAAGGATCGTGCCTGGGTAAGCCATAACACAAAGTGGCGACACACTAAGGCCCAATCTCATCCTCACACTTCCTTTTCGCCACACACACCTTTTCCCAAGGAGGACTTACGACATCCGCTTCGTGAATGTTGGCCACAAATTTCGAACATCAAAAGGAAGTGGATGCGCGGGCAAAGAAAGGGAGAGAAGAAAAATTAAAGGGGAAAACCCCAAAAACAATTAGTGCGAGAGCAGCCCGATCGGAGAAAGTTAAGACAGCAAGGCTAAGAAGGGATGCCCTTTCATTTTTTCTGAGCTTAAATTCTGTAGGATCTCATATAAAATATATGTATATAAATATTACAATATAATTTTAAAATTAAAAAAATAGAATAAATCTTTATAGCTTAAAGTTACATATATTTTTTATTTAAACAACCTGTGGAAGGACACTTTGTTTCCTCTATCACATCTCCTTCGGTTCCAGCCACTTTTCCACTTTCCTTTTAAGGGTATTCCCGCGGGCTGGCACGCCCACTTTTTTGGGCGTTGCAAATTCGGGCGAATTAAGTCATTTAAACTTTTGAAGCGTGTGATTTTTCTTTCCGGCATAATTTCCACAGGCCCAAAGGCAACAACACACAGCAACAACAAAAACCAAAGTCGAACAATTTTATTTATGGCGAGTTTATAGGCATTCATCATCACGAGAAAAAAAAAGGGCAATGCGATGGTCATGTCCCTGGACTCCTGTCCCCCCTCCTTTGTGGCGATGCATTGTCTGGCTGTATGTGTGTGTGTGTGTGTGAGTTTGGGTGGGGGGAAAAGCTACTTAGAGTGAGTGTGTGCGTGTGTGTTAACATGAGCAACACACGCACTTGACATTTATGTGCGAAACGCAACATTTCTTTAGCATTTTTCTCACGCACAACCACAACGCACAGTCCCCTACTCGCCACACCCCACAATCCACACCCCCACACCCACCACCCCCTACCCTTTACCCTTCCCCTCTTGCTCTCTCTATGATTTATTTGTTGCAATTAAGTTAGCGCGCCGTTGAATTGACCAAAAGGCGCGTGACAAGGTGGCCCTTACATTCCCATTCTCATCCTTCATAGCCACATCCGCATCCTGGTGTCCTGCAGGCGACGTTTAATTGCGGGAATCCCACACACACACACACACACACAACCTTTGCTAAAATCAAATTTGATTAAGGACCCGTCAAAGAGAGCCGCTCAAGAGCAGCAATACTCTCTTAACAGGCAGCAAAGAGCAAGAAGCCGAAGCAGGCTTCGTCCTTTTTTCGGACTTCGAATTTCGAAATGTGTGAATTTGTTTATACTCGTAACAAAGTGCGTAGAGGGGATGCTGTCTCTATGTGTGTGTGTCCCGTGTGTGGAGTGTGCGTGCTGGGCGCCATTTCCTTGGCAGCTTTAAATCGCAAACAAGCCAAAAGCGGAGACAGCGAAATGTATGGCATACTTAGGTGAGTTTTTGGACCAGAGTTTTCCACGCTTTCGGAAAAGCGAAAGGCATAGGAGAGGCTGGGCGCTGTTTGTTTAGGATGGAAAAATGGTCGGCAAATCATTTGCGAGTTAGTTAATATTGGCAGAAGATTTACTTTTCATGTATTTGCCCCTCGCAAATATTTGCTCATATTCGTAGTGATTTCTTCTGATTTAAAGATTATTTTATGTTGGTTTTATTAATTGATTTTTGTGGTTCAAAACACAGGTGATCGTCTAAATGTACAAGTTTTTTTTGCTTTAATTTTATATGTAGTTAAATTATAAATTACTGTTTAAAATATGACGTTGATTTGTCTTTGATTATAGCTACTCTGGAGTAGACAAAATATAATTTAACTTTAGTTGAAATTAAGCAAAAAAATCCCTTACTAAATTATAGTTTTAATTTCAGTAAACATTGTATATTATGGAATAGTCCTGGTTCCAAAATCCTCACAACGAACGCAGGATAATTGAGTTGTCTATGCTGATAAAATAAACTGCATAGTGTCGAACGAATTTATTGCAAATTTACAAAATGGAAATTGCTGCAAATTGTTGCCCAATGAACATCTCTCGTCCTGGCTGCACTTTGCCAGGCAAATTCAATTGATAAAAAGTATATAAATTGGTGTCCTGCATGCGCCCAGGCCAGACCGGGCATTTTCTGCCGTGCTAAATGACCATGATTGGCTTTCGATTGCTCGCTTGACAGACAGATAAAGATGGGAGCTGGGTGATCACGGCTAGGACTTACTTTAAACAAGGTTCAAGGAACCTTAAAGACTCTGGATCAGGTCCCAGCAGGAACAGGAAGCAAACCCCAAGCGGAAACGGAAACGCAGCACGCATTCGGCGGCAGCAATTACCAGGACTTTTTGCATAGAACCCACAGAACCCGGTCTCTGCAATTTGTAATGACTGGCTATTGGCGAAGTTTATGGTTCCATTTTTCGTATTCAAGGCACACCCACCCTCACACCCACCCTCACACACACACACAGAACCACCCCATCCAACACACAACCGCGAAAGCCAGAAGCAAAGACAAACGCACGTGCACATTTTCAATTTCGCTCATTAATTTTAATTATTTTGTAATAAATTGAAGATTTATTGCTTCCAAGTTGCATGTGGCATAATTTTTATCACGTACTCGCTTCGCTTTCCTTGGTTAATGGGGTCCTTGCGCTACCTCAAAGTCAATCAGGAGAGGGATAAATAAATATCATAAATCTTAAACCTTATTCGAAAGTCTAAACTGCCAAGTTTTTGTGTTCATTTTTAAAACTCAAAATCTTAGTTTAAATAGTATTTTATATAAGCTTAAATCCTTTTCAGAAAAAGGACAAAAATAATATATATTTTTATGTGTATAAATTTTATTGAATGTCAGCTAAGAGAGCATTCCTTTGGAGAGCTTTCAAAATGTTTTTTCATCGGGTTCGAACCCATCAGCATCATCATCATAGTCATCATCATCATCATTGGTCAAAGACAGACCGCCTCCATGTCCTGTCAGTCCCCGTCCTGCCGCAATTACAACTGCAGGGATCGGGACCAAACAAGACACAGAAAGGAGACAAAAGAAAATTGTTGTTTCGACTTCCAAGTTGCTTTGCTTTGCTTTGGTCTTTTTAACTTTTTTTTTGTGCCATCACTAATGAGACCGAGACAGCGACTAAGGTCCTGGGCCAGGACCCGGGCAGTTAAATTAAAGCGGCATTTTGTCCGGCACAGGAAACCGCACGAGCATTGCTCAGGGAGCCAAGGAGCTTCTAATTATTTGTGGACATTAAATGAGCCGCCATTTGGAAATTATAGTCCTGCGTCTCAAATTTAGCACTGTGGCAAGCCAGCAAACTGAAACTGTACAAAGGTTTTGTGTAAGGTCCTTGCGACATACTCTCAACATTGTTTCTATTTTTGGAAAGTAGAAAAATGTTTCAAGGTGTTTTTTTGGAAGAGTTTAAGAGTTTCTTTAAGAGCCTTTTCACCTCGGGATTTCCTTTCAAGGTAAAATAAGTAATTTAACTTTTTGCTGTTCAGAAATTGATTAAAAATTAATCAGGAAAAAAATATATAAATATAATAAGAATAATGATGGCTCCTCCAGTTTCCTCCGGCTGCATCCTTGCCCTTCCTAGGGTAACTCTGTAACCTATCCAATGGATACCCCCACCTAATTGCGAGTTCATTTCAAAGGATGTATTCGCTGACCCCCTGACCCAACCCCCTTCTAATTGGTGACCCGTGCGCCTCTGCGCAATAACCATAACCTGAAACGCTCGCTTAACCCACTGAAGCCCGAAAACCACAAACCACTCCGGAGAGTGCGGCTCATAAATTTAGCGCACAACAACAAGGGCGACAATTAAGGCGAAACAAGTGATGTGGGCGTGGCCACTTGCAATTTCAAGGGGCCTTTTGGAGGCGGGCTAAGAGCACCCGGCCGAGGAGAGCGGGGCTAGTGGCCAAGTTGAGGTGGCAGCTGTTCATGTTCATTTCGACGCCTTCCTTGTTTTAATTGTTATCGCTGGGCCAACACAGAGACCGAGCAACATTTGATAATTAGATATTAAATAATGAATGACATAATTGTTTGTGTGCATGACTGTGGCCAGAGGGTGTGAGTGTATAAGTGTATGAGTGTGTGTGTGTGTGTTGGAGGCAAACACTCGGCCACAATGGCGCACTTCCGCTTACACGTATCTCAGTCATTTGCGGTCGCCATTGCCTGTCGGCCATCTTGCCCCAAAAGCCAACACCCACCCACCCACTCGAGTCCCTGCCTACCCTTTAGGCCGCTTTGCAATTGCAATAACTATTTGCGGTTCTTTGGGCCCAACTGACCAGAAGGGGAATTTAATTTAGCTTGAAATTCAGGCCAAATGCCAGGCATTTCCAAGCAACTCGCATGAAATTCAATCGAATTAAAGCCCATTGCCCAGTGCCATCCGGCTCTTAATTTGTGGAAATTACGCAACCATGGCGAAAGGATTTCATAATCGTTACAAATTGATTCGACAATTTGTAGTCAGATCCTGCCAGCATCCAGCCCCTGTCATGTTAATAGCAATGGCCAGCCTAAAACTAAAACTATAGCTTGGCCGGAGGAATTAAGTCAGCGCCTTGGGCCATGATTAATTACTGAGACACTGGGATTCTCCCTTCTTCTGCTCCCACCCCAAAATGATTTATGTCTTTTTAAAGATAGCCATCAACATCAACGCTCAAACACTGGGCCAGCAGATAAGACCGTTGCCACAATGGACCTCCCACTCGGAGCATGTCCATTCCGATCCGATCCGAGGCCGTCGTCGCCATTGCCACCGCCTTCCGACTTCCGCTTCCGGCTGGCGAGTGACCCAAGCCACGTTGTTGACTCTATTTCCCCCCCATGTAAGTGAACTGAAGTCGAGGCCATGATTTGCCGCCGAAATTGTCTATGAAAATGTAAATGTGTAATTATTTGGAAAATGGCAGCCTCCCCCTTCCCGAACAAGAAATAAATCTTGGCCAGGAGCCGGGCATCAGTAGGTAGAAAGCGGAATGGCCACTGGAGGCGCAAGTGGCATCATCAGGAAGCTGCTTTAAATTGTGTGACAAAACATTAAACACTCAATCGGAATAGAGATAGATGGCCACTCAGGCAGAAGTTGGCACATTACGCGAACATTTTCCAGGGAAATTCCATTCCCTAACTTTCAGGGTGATGGTACACACATATAAATATTCGATTTTTCCCTTGAAAATATTAAAAACTTGAAAGAGAACTCTGCAATCGCTGTTTCCCTCAAAAGTAAACTCAAGTCTAAACTCAAGTTCGTCCACATAGAAAAGTGACACCTATAGATCTGTGAAATATCTTTTGGCCAGAAGTCAGGAGTAGTCGCTGGCCAAGGACTAAGGAGCAACGCTAAGCGGATCATTCACTTCTGCCAGGCTGAACAAACAGAATGGACTCCAAAAACGTAACCGAAAATTGTGTAATATTTTAGCAAAATCCTCCTGTTGTCATTGCATTTTCGACAGACCAGGTGTGGCGGCTGCTGGTGGATGGGTGTCGTCCATGGGAAAATGTGGGGAAAAGTTGAAAAGTCATTTGGCATACAATTGCGGATTCACTTACACCCGCACACACACACCCAAACACACACGCACGCTTGCACACAGACAAAAGGCGACCGAATGAATTTGATGTGAAAACTTTAGCTTGGCCAAAAAAGTTTGATGTTTGTGCATCCGTACCGTACCACCTGGCGCCCAACCTGTCTCCTGTCTCCTTCCATCTGCCACCTGCCACCTGCCACCCACTGCACTTCTCACTTACTTAACAGGTGTGACAACGGCAACAACAACAGCTAAACCGACGGAACCGGCAACTAAAGCCAAGTGAATAACTGTGACGATGACAAGGACGAAAAGCAGGGACACGTTTTAGTAGATAAATGCCAGGCACTTAAGTCATTTACAGCCGGCATTTAGATGTACCAGCGACCGAGGCTCAGCTCAGTCCCGACTTACAGCTGCAGGCAAAGGCTGAGTGAATGGTAGTGGAATTTTGGGGTGTGGAACAGGAACTGTGACAGGTATCAGGACAGAGATGAGCAAGGAGCAAGGCTGGGTTAACTAGGTAAGCCCCAAACAATCTGAGGATCACTTTTTTGACTTTTGCCATTAATTGTTCAAGGCAAATAAATAACAAACAACATAAATGTTGATGCATTCTAGGGATATTTATCTATCTATTTGTATTTTCCACCCCAACTATGTCTAATAATAAGTACCAAAGGTCAAGCGCAGATCAAAATCAAAAAAAATATATATGAGATATATTAAAACCACCTGATCCTGAGTCGGAAGCTGCTGTTAATGGCTTTCGCGCTGGCTGCTTCCCTCGTGTTCCAAACAGCCACACCTGAGCTACAAAGTTCCGGTGGTCTGGGATTAGGTGGCAAGAGGGAACTTGGGACACCAAAGGAGGGGGTTGAGTGATGGGCAGAGGCAGCCAGCCCTGTTGGCATTTTGCATTCGGCACTCGAGCAGGTCGAGGAGCTGCAGTTGCCGCCGCCCTCGAGAATGGCTCAGGTGAGTGCGACAATAATGATGATGTTGTCAGTGCGAACTTTCTGGCCAGGCCGAGAAATAGAGGAGGGGTTTGGGGTTGGGGTAAGTGGCAATAAAATAAACCCAAGTGCTTAACACTTGCCAGAGGGGGGTGGCTATATCAGCTGCATCAGTATCTTGGTATTGATTCAGTGGTCATTGTTGGGCTGAAAGGAAAAGTATTCTTTTGAGTTAAAACAGACAAAGGAGGGTAAGGTCTACGTTAAGGTACCAAATTGGAACAAAGAGTTGTTAGAAAATTTCAAGAAATTTATCAAAGGTCGCGGTATAATTGCTTATCCTAAAAATAAATAATTCTTTTCCTGTAATCTTATAGCAACGTTTGGACCCCCTCTTATAGACAACGTCTGAGATCGTTGTTTATAACTGCCAGGCTTCAGGTGGTGCAGCTTGGCTCTGATCCAAGGAAAGTCCTGTCTTGCAGCTAGAAACGTTGTCACAGTCCCAGTCATACTCGTAAATGGCAAACTGCTTAAGCGGCAGAGAGTACAATGTGTGATAAATGTGCCGGCCAGTCGTTAGATATTAGTGTGCTTGCCCTGTGCAGGACCTCCTTTAGCTATGCACGGAGAGAAAAGAAGCTCTTCAGGACCTTGAAGAGAGATATACAAATAGTAGAGGTAGAGTATAGTAGAGGTTAATTTCTAAGGTTATTTCATCATCATCCTTGAGTTACTGTATATCATTTAATTTCCTTATTTCCCTTGATATTTATATACTTTATACTTTACTTATATTTTCTCTCTGTGTGGCCATGTAGGTTCTGCTGGCGATGTTGCCACTGCTGCTGCACTCATAGATGTAAATGGCACTCGAAAATTCCTTTGGGTCCTTCGCCTCCGACTGTCAAGTGAGTGTCTGAGTGTGTTCCTTCGGATGTGTGTGTGTGTGTGTGTGCGTGTCTGTGTCTGTGCAACCTGTAATTGCACTGAGTGAGCCGGTCACACACACACACACACTCACACTTGCTGGTACCACTATCACATGGCATTAACATAGAGAAACACTTAAACAACTTTGACGGATGGCAATGGCCAAAACCGCCGGCTAGCTCTGCTCTGGCTTCTGTCCCCCCCAAAAAAAAAAAAAAAACAGCAAAACCATGCAGTTGCTGCACACCAAACACACACACACACACGCAGAAGATACACACACTAAGACATCATTTTTATGATTTATGTGCATAATATGAGTGTGCGTCCCTTTGGCTTGGCAACAATCGCAGCATACTTAGCAGCGCCGCCTGCTGCAATTTATTGCCCAGCCCTTGCCAGGCCAGCAAGAGCAGCACTGAGAGAAAATGGGTAGTATTTGGTATATATTTTATTTATGGGGAAATACTTAAAGAGCCCAGAAAACTTGCCTACCTTAACTAAAAACATGTTTCTAAAATATAAAAAATATTATTTAAAATTTGTTTAGTTAAATAATTACGTTTTCTCTCTGTTTAACATCTCTCACTCTCTCCCTTGGCTCCTCCTCCCTCCACCCCCGCAAAGAGTCATCAGTCAAGACGCTGGAACCTGTCAACAATTGAATGTCGAAGCTGTCAAATTAAAAAAGGCCCAGAATGAAATTGAATTTTGAATTCAAAATCCTGGAATACAAAATTGTTTTGCCGTCCAAACAATTAGACAAATGTTGTAGAGAGCAGGGATCAGGGCAGAGCAGAGCAGAGCAAGTCCTTTAGCCTAGATGGCTAGATGGGGCTTCGGACTCGCACTCAATCAAAACAAGTTGCGGACTCTCTCTCTCTCGACATGGGAAAACAAAATCAGTTTCCTACTGCTGACCAAAAGGAAAAATCAAGAAAAATTAAAAAACAGAATAAAAAAGAAACGAAGGTCGAGAGGGCAGAACAAAAATGATCATCTTTGTATAATTTTCTAAGAATTTAATTAAATTTTACGTGATTGATTGCATTTGGTTGGATGACGGAATGGGGAGCCCCCCCCCTTGGGGCCCTTAGGTGTTGGACTCCAAAATGATTTTATAATTTTTCGCGACAGGCGGGAAAACAGGAAAAGAAATATATATATATAAGTCAAAGTCAAAGTCGAAGCGAAGGGAAGGCATAATTAAAAATGAAAGCTGCTTAATAAGTTCGCCGAGCGTTCGCCTTTGATGAGCCCATCAAACAAGGCTCCTCCTCCTCATTCCCCTTCTCGTCCTGGCAAGTTAAATAGCAGCTGAAAATGTGAAAATGCTAAGAAAACGCAGAGAGGTAGGGGCATAGTCATTGGCATAGGCCTACAAATTAAGAGACACTTTTATTTTTATGCGCCACCCCTCTTTCGGGGCGACATGCGTGCCAATTGTGGGCCACTCCGGCCCCCAACTTGGCCAAAATAAATGCCAGGGCTTTCGTGTTAATGAGGCAATGCGTCACTGGGAGCTGCGTTGCTGCCACTGCCACTGGTATTGCCACTGCCCTGGGCTTGTCGAGTTCATCAGCATAATTATCAATGGCATTGACTTCATCAGCTGTCGCATTGTTGTTACCATACACACACACAGCCAGAAAGTTGGCCAAAAAAGCTAAAAGGAAGCCGAGACAATGCCACATAAAGTGTGTTAATTGTGGAGATTTGGCCAAAACGCAGGAGTACAGAAATAATGTTCGGCGTGGGCTCAGCTCAAAAAGATAAATCGAAAGTGGGCCCCGGGATTATCGAAGGTGGGTGAGAGCCATGAGGGGATAACTAATTGGGGGCCATCACTGGAGGGACAATTTGAAAAAACGATAACTAAACCGAAATCTCACTAGATTAGGGCCTTTAAATCCTATTAGAGTTATTTTTCGGTGTTGAGCTCACAGGCGTATTAATAGTGAAACAAGGATTTGTTATTTACAAGCTTAACATTCTTTTAAACCTTAAATTCAATTTAATATATTGCAAAATAATCCTAAAAATGAGCATTCAATCTGATGAATTTTTAGGTTTCGCTCTTCTTACAGTTTCGCAGTTCTTACAAAAAGAGAACTCTCTCGTTCGCTACTAAGTGGAAGCCATTACGAATCCTGTAAAGAGAGAGCAGGAGAGTGGATAAGATAAGTGGCCTCAAGAGAGCGAACAATGCTTCCATTCTAAAAGCGAGAGCGAAATTGGAAAAGAGTGGAACTGAGCGGCTCTCTCGTTCGCTACTAAGAGGAACCCTTAAGCTGTTGTTGCTGCTTTGCTCTCTTCAATATAGTTCATGTGTTGACATAGAAAAATAAAATAAAAAAATACTCTTAAGGCCAACCTCTTGTTCTCAGGACTCCCAAAACCCCCAACAAAAGGACGACCCACTTCATTCATTCAATCTACGACCCTTGGCCTTTGGGTAGTTGAGTTGATTAGCGATAATCAAATCAAATTCGATCAGAAGCTAACCTTTTTCACTCCCTGGCCAGACCCAACTCCGGTTCAACTTATCCAATATTTCACGGGCGAAAAGAAGCAAAAGTCATCCAGAATTTTGGGTTTTTTTTTTTTTTTTTGTCGGCTGAGAAACAAAATGCAAATCGTTTGTCACACTCACCAGCAGAGCAGCACCAGCAACAGCACCCACAGAGACTTGCACATATGCCACTTATTTATTCCGCATTACGCATTATTCAGATAAAAATTTCTCAGCTGACAGGAGTCACTCTTCGCCCGCCCTCGTCCTTATGCTTATCCCGATCCCATACATCCCATACCTTCTCCTTCGCCTCAGTAATTGTGTGTGTTGACTTTTGCTGTGCTCGGCAAAAAGCGTTCAAAGCGGGGCAGACGCAACCCTTCAATCAATCACCAGCGCTGACAGTTACGCAAATATCAATCAAAAATAAATCGCATGTTGTATGTAGCAACTTGTTTGCCCAGGTGGGCGTGGCAGCCACCGCAGACAAGGCGAGGCAAGGCAAGGCAAGGCAAGGAACTTGCCATCGGATTAGAGGAAGCCCAAGATGGAAATGAAATGGCGGTATGACGGCAAAGTTGACTTTGGCACGTGGTTCCAGCATTCACCGCTGTCCCGTTGCCACGCACGCTTTATCCTTTGGCCTTGGCCAACACAGCGAAAGGTTGTTGGTAGCTTGTTTCTTTAGGCCAAGATGTGATTGCTTTGCCCGCTAAGTCGGCCTCTAATGAACGAGCATAGCGAGCTTTATTGCATTGGCCATAATAGTTGGCAGCACCTTGACAACGGCTTTTCATGGGAAATATCGAAAAGGACCTTTCCTTTTACCACAATTCTATGTCCCAAAGTTTACAAGGACTTCCAGTTCGGAGAAGTTGATGTGCATTTTTGTAGTTCCTGCTTTGATTGCCACCAATCATTTAGCTAGTTAAGGAGGCATCCTTTCTATTTAAGGTTAAACAAGGGGAAAAGGCTAGGATGTATCGGGGATTCTAATGTAAGAAAGTTTAAATATTAGGGAAATTAAAAATTGTTTCACAAATTCAAAACAGGACACAGTTCCTTTCTCTCACTGTCCACCAAAAAAAGGTATCCTGTTGATGGAATGACGTCGCTGGGCTCTTAGTTCTACACAAGGACAGTTAAGTCGCTGACTTTCTACCACTTTTAGCCTCATTATGGCCAAATGAATGCTCTGCCCTACCTACCAACCTGGCTGCTGCAGCAGCAGCAACAACAACAACAGACTTTCGTGGCAACAAAGGCCGCACCGCCGCCGCCACAAAGCCAAAGGCAGTGCAAGTTTTGGCCTTTGAGCATAGCAACCCTTTTGCGGCCAAGTGCTAATTTATGCGGTTAGTTATGTTCTGCAAGGCTCTGCGGTTGGTAATTGGCCTAATGCTGTCCACAATTAATATTGTATTCCAAAAACAGTTCGTCCTGACCTCGTACCGTTGAGGTGCCGCCTTTAAAGCGGAGGAGGATGCTGCTGAAGTTAACATGAAACTAACACATTGGGCTGACATCTTTGCATGAAATATGCAGAGGGGACATGTGTGAGGAGCAGGAGGTAGGACCGGAAGAGCCTGGCAACTCTTTGGCCAGGACGAAGCAAAGGACCCCGGGGCCGGCGGGCATCTGAATAATTTATGTAACAATTGCGACACTTTTTTCTAGACAAACTCGGAACGAGAGAGGGGGAAGGGGTATCTCTACAAGTTTAATGGCATTGTTGCTCTGGGCCTCGGCCCAAACGTGTCGTAAAAGTAAATAGAGCAAATGCGAATGTGTTGCAGGAGATATTCACGAAGGGATTCGGTGTTGGTGTCGGGTGTCGGGTGTCGGTGTCCTGGCATCCCAGTATCTGGGCGGGGCAAACTGCAGTGGAAAGGGGGGAGAAGCAGAGCTAAGTGAATGAAATATGGAGGCCTAATAAAAATTTTATGAAATAAAAGTGATGACTTTCACTTTCGCCTTTGTTGCCGTCGTACCCTATTCTGTATCTGTGCCCGTGTATCTCTGTATCTTTGTAAGCTGTATCTGTATCTTTGTATCTGTGTGGTGTGGTCACACCCCCCTCGGAACTGTGCTGAGCTGGCACCTGTTGCTTTGCGACCTTCGTGTAATTCACAGCAACGGCAACAACTGACGTGCAATCAAAATGCCAAAAAGAATATTTGTTATTTACATAACACCCATCCTCGGCATCAGCCCAGAGGGAAACCTTTCAAGTTTTTTTCGGTGGCAAGCAATTGATGGCTGTCCTGATGGATAACAATTTGTAGAAGGGATAAAGCCGGAGCCTTTATTGCCGCCAGGACAATGTGTGGTGGCCAGGGCAGGGGTTAAGGGTGTATGAATTGAAGTTCAAAGTTCGACTTTATATACTTTACTTTGTGTATTATTATGTGTAGATTGTCTACCTTTTTTAAGAATAAATTTCAGATTTTAAAAATTAATATAATATATAAAATAAACTTCGAGTTTACTTTCCCAAGAACACAATTTAAGTTTAATTTTTAAAAGAGCAATTCAGAAAAAGGTTTCTCAACAATTTTTTTTTATAATCTCCAAGGATATTCCCATTTGGCAGTCTCAGCTATCCTTGCCAGATGTGACTCTAGGCACGACATTTGCAGGTGTCCAGTGGTGGCTCTTAATATTTAACCACTTTTAAAATGAGAAAAATAAAACTAAATATTTAAAATGAATTTAAAAACCCTTCATACCTACCAGAAAAAAGGGAAATCTTTGCATAGTTTTATGACAATTGTCAGATGTGTGTGTTTTTGTAACTTCATTGCATATTCATGTGTTTCTGAGTATACTCTCAACCCTCTCAGGATGGAAAAAAGGCAAAGGGAATGGGGGGTCAATCCAATTAGAAGTCATCTGGACTCAGTTGTGGGCTTACGCTGCGTATACGCGATGCAGCAGCCAGAGTTTGGCCCATAAAAACAGCTTAGAAAAAAATAGAGAAAAACACACACTCATATGCCAGGGGTGCAGCTTTAAACAACAATTTTTCTCTGCCATTAAATACGTTTTAACTTTTGTTTTCGCCTTTTTCCGCTTCCGTTTTCGCTTTCGCTGTCGCTTTTGTGTTGCCAAGTTGCAGAGGCAGCTTGCCCCATTTTGGTATGCAATAAATTTCGCCACTTGAGCAAAGTTAATAAAGTTACAAATAGTTTAAATATTTATTTACAGTTTTTTGGTTTGGCCAACAATTTGCGCAACGTTGTTCTCTCTCTCTCGCAGTTCATTGTAGTTGCGCCCGCAGTTGTTGCTGCTGCTGTTGCTGTTGCAGCTACGTGACATTGCCAACAAGCCGCACTGCGGGCTTCGTTAAGGGAGGAGAACCAGTAGCAGCAGCCACAGGACATACCCTAACCTGGCACATACATACGTGCATCAGTGCCTCAAGTACCCATGGCCTGTGCTTAAATACCAACAAAATCACAACGAAATAAAATCTAATAAAAACAAAAAAATAGAATATTTTACCTTAGAAGTTTGTTATGACTACGTTAGTTGGTTTTTTGAGGTAAACGTGACAGGCGGTCACATAGACCCAGCTGGACACCCTGCATCCGGCATCCTGCATCCTGCTACGAACGAAACTTAAAATGCGTAAACAATTTTCTTTTGAAAGGTGCCAGGCTCCAGGGCTCTGGAATTCCTTGGAGCACGGCTCAAATGAAGTTCGAGGTGTGTCACTGGGCAGAAACTACCACCTGGGTCAGACATAATTAGCCAGAAACATGATTTCCATATGGTTTCCATGTCGGAAAAGGCCTGAAAAAGAGTAATTTATGCCTGTGACCCGCTTGCATGTGTCTTTAAATGGAAATTCGCTTTCCCCCGTATGAGTTTGTGGCTCTAGGATTGCTTTTCATTAATGAATTAGTCTGACTTTTTCCCAGCAGCAGCTGAGCTGTGTTTTCAGGTTTCAAAGTTGAAAACTCAATGCAGGATTGAAATGGGTGTGGTGGTCAAGGACATACTCTCTGAGAGATGAAAAATCGCATAAGGGAGTAGGAGTCGAAGCTCGGAGTCATTTCCGCTCGGCTCACAGCTGGCTCCAGCAGCTGATTTACTAAAGCAAAAACTAATATGATGCACAGCACTTCAGCTAGGGTACACTTAGGGAAATCAAGTGGAAAATATAATAATAAAGAATTTAAATTTTAAATAAAAGAAAACCTAAACCATTAAGTCATAGTTTTAAGTGTTGATATTCTTTCTATAAATTCCAAATAATATGGCTTTACTTTATTTTGATCTACACTCTTTTCTTGACAAGAAAAATAAAAGAAATAAGATGCGTAACTCAATAAAATATTCTTTAGCTACAAATTTATGATTTCAATTTCAGTTTTACCTTCATTTCTAGACCCTAATTTAGGCTTTAAATATAACAAAATACAGCTTATACAATTTGATATTATTTTTGTATTATTATTTCAATATAAACCCCATTTTGTGGCACAGTGTATGCTCTCTCTCCCGCTCTTACACACACATGGAGCTCTTCATAAATCTCGGTATTAAAAATTGAAAGTCTCAGTGAGCAAGGGAGGGCGAGGCGAGGCGAGAACAAGAGTGACCATTTCGCACACACACACTCGCTGACACACACACATCGTATATCATTACACAGGGCAAAGGGGTTGGGGTGTGAGATATGGTATGTGCAACGATATTTTACAATATAATTATGTCAACTACAGAGCATGACGACAAAATCTCCAACGAGCTCTCGACTTCAACAATACTTTATGTTTCGCGGCAGAGGCGAGGATCGGGGGGGATGGGATGCCCCGCTGGCGCCAGCATATGAAATGATGTCACCCGGCGGGATTACAAGCGGGCTTTGAGATTTCACAGCCAACTATCTGTGCACAGTTTGCACTCTTTGTTGAAAACAATTTAACCCGAAATCTGGACACGGTTTCGACTTCGATTCTGGGCCGGCATTGAAATAAATTCGATGCCATAAATAAATGGCATTACTCGTTCTTTTCCCAGCTGTTTGCATTGTGTCGAGTGTCTACTTTAACGAAATTAATGATAAATCCGCTTCTGCGGAAATCGACGAGCCGCGATAATAAAATGTGATCTCAGCCGAAAAGTAAGTGCATTTGTTAATTTATGCTGATTTCATATAAATATGGATTCAGCGAGAAGTGAAACCTTAATTAATCTGAACATATGTATGAGGCTTTAAATGGCAGAGTTATGTTGGGATGGAGTTATGGGAAGAGGATACGGGGATAAGCCCACCCAGAAACGCAGCACTATGGTCCAGCCGACCACTTTTTTTGGCCAAAATTAATAACTTCGTGAATTTAAGAGATATCAACTTGAAACTTTGCCAATCGTAAAATTATACTTATAGGATGATACTGGATCAAAATTATCCGGATCAGGAAACTATATCCTATAGCATTCATAGAAACGACTTAGAAATTTTTAAGATAAATTCATAAAACTTCGTTTACTTCGAGATTAAGTCATTTTAACTACATTTTAAAAATTTTATAGGAATCGGATGACGAATTCCTACATTTTACATAGAAAGAATCGGAAAATAGTCCTGTTTTTCCTTATAATTGCATGAAAAGTGGGTTATAAAGACTTTCTACGATTCTATATTTTTTTTTTACATTGTATTTTATTAGAATAACTATATTTGATACATTTTGTTGGATATTTATTAGTTTGCATGAGTATAAAGACGTTACTTCAGCGTTTTAATTGGCATTTTCATACAAAATATAGGCATCTTTTATTGCAAATTTAAAGAAATGTGGTCAAATGTGGCATTTCTCACTATATGCAATTAAACAAGAATTAATTACTCTACAACACATAATAGGTTTCAAGGTTGGACTAGGCTGGACTCACTTTGAAAAACCTTTTTGAAAATTACATTTAAAATAAAATGTTAATATTTTAGATGTTAGACTTTAACACCAAATTAAAAAGACATCACAACGACTTAAAAGTTTTGACTATATAAAACATGTAGTAGAAATCCCACTGATTCAAATTCAAGTTAAAAAATTTAACAATTCTTGTTTTTTCCATGTTTTTTCCTAATTTAAGAATTGTATTAATTTTCGCACTTATAGTCTTGCCGTTCGCTCGTGTGCAATCAGCTGACTTTGGAAGACTCTTGTGCGAGAGTGGCGCCACCTGGGAAGATTTCGAGAATGGCACGTTAATGGTCACTCTATTTCTAATTAATAGAGACCAAAATAACTTTATTTGGTAAACTTTCAAAAAATGGGTTTTGGCCAAATAAAGTGGTCGACTGGACAATACTGCGCGCAGTATTCAAAACCAGGAGAGATAAGAATTCAATCAATATCTCAGTGGGAATATCATTTTAATAAATAAATAAATATAGAAAAAATTAAAAGTATTATAAAAATAATAATAAAATAAACAAAAAGATTTTAAATAAAGTATAAATAATAATAAATGCCTTGTGCCAAAAACGTTACTCTTTCACCCAATACAGAAAACCTGTATTTATTTCCAAAGCTCTTCCTTGGCAGTAATATATTATAATACAGATATAGGCAGACTTTCCGCTCCTTTTTCCACCCACCCCGTCAGCTTTTCATCCCCTTGGCTCTGCAGCAATGAAAATTCTAATTACTTTGCCACTTTTGGCGGCTGACTTTGCGGTTAGTTGTTTAATAATCGCTGTTGAATCAAAGCTCATTTGTCTCAGGCAACCGCAGCAGGCACTCACACACCAGTATAGGCACACACAGGCACACACAAATACAAGCACAGGCACACACAGTAACCGCAAATGCCGCAGAGTATGCTACACTTATTTGCAATAACTCTTTATGGGACAGAAAAAGAAGTAGAAAAACCCATCCATCGCACATCGCACTCCATCAACGCATTACTCATACGCCGCATGTGACCAAATATTTGCCCACTCAGGCACACGCACACACAAACACAGGTCCTGTAACCAACAGATACAGATACTTTGATACTCTTTTTTTGGCTGGAACGCACATCAAATTAGCGCCCTCCAACCAGCAAACAATTTGTTTGTCCAACACTCACTTTTTCGGGGGGATTCACCTGCCACACACACAGAGCCTCACAGAGGCCGCACAGGGGGGTTGCAGTTAACCCAATGTCAATGCCAAAGCCAAGAGCCAACGATACTCAGCCGAAAGGCAAACAAATACAAATCCTATTTGAATTGTTGACAACTATTTGGATTGGAGGCAAAAAACCCCGTCAAGTGGTAGATATTAGCCTTATCGAAAATGTTTCCAAGAATATATAAACCCATGCCATAAGGAATATGGATTGAAAATTACGAAGAAAATGTACCTAAAACTAAGAATTGAGAGCTCCAATCTCAAGTCGAACCTCACCGCCATTGTAACTGGTTGGGTTGGGTTCAGTGAAGTCCTGGCTAAGCAAATATTAATCTTGCCAAGATAGCGAGTCCCTCTAGGTTCGCATGGCTGCTGCTGCCAGGAGTAAGCCAAATCAATTGCAATTACAACAAACAAACAGTCGGAGGAGGGGGGGAGACGCGGTGGTGCTGGCGGAATGCAAATCGAAATCGAAATAAGAGTCACGTTCCAGCGCTGTGCAATGTCTCCAACATTTTCTGATTCCGCTTCCGTTTCCGGCGTCTGCGTCTCCATCTGCGTGTGCTGGATGCGTTCAGCGGATCTACACAGAGCCAAAAAAATATGGGAGTTGTAATATAAATATGAAGAAATTCTTAAAAAATGTTACTTCGTTTTTTTTCAATTTAAATACAAAGGAAACTCATCAGGAAATATTATGAAAATTCGAAAAATCTGTAAATAAAGATATGTTTTAGGCAGCCACAGATTCAAATCAAATTTAATTTATTTTAAATTTAAATATTGATTTATATTTTTTTTTCTGTGTACTCCCAGCTCTATTTACCTTTGTTTCCCATTTCCAGTTGCAGCTCCTCCGCCGGAGTTTGTTTGCATTCGATTGCTTTGCTAAACATGTGCAATGAAAAATTCGTGCATAAAATGAATGCTGCGCTGGGAAAATGGTGGCAAAAAAGGAGACGAATGGAAATGTCAGGACTAACAAAAGAACAACAAAAAAAACAATAGCTAAAAGCTAATAAATTAAATTGTCACTTCGGCTTAAGGTTTGCGGCTGCTGAAATTCATAAATTTGATTTGTCCCAATCAATTTAGGGAACCTGTTTCAATGGAAGTCCTCAAAGAAATTCTACAAATAAAGGTCTGAGTCTGCCATTTACTAATTTCATTAAACCTATATGTACCTTAATGAAGTTATAAATATATTTTAAGCAAAAATCAATTGTTAAATGACCTCTAAATATATTTATTTTTAGTTGAAAAAAGAAAAACCCAGACACGCGGAAATATTCCTGGCAAAGTCTCCTGTTTATCGCCCAACATAAATAATAATTAACGTTTTAAAGTCTGGCTTGGAGGGGGGGAGGGGGATTGGTGTGGTGGAAACGGAGGTGAGGTGACAAGCAAGTTCTAGGCAACATTCATCATGCCCGAGCATGTCCGAGATAAACCAAAACAGAAGACAAATGAAAGTTCATAAATTGTCAAGCAGCCGGAAAAAAAGGAAATGAAAACGAAATTCCATTCTCTTCTCTCGTTTAGCTCGTATTTTTTCCAGCACTTTTCTTGCGCTTTTCCCACCACCAGACAGCACTAAAAAATAATTTCATTTTGTAGTTTGTTTTTTTATTGTATTCCCCAAGCTTGAACTGCTGGAATTGTTTGGATTAAATAAGGATTATTGAAAACCATTGATTAAGGTGATTTTTAAATGTTAAAAATTGGGTGTAAAATTTAAATTAAAATTTATATTAAAAAAACTATAAACTATAAAATATAAATTATAGTTTTTTATATAGAATTCAATTTAAATTTCAAACCAAATTGTTTAAACTATGGAAAGTTCTAAATTCTTGAGGTAACCTGCTTAATTTTGGCTTATTTACTGACTTTATCTTAATTAGTTAATAGTTTATAGATATTTTGTTTTTACTTTGGTGTCACTTTCAATTAAGTTTTACGATTTTCTGTAATATCTTTAATGGCTGCCCTAGGTTAGCCCTTGTTTTCCCTACCATTAAATCAATTTTTCATGGATATTTTTCCCTGCCCTCTTACAATATCTCCTGCCTGCTCTTCCCCCAGGCTCTCTTGGTTAATTGGCAATGCAAAGTCGTGGCCAAAACAAAAGGAATCCTCTCCCAGTTCCCTCCCCAGAATGCTAATGAGGCTCAAGACCAGGCAGGACTTAAAGTTTTAAGTGTAAATCGCTTCAATGCCAAGGTGAAATTATTATAAAATCAAACAATGGTTTACTCTGGCAAGGAGATTCGGAAAAAGGTAGATAATCTTCAGTTAGAAAAAATAGAAAAACCTGAGATCAGGTTGAATCGAGTCATAGAACAGTTTTTGAAATTTTCAAAAGATTTGTGAGAATGGAGACTTACTTTGTGGCTCCGAAATTTAATGAGTTCTTTGTTTATGTATTCTCATTTATCTGAAATTACCACGCACAGACTGGGGCAAATGTAATAATAAAATTGCAGCTTATTACCGCGAAAGGTGCGCAACGGCGGAAACGGAAGTGAGCCGGCCAGCAGGGTGTTGACTTAGGACCTGGCCCCAAAAAGAGGGGAGGAGGCTATGCTTTCATTACGCCCCACTAAGTCCACTCTCTTCAGCTGATCCCGCTTATGCTGACGACAAATGGTGCCGGCGGAATACATTTCGAAATGGCTTTTCCCTTTTATGGCTGCCCCGCTGCTGCTGTCGAAGCAAAAGCAACAGTTGATGAATAGAGCGTTCTGCTGGGGGGGGGGGGATTTTTCATTCAACGAATTTTTGATTAAGTTGCCGGCACCTGAAACACCGCAAGTGCCGCAACTCCTTCGGCCTGCTAATTAAGAAGCTTCAGAGAAAAACAAAAACCAGAAGGAGAGAGATAGGATTGTCACTGCCAAAGTTCTGACCGAAACAAAACTTTGGCCAAGTTCCATAAAGTCAGTGGGCATTGGCGTTTGCCAAAAACCCATTTACATACAAATTCGAATCGCAAAAAAAATGCAAGAAGTTGCCTCACATATCACATGCTAATGCCCTTGATGTCCTGCAAGGGACGTGGGATTTGGGATTATCAAGGCAAAGCCGCAAAAAACTTGCCGAACAAACCCCAGCCATGTCCCTAATCTGGCGAGTCAAAGGAGCGGAAGAGAGCGCCGAAAACCAAAAGGAAAGCAAGAATGCGAAACAGAAACATAAAAGGCTGGCAAAACAATGCCACTGAGTGTCTGTTGCACAGGAAATAAAAATTCTGGCAAAATCGTAGCTAGATTTACTGGTTTTATTTTACACTTTAGCCCATTTCTCTGAGTGTACATGGTCTCGAACTTCGATTGTGGTTCGGAGGAGTCGTAAGCGTATTTGAATTTCCTGGTTGGCTTCTTTTTCTTTTCTTTTTTGGAGGCTGAGATGCCAGTGTAATGAAGACAAATAAAGGCAATTCCTGATGCGCTATGACTTCGTGACTAGCCCCATTCCACTTCCACTTCCGTTTCCGCTCGCCCGCCCATCCACCTGCTGTCACGCTCGCTGCATATTTGCTTAGGTCCCATCCCTTGAACCTCGAGAGTCTAAATCAGAATCCGAATCCGAATCAGTGTGCTCTGGCTTCTGGTCAGCGGATGTGTGCACTCGCACAGATAGCCATATTTATACAGACCCAACACAATGGCACTTGGTATCCAAAAGTATGGCATATTAATTTCTAGAATTAGAAAGAGTTTCTACAAAGGACCCCAGGGTTGATAGTAGTCTTCTTTATTTAAACTTATGTAAAAGTTACAGTCTTTGCTGATTTATTTTTGTATTCAATTAATTTATTTTACCTCTTTCTTGGGTTTGAAGGCAGATCACCGCCTTGAATGACTTCCTTTAAGCCAAGTTAACACATAGCCAAGTTCCTGAAATATCCCAGGATATTCTAGGACCCTTTATAATATAATTTTAATTTGATTTTCTACCTTATTTTGTTATATTCCCTATTATAATGGTCGTTAAACCGACTGGTCCATGACCAAATTACCCTAAACGTAACAATGAAATATATATTTTTATAGATTTTGCAAAGTTCTTCTTATAATATATATTATAAATTTACGTTTGTTCGTTCTTAGGACCCATCAAATATATTTAACTATATATTTTATATACCAATTTATTTTGTGTATTTATTGGTCTTTAGACCCACCGATTTTTGTGGGTAAAATCGTGTCAAATCGCCAGTCGATGGCCAAATGTCAATTTACGTAAATTTCATGTTTATTTGACCATTGATTAATGGCAAAGGGCGCACACACACACAGAGGTCGGTCCCAAGGCCTCAGGTCTTCAATCATAAGTAGTCGCCCCTTTTTTTTTTTTTTTTTTTGCTTTATTTATGCATACAATTTATAGCCTGAAACCAGCATATTTGTGTCATTAGCCGCAAATTTTTGACCCATTTGTCATTAGAGCTGAATGCAGACAAGCAGGGGCCAAGGATTTGCATAAAACAAACGGACACGGACACGGATATGGCCATACACCCGACCGGCTGCGTGTGCGTGTGTGTGTGTGTGTGTGTTGGCCATTGTGCCGTGCCAAAATGTGTGACCGACAAGATTTATCAAGTAATAACAGACATTTCGGACAACCCATAGACCCATTAGTCACACGCTGTTTGACATTGTCTGAAAATATCATTTTAATCACAGACCACACACAAGGAGCACATGGAGCATAGCACAGCAGCAGAGCAGGCTGAGGATACGGATACGGATGCGGATGTGGATGCGAGGGTCGAGGCGCAGGCCAAAACAAAGGTGGAGATGGAGGTGGCTCTATGGTCCGGCTTCCCTTTAGATACAGTAAATTTTGTAGCTTTAAGGTTACCCCAGGGCTAGAAATGATAGGTTCAAGATTTCTGGAAAGGATTAATGTCAATACATCAATTGTTTCACCTAATCAAAATACAAATAATCGATTTAATCGATGTTAAAATCGATATTTTCCAAGCTTTAATTTTCTGCCTTTATTCGAAATTGAAAAAATATATAAGATTTTGAAACGTATCTGGTTTTATGGGGATATAGTACATACATTTATTGAAATAAACATAATATTAGCTTTGCCCTTCAGAGCTATACTTATGGTTCTTCATGGTTTTAAATTTTAATCACATCCTTTGTACTCATATGCAAGGACATTATATTATGTTGTCGAAGGAAGTTATGGCGTCGCTGATACCATGTAAATTTATGGCTTGATATAGTTTGGTTTAGTATGTATACCGAGCAACGTCTATAGTTGATTTACATAATCAATAAACTCGGTGTCGAGGGCCTCCTCGAAGACCAGGTTCTCGCCGATAAGTTGGAACCTAACGCTCACAGCCGGATTGTCGAGATCCTCCAGCTTCTGACTGATCATCTCCAGGAACTGGTGTATACGCTGGACGCGGTTCCCGATGTTTAGTCTATCGCTCTGCTATACGGATAGTGAGAATCAGCATACACATACTACTCACAAAGTACGCACCTTAAGCAGGGTTTCCATAGATTCCACTTCGATTGGCCGCACCACCTGTCCGTGGTCATCGAAGCTGGCCACAACCAGTTGATGGACGCCGCTCAAATAGGCCTGTCTAACCCAAACGTCGTAACGAAAGGTAGAGCGCCAGGAAATCTGCTCCCTAACGACCCGTATGTTAGTCTGGCGACACTTGTCCAACTCTTGTTGATCGGTACTAAGGACAGAAATTAGTCAAAATAAATATACAAATTGGATGACTTACAGATCACCAAGAGGTTCGGTGTTGGACAGGCCCGTGACCTCGCCAGTGTATAGCAGCCGGAACTGGCCGATTTTGGCGGAGAACATGCCATACTGCTGCATCCTTTGATCAATTGGTGTGTCCGTGTCGGGATCCTCCCCCAGACGCTCTATTCAAAGGATCACGTTTAGCCAGGAAAAGGGGTTTATTTATCACTTACCTGTCAGTAGATACTGGCGTGCCTTGAAGGCATAGGAATGCCGTAATACCGCTTCATTATCCATATCGTCAAGTAACTTTATAAAAATGCAGCCCTTAAAACGAAAGGCCTGAAAGCGATAGGCCCTGGGCACCACAGGTGAGGCATCTATGAATATTCTGAGTGTATGCCGATGGAGAATGAAGTCAGTCTGCTGCAGCACCTGCTTCGTTTGATCCACATGCATTAGGTAGTGCTGCACCTGGTCGAATGGGTCGGGAAAGACGCCGCATCGATGGGTAAACTCGTCATAGCCCCGGTTTAGATCAAGCGGGTACTCCAAATCGTTTGGCTGCCGGAAGTACTTAAGGTTTTGGCTCTGCTCGAATGACTTTTTGATCGGATCGAACTGCACAATGCTGCGCAGACGAATGTCAGTCAACTCCATGCCGCTCTGCTGGTTAACAAATTGAATTCAGAAGGCATTCAAATTAATGTGGCAACTTTGGATTGACTTAAGCTATTTTCGCCCCGCCTCCCCCCACTCATTTGCATAGTTGGCTGGCTGACTTTTTCACCGGCTCATCTGTCCGCCGACAGTTTGTCCGCCAGTTTGCGCATTTCCACCGACAGCAGGTGGCTCGCCTCCTGACTGATTTATGTGCGGCAAATGCCTTGGGTTAAAAACTTTCCACTGTGGATTAAGCCACGGCAAAATGAAATTAAAAATTACAGAAAAAAAACACAAGAGAAGAGTGGCAGCCACGAGGAAATCTCGGCAACTTTTTGATTTGTCGGGCACAAGCCCGACCCCGCGCCTTGTAGTTCCGCCTTACCCATCATCCATCCTACCTGCCGGTCTTACTTGAGTTTTAATTAAAAGAAACGTGAACAAAATTACAAAATGCGAGCACTTTTGATTTGTCTGCTGCCTTCACGCCGTTCACAAATAGAATGCCAAACGGAGTCGCTTGTGTCCAATCCCCAACTGGCACGGAATTCCACTCGAAACCCCGGGCCCTATGAATTGCCATAAATGTTATATGGTTAGCAGATAAGACGGGGAGACGGAAAGTCGGGTTTCTTTTTATCAGCTAGTTTAGTCATTTCCGTTAATTTGAACATTAGAAGCTAACTAGCTACGTTTTCGATATGATTTCAGTGGTCATCCCTTTAACCCCCTTAACCCCTTCTTAGTATTATCTTAGCCAGTTCTTGGAATTGACCTCTTCTAATCACTTTGATTTCGCAACCAACCCGTCGTATACGTAATTCATACTAGAAGGTGGACAAGGCTTATCAATGTTTATGGCATTTGAATGTTTTGTGTGATAGTTGCTGCAGAAAGAAAGTCCGAGGATTCAAGAATAGTCTAAAGACATGATTGTCATTTGATTAGATAACAAGACATTTCTAATAGAGCTGATAACTATTGATGATTTTGTTACATTTAAAAACATCTTGAAAATATTGTTAGAGACTGAAAATAATATTAAATAATATTTTGAGCAAATGCAAAACAGCTAAATTAATAAAAGTAAAAATTAAAATAAATTAATATTATTAAATAAATTAAAAGTTAACATTTTAACAAAGTCGAAGGAGGGGTCTAGTGTCTTTAGGAATGGTAAGCAGTGAAGGCTATCAACAGTAAAAACTCGTGTTTAGAACTATTTACTATACATAAGCATATAATTTATAAACAAAGAGTTTCTTTATATTATTCTAATCTTTCTCTACTCATTCTCACCCTAAAGTTTAAAAACTATCAAAGTTTTCGTCTAGTGTAGTGCCTGTGGCTAGGCAGTTTGGCTTTGAGTCGTTCTCATATTGTGGAGACAAATTAATTGCGAACTCGTGTAATTGTTTGACGATGTCATCCAAATTCATTCGAGTCCCAAAATGTAAGCACACACACACACGTGAGTGTGTGTATGTTTAACAAGATGATGCGGAAGGCTGAGGACCCTGCAGACCCACAGGACGTCATAATCGTTGTGTAGCTCCAAGTGTAACCCAATTAGTTTACAAGCTTTCCAATATGGCAGTTACGTAAAACACCCCACAGCTTCCCCCCAGCTCTACTCCTGCTCTATAAGTACACACATCTTCCACCCACTGATTAAGCCAAAGGAGAGAGTAAACTAGAAAATCAGTGAGAATGGAAGAGATTTATTTTCTTGAACCATTTGATGTAACAAACAAAATAAATAAGAAGTAAAAATGATATTTAAAGTGAAACCCACTTAAATAATGTTAATAATTATATTGAAATATACTACATTTTAGACATCTGCATGACATCACTCATTACATACAGAACTAAACTCAACGAATTGAATTGAGTGAGTGCCGTTCACACAATGAAACAAAATTTGTATTTATATGGGTGCGTTTTTGAATGAGTGAGATTCATTCTCAATCTTAAAACGAAATGAGAACTTTTGTATTGCTCAAAAAACATTCCAGTGAGTCCGAGTAATACAAATTCCAGCGATCGTGTTGTTTTCGTTGTTTCTAGCGAATTGCACTATTTCGTTTCTATTTTAATTAGCAAGTCAAGAGATCTGAGGTCTACCATAATTTTATAAAATTAAAATCTTCATATAGTATTTTTAATAACTAATAATATGTAGTACCATGCATATGCATAAGTTCAGTTAATTAATAATTTATTAATTTAAGAAATTAATAATTTAGAGCCAACAAAAAAAAAGGCACAACTATAGTTTTTTTTTATTATTTTTTCCAAGACTCCAATTTCCGATTAAATTTTTTATAATGATATTTCAATTAAGGCTTAATATTTAAGAGGTAACAATTTTTGCAAGTGTATTTCATTTTGCGTTCAACTTTAGGATGTTCTAGGAAGTTCGTTCAAGATCAGAAAATAAAATGCAAAGATAGCAAATAAGCAAGACTCGAGTACTTCGTTCCCTTTGATTATTTACTCAATATCAATTTACACAAAATATCTGCAGATGAATACCCGAGAATTATACATATGTATGTACAGATTTAAAGTACATACATATTTATTTGAGTAAATCCCCGAATTAAAAGATTACGTTTAGCGGAAAAGCTATACAGTGTGATGGTCAGTTACTCAAGATATTTACCTTGCAGTGTACCACTATATAATTATAAAAAATTATATATTATAATTAAATTCTTCTGCAATTTGTAGATTACCTGATTGTTTTTGCACTTTCTTATATTTATATCTCTGGGTTGGTTTATCAACCTCCGGCTTCTGTTCCCGACTTAATGTGGCCAGTCCCTGATGCAATCAGTAATAACTCCACTAACGATCCCTCTCGTATATCGATAAAAATAATCAAAACAATGATATAAGCGAAATATACATTTTAGATCATGAATGCAGTGTGCGCAGTTCCACATTCATTTCATATGTATGTATGTCTTAAAAACAAAATCATTTGATTTTTGGCGGGAAGACCAACGATAACGATAGGTTTTAAGTTGATTATTTTTACGACGGCCGCATAAATTTGAATAAATTTTAACACTGATAACGGTGAGAGAACTATCTTAATAAATACTTTAAAATGTTTTTTTCTTAGTTATTACCAAAAAACTATGTATTTTCAAAATTGTATAAAATATTTTAGGGTATATGACAGTCATAAAAATTGTTCAAATAATTTTAAGAAAAAATTTAGTGATTATAATTATTATTTTAAACTGATTTTCCTAAAAAACTTTGTATTTTATAAAGAGTTTGAAAATTTTATAAAATATTTCAAAGTGTTTGATCAAGAGCAAGTGTGATATATTCGAATGAGCAGCGATTAAAGGCTCACCTTGTGGCTTTCTCCCTTTCAACAAGTGTACGCCTGGGATTTTGATCCCTTCAAGGAACTTAGGGCTCTAAGGGCACTCAGCCACAACAATAGGTGGAGCAGGGAAGAGGCGGAAACTTTTTTAATTAAAAGGGAAAATAAGGAGAGGAATGGGGAAATGTATAAAATAAATACAACTTGTGTGCCACTGACAAAATGTTTCTTCTCGACCATCAACAAGTTAAGCACAACAGAAATTGTTTCCTCATCGTATTTTTTCCACCTGTTTTCTTCGTTTCGCCTAAACCTAGGTGTAGAATGAGCTCATCACCCACTACCCCACCACCACACCACCCACCCATCCAGTCCACTTTCTTTAGTTGTTGTTCTACCGTTGCGCTCCATTTGCGGCAATGAAATTGAAACGCTTAGAGAAAAGTTTCTCATGTTTTGTTATTCAGTCTGGGGTACTTTATGAGATTTATTGCGTTTCGGAACTTCACTTTTCGATTCCTTCTTCAATGATGGAAGCTTAGGAAGACTTAAAAACTTTAAAGCACTGTAGGTCTATCGATGGCAAACGAGCAAAGCATATCGATAGATCGTTTAGCGACAAATGCGGATGCCACCCTGTCCGAAAAGAGGGGTCGTGTCGACTACAACAGGCTACGCGGTTTAATTTTGAATATACAAAATTTTAAAATTTAAAATAAGTTTGGAAAAAGAGATAAACTTCGGCCCAGGAGGAGCAGGAGCAGGAGAAAGCGAGGACGGGAAGCCTGATCGGTATAACCCAGAGGTGAAGCCCTTACCCTAAAATGGCTCTCATTTCCAGGCTCGACCAGGACGAGATTGGCCCAGCTTTTGGAATTTTTCTTTGGCGCAAACTGTCATCAACGGAAAGCAACTTGAGACGGAAATTATTTTTTATTGGCTTTTTTCCCTGGTGGAACGGGAAGGTCGGGTCTGCTTCTTGGCAGATGTTTCCAGTATATTTACACTTAAGCTCTGTTATTATTATCATAATTGTGTAATATTATTATGATTATTGTTATGGTTTTTGCATTTTAAAACAAATGAGACTCGACTTCGCGTGTTTTTTGGTCCTGAATGTATGTTTGTAAATATTTATGTATGGTCATGGGTGTGCGCCAAAAATTACCCAAGAAATGTTATTTTTTATGTTCCTTTAACTGCTTGTCCGTTGCCCATCAATTTAACCAACTTCTGGAGAAAGCATGCAAAGGGGGGAAAGAAAGGCTGGGCCGGGGAATACGAAGCTGGGAGTTTCACGAACATAAAAATCAAATTTCCGCATAAATTGTTAGCTCAACATTTATACATTTTAGCGAGACAATTAGAGTCGGGGAAAAATAGTTACAACTTGTGTATATTATTTGTGAATCATTTTTACTTTAGAGATTAGCTTAATCTATAATATTCCCTTTCTACATAAAGTTTAGCCTGTTAAATTTTAAAGGAACAATGAAATAGAAAGACGAATTATACGAGTCTAGTGATTCAATATTTTCATATACAGATTTACTATTTTTTTAATTTTTTTGAAATTAATTTTAATATTTTTTAGAAATATTTGGGTCTCATATAGAGTTAAGTCCGTAAGCTGGGTAGTAGTGGAAAGAGCATGAGCCCTTTGGCATCTTTTTAATAACCGCCTCCTTCTAGCAGGACCCTTTGTGTCCCCCCAGAAGTCTCAGAAAGGATTGAGCTTTTGCCTTGTGAAGATGGCCTCGGGCATAGTGGAAAAATAAATAAACAAATGTTATTTAATTAAAAATGATTATTGTTTTAAGCTATCTATGTTATGTTATTACCTGTGTCAATCGGGTGGCCCCATCCTTTTGCTTCAGGCAATAGTCATACATTTTTTTATCTATGCTTGTAAATTTAGTAATTATTCTTGGAAATCACTCTCTTGCCATTGACCAACTATAAAAATGTTCAATATGAAACAAAATTTACAAGAAATATTTCCGATACACTGTCTCAAAATAAAGTTTCTCGAGAACCCTCAAAAATCTCTCTTAGCGAAAATCTGTGAGGATTTACCCTTTACCGACGATAAATTCATTTGCAGGTTGAAAGTTTCTGGACGACATCGGTTGCGGTGACTCACCCAGATTGATTACGAAGGTTCCGCGCAGAGTGCTGCAGCAGGAGAAGCAACCACAGCAGCGGTGAGAGCAAGCATAGCCTGGATGTCCCTTTCAATCCTGACGACGACAGACTATCCAGTTCAGTGTCTCGACACCCGGTGGTGCCTTTGAGCTGTGCCTATCATCTGCGGAAACTCCGATACCAGAGGTTTCGTCTTGCGTATCACCCTTCCAATATTCCCCCCCTTCAAGTGCCTGACCTTCGCCAGGTTCTGTGAAGCACTGGTGAAAGTCAATGTCCTCGAAAAGCGGTGGTGGTGGTGTGAACGAGCCGAAACATCCTGGAAACCTGCATGAAGGACTGTTCGGTGAGAGTGGTTGACGAAGCATACGTCAACCCACAAATTAATTTATCGTCGATAAAGGTAAATTTATCTCAGATCCTTTGGGAAAAGCCCAAGTCCTGAAATCTCTGCTACCCTATACACCAAATCTTCAACTCTGTGGAAACTTAATTATGAAGGACTGTGTGCAGGAATCTTAAATACTTTTTTATACATTTTATAATTGGCCTGAAAAGCTGAATAATAAGCTGAATTTTGTTGAAAAATAAGCTTTACAAAAAAGAACTTGCCTGAACGAAAGTAAATGTTTGACTGAGCTAAACAGCAAAAGGTTTGGCTTCCATTACTTGACAGTAACCGAAAAATGGTCAAGGCTACTGAGATCAAGACTTTGTTTAATAATTTATTCATAAAACACAGAATGTAGTTTTTATTGTTTACTTCATAGGTATACAAATGCATATTTAAATATTGTAATGACCTGCCTGAACAGATATAATCTTCATTTGAGTTAAGTACATGTGATATGGAATGTAAATGGATATTTATAAAATATACTTGGCAGAATTCAGGATGCCTTGCTTATTGATTTTGTTTAATTTTTGTATTTTTCAGTAACTTAAGAGCTAATAAGTTGGTGTTGCTTCATTCTTGAAGCCCATCTCCTTCTAGTTGTCCTTCTGCAATTACCAATTTGCCTCACCGCGCATTTGCTTGAACACATAGTCCTTGCCGTTGAGGTGCATCACTCCGTCTTGGAATTCGAACTTCCACTTTTCGCAGTAATGGGAGACCCTATTATATTGGCACGCGATCACGTTGTCCGACTCGAACGCATCGTCTCTGACGGCATCCTCGCCGGTGGGGTCGTCGCCACTGTTGAGAGACTCGTCATCGCCACGAGCTTCTGGCTGTGGCAACTCATCTTCGATCTCATCGTCGTCTTCTTCCGAAGTTTCTTCCTTGATGGGTGCCAGGCCACCGTCCAGCTGCAAGGCATGTCCAATAGCCCTATTCGTGCGTCGGACCTGAAGTGGGGGCAACTCGATCTCCTGAAGCGCCCACTTGATCCCTAGAGGATTGGCACCGGTCACAGGGATGGGTTTTGGAGATTTGTTGGTCACGTTGTCAGATGCCTGCTGTAGTGGCACAGGCTCCTCCTTCACGTCTTTCTTGGTGGTGTCATCGGGGGTTTCGGTGTCCTTATTGGGAACCTGGTCGGTGGGTTCTACCTGCAGGTTCTTTTGCATCTTGGAGCGCCAAACTTGCTTCAACTGCTGCAGCGTCGCCTCCTCCAAGACACTGGACATTTTGGCAATCACATCGTCGATCACGGAATCGTTAATCATCAAGGTCTCGAAGTCCGGCAAGGGATTCATATTTGACTTCTTCGAATTTTTTTAAGTTTCTATTGAAAATGAAAATTTCTTGGCAGGTCACGCTGTTCCTTCTCCAAATTGGCAATCCAGGGATGGAGGCCAACAGTTTGGTTTCACATTCAAATTCGAAAGCATTTGGAACGATTGGAAATAATGCAATTTAATACTGTCTTCCCATTCAGTGCATTTGTGTGGAACGGTTAAGATTTTTCACAAATGCAAAACTCGAGTTCCCACAGACAACATGTCTTTAGTGTAAAGCAGTTGGAATTCTCGGCAACAATCGATAACAGTCGATTGAAAAGCTTTTCTTCACTGGTTTTTCAATTTGAAAAGGAGAAAGGAAGCGTGGCCTGCCAACTATTTTTCATTTTACAAAGAAACATCTGAAGGTTTTTTTTTTTAAATATGAATCCTTTGCCGCAATTTGAGAACTTGACGATAAAGGATTCCGTGATTGACGATGTGATTGCCAACTTGTCCAGTGCCTTTCAGGTGGCAGGTGTAGAGGAGTCTACGCTGGAGCATCTAAAGCAAGTTTGGCGCTTCAAGATCCAGAGAAGCTTGCAAGTGAACCCAACCGACCAGGTTCCCAATAAGGCCACCGAACCAGGACAACAAGTCGATGGGCTTCATGTATGAAGGAACATTAGCGGCGCTAATACTATATACAGTACTATGTACAGCCGTAGAATTGATTATTTTATTTTTTTGTTTTATAAGGAATCACAAATTAATTATAATTTATTTATATGATAACCAATTGGCATTTCAGCAGAAACAGTTGAGAATTTTAAGAAATAAAGCTGATAACCGAGCACGCCCCAGTGGTAATCGCAATAATAGCCAGCGTTAGTCACCCTATATTCTTATGTGGCCATGGCCAGACTCAATCTGAGACCGAGGCAGAGCGGCCAGCATCAATGTTGATTAGAGCTGAGCTTTGACCTTGGGGCTGGAACAGGGGCAGCAGATAAGCCGTCGGCGGCGGCAGCAGCACCAAGTGAGACTTGGCCCGGAAGGGCGATGTGGTGGGAACTGCGCATTCAGTCGTTTGTTTGCCATTTAGAAGACGACGACAAGCGCAATGAAGCTACTGCTACTGGTCTGCCTAATCCTAGCCGCCTTGCTCCTCGGCGATGCCAGACCCTCCGAGGTGGATAGTCCCGAGCCCGACGCCAACGAACTGGACAATGGGGAAGAGGCCGTGGCCAAGCCGCCGGGCATAGTCTCCATCAAGGTGCGCCACGTTCAGGCGGATCCGCTTCTATGCCAGCAGCTTTCGCGTTACCACCCACACCACCCCCAGTGCCACGGATACTGCAAGCGCCAAGGTCACTGGATTGGCCAGTGCAAGAAGAATAGTTGTCACTGCTTCTCGTAGGCGCTGTGAATGTGTACATATATATAGATGAATATATATATCTTTTTTTTTTAATCAGATATGTGAAGAATGTTTAAGTGTGTTTATCTGGAAATAAATCGATTAATTTTTACCGGTTTGTCTTATAATCTTTGTGAAGGAGTCATTTTCGAGCCACTAAAGTATATATCTTAGATCAGTATCAGCAGCCGAGTCGATCTAGCCCGTTACTATGTGAACTAGTCTAGGTTTTTGAGTTAGCTGAATGAAATTTGGCTTATTTATTTGGATATTTACCTATAAAATCTATACTTAATATATTTTTTAATATTTAAAATTGTAATATATCAAAATTAACGTTATTTTCGAAATGGAATTAATAATTTTAAAGAAACAAGGAATTTTCTAAGGCTTTCTTTTTACTAAATATATTTAAATATATATATGTTAATATAAATATACACTTTCAAGTGAGAGAATTTTAAACCGTAAACCTTATGTATATTGTGTTGAAATTTAAAAACATATTAAACACCCGTTTTTTTTTTGTTAGTTTTTCCTCAGTCCAGCTATGTAGGCCCCTCACTCGCCGCGTTATCAACTCTTTCATATGCTAATTTTATAGTAAACAGTGACGACAACAAAACGTATAAGGGAAAAAAATAATATAACAAAGAATATAAACAAACAAAAAGAATGAAACGCTCTGCAAAAACATGACGACAGCCCCCATTGAGTGTGTGTGTATGAGTGTAGGGGGAGAGGAGGGCGAGGCTCTTAAGGAATAAGGACAAAAAACAGCCGCAACAAAAAATGAATTTAGTATGAACATAGTACATACATATATGTATGTACATATGTATGTACATATATGTACGTGTTACGAGTGACAGCTACTAATAGCACGCACACAGGAGCAACCTACTCGCTGGCCCACTGCAGTGCACTGCCCGGACATGCATTTGCACACAGTTACCGTTACCATTACCGTTACTCTGTTGTCCTTGTTGTTGCTACTGGTGCTGTTGGAGATGTTGCTAATGCCGTTGTTGCGGGTTGCACTGAGAAAAAAAAATACCTTAGAGCTAATTAAAATGTAATATAATGTCTTAAGAGCCTTTGAATTTATTTTATTTACTTGTTTATTTATTTATTTAAATTTGTATTGAATTATATATTTATCTAATTAATTATTTATTTATGCATTATTATTTGGTTATCTTATTCATTTGTTTATTTATTTATTTAATTATTTACAACTATTTTTATATATTTTTTATTATTTAAAGTTTTTATTCATTATTATTTATGTAAGTATTTTATGTATTTTTTTAAATTTATTTATTTACTTGCCTTTCTATTTATTTATGTATTGATTTACTTAACTATTTATTTATTTTTAATTTATTATATATTTATTTATATATTTATTTATTTATTAATGTATTTATTTATTCATTAATGTATTTAATTAATTTTTTATATTTAAAACTTAAATTTCGATTTAAAAACGTATTAATATTTTGTCTCAGTGCCTTTGCTGCCGGGGAATATGAATATTCATGAGCTGGATGCTGCCGGCGGAGGCTTTTGTGCATCTTTTGGAGGCATCCAGCAGCTGCATCACCGGCTGCCCACTTTCGGTGAATTTCAGCTCGCCTAATTATCAAAAAAAACACATATGTATATATCATAATCTTTAGATGCTGCGTGGTTAATGTATGCAGTAATTAGGAAAGCCCAACTTACAGAAAGGAATCCATTCGAAACCCAAAATATCCAATTAAATTCGAGTGTATAAACCTCGAGTCAACTATTTTAATGAATGTCAAAGGACACACGGTCCGCGCCAATTATTGGCATTAGCCTGGAATTTGTTCGAAGGAGTTGAGGTCGCTGATATTCGCATTATTAGCCAAGTTTGATTGATGGCCTTTTGTGTGTGGGATATTTAGGTTTTAATGAACAAAAACAAGAGCCCAAGCCCAAGCCCAAGCCCAAACCCAAACCCAATCCCAATCCAGATCCCCTCATCAGGGCTTCCCTTAGTTAAATGTGACAAGGAAAATGGGTAAATACGAAATAGATTTTCCGTTCGTGTTTGTTCTGGCATTTCCCCCATCACGCGTGTTGTAAACTGATTTCGGCTCAATATAATGTGACGTCCCCTCACTTTTGATAAGGGTTTCACTTCTCTCCTCCGCAGCCAGGAGGCTGTCAAATGATAAGCAGCCGACAAGCCCAGCAAAAGGGATATATGCCTAGGTAGTATAGGTTGAGGAGCTACCAAATTGTTATCATTACAACATTTACCCGGCATCCATTCTATTCCACACGCACGAATGCCTGTCCAATTAAAAATTCAAAAGCCTTTTTTCAGCCACTCACCAAATTGGTGAATTACGTGCCAAATCGAAAGCCAGAAGGTTCCCCAGCTCAAACGGCAAAGTATGATTTATTTATGGATCTATTTATGGGCACATGCCAAAAATAACCAAAGATATATGTGAGAATATATATTGGTAGGGGTTTTAAGGCACTCCTTTACATTTTGTTACATTTTCTACTACAAGTTCTATTATAGTCATAACCTTTTTAATCAACCATTATGGCAGCTTTGTTGCGACTATTTTTTTCCTGAAGCCGTCCTCAATTTGCCCAAGTTCTTGGCCAAATATTTATACTTCATTTAGCAAATTCTCTCGCTCGAAATTACTTATCCGAGGGCCTTGTAACGAGGTGAATGTCCTTGTCTACAATGCCGTTGCCGGCCACGTCTTATTAGATGCAGAGGCTTATTAGTTAGATTGTTTATCGTTCAGGGTAGTCCAGGACTTAACTGGCGCCAGGGGACACGGGAAGCGGGCCACAGATCCTGAATCCAGGTGTTCCTGGTAAGGATACTACTACATCTACATATAGAAATATACATATTTTGGCGTATATCTTTATAATAATTTGTTTGCCGGCAAAACTCTCCCCGGGGCGCATTTAACTAAACGCTGGCAAGGATAAGGCTGGCAGGACGCAGGTCCTCGCAGGACTCGGCCCGTGGCAATTATAAATTGTTGAAAATAATTTCATTAAATATGTAAAAAGGCAAAGTCGAATAGGAAAAGTGTGTTAGGGAGGATCCTTTAGGTGAGTGAGTGCCTCCTTTTGCTACCCAAAAACTGAACTACGTGCCAGCCATTAACATTGACGCCCACTTTGCTGCTCCTATCTATCACTCTCTGACCTTCGGAACTTGGACTTCCTGTTGCCCCCCATTTCAGTGCATATTATAAGGAACCCAAAAGGACACAACCAGCTGAGAGGAGTTGCAAACTAAGTAACTTATTAGCCCAGGGGAAGTCGGCTTTTTGGCACTTTCCATTTGCGATGCAAATTTAATGATTTCGTAAACTGAAATTTCATTTTCACTTTGCAATTGTTCACTTTTAACCCCAGACACACGTTGGTGCAGAGGAGGACTCTGTCGTTTTGTGGAAGGTGTCCAGGAAATTGCATTGCCAACTTTATGTACTTCTGCTTTGGCTTTGGCCAGAAGGCGCTGGTAACCTATTGACCTCTCACTCGAAAAAATACCTAACTCCAAGGGAAAAATATTGATGGGAAAATAAATAATAAATCAAAAATCGGGCTGAAAACTTTGTACTTTGAAATATCATATTTTATAGAATATTTCACAAACGCGAAACTTCAGGATAAATTATGGGTCATTTAAAGGTTTTCCGCTACTTAGCCGGCTCGTCGCATTCGCCTCCATCTCCAGCTTAATCTTCATTTCCGTTTCCACCCCTTCTTTTTACAGCCGTAGCTAGCACACCGATGCTCATTATTTGCGCTGGAAACTCATTACTCATACCACACGTGGGCTGGCAGGAAGCGAGAGCGTGAGTCACAAATTTGATTCATTCCATTGAGACGCAGGCTCCCCGAGGCTCAGGGACACTTGACTCGTTTTTAATGAAATAAAAGTAATGAGTCCTGTAAAAATAAAATTCTCTGTAGATTAACTAAAAACTGTCTTTAAATTAACGTTTACTTTAATGTCTTATAAAATGGAAGAAATATATAAAATAGTTCTAGCTTTATTTTGTTTAGGTTTGTATACCCTTGCAGGTTACAATTTGAAATCTATCTTAGCTAATTTATTTTATAAGGTTAATAAATCTACATATTTCATTTAATATTAATATTTTTTCATCATTTTATAATATATATTTGGGAAAAAGTAAAACTTAAAAGTTTCATAACATAATAAATATAGAAAATATAGTTTTTAGGGAACTTTAAGTTAATATATCTTTCAAATTCAGGTTGTTATCTTAGCTTACCAATTACTCATAACATATATAATATAATATATTTGTGTTTATTGGCAGCATTCAAAGAAATCATCAAAAAATGAAATGCAACCTGATGAGTTTTCCCTCATTACACCTTATCTCTTGAATAACAAGTAAATGAAGTTATTAGCTGAAAAATGTTCGCTAATGTTATTTAAATCGGGTTTTAATTGCCGGCAGACTGCGTGGGATGTGATCCCTATTCCGCTTCCTGATCAAAAATCATCAACAACGCTTCAGTTGGCAAGTGGAGAGTTGGAATGCCACATTTTTGGATCTTGAAAAGAAAGATCGTAAAAGATACAGTTGAAGAAAAAAGTACTACAAGTAAAAGTAAAATTACAAATTAAATTCAAAATACAAAAAATGTATATATTTAATACTGGTGAAATATTTAATTTGTTTTTTATTTTTAATGAAATTAAAATAATAAAAACATTGATATAAAATTTTTATAACAGAAATTTCAAGAAAACTTACATCTTACATAAAAACTTTAATTTTTTTTGTGAGGTTGTACATATTTTAAGATGAATTTTTAAATTTTTTGGAAGCTATGAGTTTTCTTTAGTTTTTATTTATTTTTCTAAAATCATAATACATAAAATTAATATATAAATATGTCATTCAAATGAAAATTATGTACTTTAATATGGATATTATTTGAATATTTATTATATTTCAATGCCTTTGTCTTCACTACTTTAAAATACATTATTTTAACATTTATTATTATTATATTAAGTAAATAAAATTGTTTTTTTTGGTCAGTGTTCATTTACTGGCACAGACACTTGAAAACAGAGGCACAAACTAATTCATATAAAATATGAAAAATGTGCAAATTAGCTTAAATTCGTTCACGCACGAATGAAACGAGACTCCCCACTTGGCATCGGGGAAATGATATAATTGCTGGGGCAGGAAACTTAACTGACTGAGTGAGTGACTCGACTCAACTCAACTCGAGTCGACTCAGAAATGAAAGAGGGGGGTGGAGGAAGGCATGAAATGGGAGCAAGCGGGATGCAAAGTTGCCGCGCATGCTGCGAATGCCCCCAAAGTGTTGCACACTTGACTGCGTCGACTGATGGCAGCAGCAGCAGCAGCAGCAGGCTGGGATTCAGCCCGGGAGTGAGAGTGGGAGTGGAGGTGGAACTGGGATTCGGATGGGATGCGGTTGGTTTACATGGCTTGCCAAAGCAGCTACCCAATCGCCAGCAGCATTTTCCACCCAACACCCACCGCCCACCGCCCACCGCCCAGTTATTCCGCCTCTTTCTTTGTGGGCGTCAATTACCACCAGGCTCGGGTTCCGTGCCTCCTCTCTCCCCTTTAATTTCCACATAGCTACCGTTGCCATTACTTTTTTTTTTGTTTTGGTGCCAGTCGCAGATAGAAACTAAAAGAGTTTCCTTGCCACCCTGCCCCCTTTTGGCGTTCAGTTGCCACTTCGAACTAAGCTTATAGTCTGCATATTTTGGGAAAATCGGAAAATACTGAATCGAAAAAGACATCTTAAGATTTTTCCTTAATTTTTTTTTATGGGAAAATTACTCAGGATTTTTGAATAAAATTTAATAAAATGGTTATAATATTAATAAGATGCGTAACTTAAAAGGATATTTTTTTTTGTAGCTTCAAACTCTCTCTGAAAATTAAAAAGAGAAAACACCTGACGATCTCTTGAATGTATTTATAAATATAGTTAAAATTATTTAAACCAAAACCTTCATGGTAGAACATTCTTTTTTTTTTATTCCAAGAAATTAAAGATATATTCCTATCCTTGGAAAGACCTCCTCCTTCAATCCCTGCCTGTCCCAGTTGTAAATTATTCAAACTGGAACTATTCAAAGCTCCCATTAGATGGTAATTCCACTTGTGCTTCCACAAAAAGTTGAATGTACATACAATTGTGATTGCCGATTGAACGAATATTTATGCGGCACCACAAAAATACTCAGATATGCACTTGGAAAAAATAGAGGTGACTCTTACTAGCCGGAGCTCCTTGGTACCTAAAACTCGTAATAAGCTTTACGGCTTAGGTATGTAGTTGGGACTGGAACTACAACTGCTGAATGACCAACCCGATGGAGGCGAAGGAGCACAAACAGATGCAGCGATTATATGGCACCAATTGCAGGCACTCAGTGCCCAGCACTCGTTTACTTATTCATGGCATGGCTCCCATTCGAAGCTTGCCAATTGCCGTTATTCCAGGGGAAATGCCTTTACAGGATACTGGCGGACTGCAGGGGTATATTCGGGGTATATAAGGAACAGTAAAACCTGCGCGCAGCCTCTGTGCCACAAGTCTATTCAGATTTCCAGAAGGTCCTTTGGAGAGACCCAACAATATTATCTATATCTTGGAGTAAATATCTTTAAGGTATTCTTAAGTCGACCCCTACTATCCTTGCTACTCCTTTGGTTGCAAAGTCTAGAGTGTCCTGCATTTGGCCGGTATTCCTTGTCGTTCCACCGGATACAAACGCCGATAGCGGAAATTATACTATCTGCTAACTGGTTTCGTAATGTTTACTTGCCCCGCCACTGTGGACACCCTCTACTCCGGACTCCACTCCTCCCCCCCCCAGTGGTGACCACCGCCGGAATGCATTCACAAAATATTCAGTGAACAAATCGACGCTCGGCCAGCAATTGCATTTAAATAGTTTTTCATTTGACTGAGCAATTTTCGTTGTTTCTCGTTTTACTGCTGCAGCAGCTCTTTTTAATATATATTTTTTTTGTTTTGGTTTTTCTCCTGGACTTTGGAAGGGTTTTTGGCTGTATAGTGGGGTTTATTAGGCAACCTTTTTCCTGTGTGCATTTGGCAGTTTGTTAGCCCCTGTCGACTACGGTCTAATTCCACAGGCAGACTGCCAGTTGCAGGTTTCGGTTTTTGCGATTGCGATTGTGATTTATGCCAAGATAAATGTCATGTTTGTTCATTTGTTGGCCGTGTTTGTTTGTTTATTCATCTGTTCGTTTGTTGTGCGCTTTGGGCGCTTTGCGAACGGTTGAATGCGTTTCCCTACACACAATCCTCGCCAATCCTCAAGCTGGGGATCCAGGTTCTAAATCAAAGAAGCCAACTAGCCAGAGCCAGAGCCAGAACCTTTGTCCTGTCAGCGTGCATAGCTCTGTCCTGATTAGACGATGATGTTCATACTCCAACGGCTGCTCACAGGTAGTACCACAAACGCATACCCACCTGCTGGTTGTGTCTGGTTCTGTCAATCTGCGAGATACTTTTCCGCTGGGGCTGCTGCTCCCCACTCGTAGGTACTTGTTATTATTATTATTGTTTCAGATATGGTCAGAGCTACTTTGTTCTTTCGAAAACAAAAACAAAACTGCGTATATATATAATTTATTTTGCCTTTTTATCTATGCATGTCTTTCTCTCTGTCTCAGCCTACAGCCTACAAAGTCACAGAGATACCAAAAACTTGTAAAATATGTTAATCTCTTTGGGTGGAAGGCAATGCCTCTCCTCCTCCCCTCCCGCTGAGATCGAAGCGAGAGGAATATCCTGTTCTGCATTTGATTAAATTAGTTGTCAGCTTGTATTCACTTTGTTTTCATTTTCATTCTTCATAAACATTTCCCGTTTCCCGCCGCTTGATTGTTTGTAGTGTGTATTCCCTTGTCCAATTAAACGCTTTTTTCCAGCCGCCCACAAAGGGCGAGGACCACCAGCTCCAACAACAAAAAGTTTTTTGATTAAAATTAAAGAAAGTTTTCTGGGCCCGGCTCAAAAGTCAAGAGGATCAAGTGGGGGGACTGGTGACTGAGTAAGGCTGCCAGCCAAGGGGGATAGGTAGGGGGAGGTATATGACAACAAGTGGCCAAGGACACAATGTATCCCGTGGAATGCATGATAAGCTGCGTAAGCAAAAAAGGAATCAAACGAATTACGGAATAACAATTTACAGTAAAGATTCCCTAACAGAAGCCAGGCAAACAAAAAGGTTTAACTGGAAGAATCTTCTTATAGAATGCAAAAACATTTCTTACATTTTTTGTTAAATTGAATTTGTTTCTAAATTGATAAATATATGCTGTCCAATCAAGAGAATTTTATTCACTCCACTGAAATTTTTGAATAATTTCAGTAAAAGACACCAACCTATTTTCATATCTGTGTTATGCAGGCTCCACTGTTGAAGGCAGCCAATCTGACACGCCCCTCACTCTGCTGCTGCTGCCGGGCGAAAAAACTTTAGCAGGCGCCTCCATCATGCCACCCCCCCAAAACGATGTGAGCCACTGTCACAGGCAATCCCAGGGCCAGCCACAGTTAGCCCAAAGACAGGCAAAGCACAGTGGGGTAAATGAGGCTATGTTGGGTGTTAAAATTAAAAAAATGTATATTTCACAAAGAAAACTTTTGATAGAAACTTAAAGTATTTTTTGTGTTATTTTTTAAATTTTTAAGTTTTCAAAGAAAATAAAAACTTCCTTTTGCTTATGTTAAAATATATGTTTTCAATAACCTTGTCAAATCAATTTAAAATTTCGTATGCTGTTAAAATATCAGACGTATACGCTTATTTAAAATTAAGATATATTTTTAAAATGTTTATAAATTATATATTTAAAATATATATTTTGTAAACCTTAAATTAAGCCTTATTAGCATAGAACTTTAGGGAATTTTCGGGCGTTTGGGGTTTCAGGGGTTTGTAAAAATTATATTACTACATATAGGTTAAATTAGAGCTGTTATTTTTATGGTTTTCTCTTAAATATATATTTTATATATACAAAATAGGTAAAAACTACTAGTTCCTGCTTAGTTTTCAGTTTCTAAAAAGTTATCTTCTTTTTTCCATAATTTACAACCCATTTGGACTAATTTTAAATTTAAATAAAATTTATTTTAAATCACTTTTAACCTCTTTTAAAGCCCACTGTTTGGCAACAGGAAAATTGGCATCGTTTCAATGCAGCGCAAACTTATTCAAAGTCAATTGCTGGCACGGCGCGTTTAAAACAGCGCCGAAATCGCGCGGACCGCAAGCAAAATTACTTGCCAGATTCAAATGAGCATTTGAAGGCATTTCCATGGAAAACTTTTTCCCGCCACCGTGTGTGTGTGTGCGTTTTTCTCGCCAGCGCGGAAATTGTAATGAATAATTTTGCTTTTTACTGTTGTTGGAGGGGGGAGGGGGCCACCAGCGGCATGCAATCTGGTTTTGGATGGTTAGTTTTTTGGCCCCAACTCGGTTGCGTTGACAACCACTTTGTATCTTTCTGGCCAGAGGCCTCCACCAGCTCAGGGCGGATTTCGGAGCCCCACTTAAAGCCGACTGCAATTCGGGGGGGCTTTAAGGCGCCTTGGTTTGGGTTTTCAAGGGAAAGAGTAGTGTTTGCAGGTGAACATTTGTTACAGAATTAATTATTAATAATATAAATTTAATTATTAATACTAATAATAGCCAACCCATTGATATTTCAGTAAGACCCGCCTTGAAGTCTAGGGTATTATCTGCAGCCTCTACTAACCGTACGATCGAGGGAAGACCCGAGAGAAGGCTAGTAGTGCACTTGTCCCGGCGTGATGGTGTATCTAAACCAGTTCAAATGGACGTGGAGCTTAAAGACTGAACACTGAAGACCTCCACCTGGCCGCGGCTGGTTGAATTTCACCCAAAAAGCGACAGCTCGAGGTGCATTTCCGTGACAATAATTGGCGTTGGCCGAAAGAGATTTCCACACGCTTCCTTCTGGCTGCCCCCGAAAAACCAGTTTTCCTGCGCTGATTTAGTTTCGAGCACGGGGATTGCATAAGACCAAAAACGCATCGTATTGCGTATTTCCTGGCCGAGATTGGCCCAGGATTGCCACAGGGAGGCGGTGGGCGGTGGGCGGCAGGCGGGGGGTGCCCCGCCCTAATTAGTTTCTGAACCAAAACTCTGCGCATAAATTATGTGGTTTGCAATGACAGAGACTGGCGACGACACAATCATCGGGCATTCGATATGCCCGTGGATTATTGGCTCCAATGCGGATCGGCACCTGGTTCACAGAACTAGCAGAATTGGCCTATAATTTGACCCGGATTGGGCATTCCCATATTATTATTTCACGAATCCAGGGGGCATCGGGGTAGGGTGGCAAATTAAAATATTTCATTATAAAGCTGATGCAATTATTCGTGGCGGCAAATTGGTTTTGTTTGCCGACTCAATTCGATTAGGTTTGGTTTCAGTGCAATTGGATTGGATTACCCTCGATTTTCATTGAGTATTTAAGGGTTTTAATATTTGTAATTTATGGAAATTTTAGGGGACATAGGCAGGGGAATTTTAAAAAAGCTGTTGGGTTACGAGCAGAAAATGTGAAAAATAATGAAACTCTTTAAATAGAGCACTTTTTTGCAGGAGTACATTAAGCTTAAGGCTATATATAAAAAATACATAAAAAATACATCAAATTTACATAAAATGTACATAAAATATATCTTTAAATAATATATATAATATGTATATAAAAAAAAAGTCTAGCAAATGTTAAAGAAAAAATTGCATCATGTTTATTACAAGCAAAAAGGTTCTCTTGTAATTTCTGTGGTGTCGGTTTAAACACAAAATTCTATTAAATTATTTTGCTGAATTTAAAAAATATTCACATTTATATAAAATGTTTAATTTAATTTACAATTATTTTAGTGCCAGTTGCCAATACAAAAAAAATCGTACTTGGCTTGAATTTGTGGCAAAAACTTGCTCTCAGAATTTCCATTTTAAAAGCTTGAACCTTGCTTTTGCATATGTATATGTATGTATTTTTATATTAATTTCTTTTATGGTAACGGCAATTTGTGGTAAATAGTTGCTGTAATGAAATGTCCAGAGAATTTGAAAACTAGTAAAGTTTGCTTCGTTCAATTTAAGCATAATATTCGCAATGGAACACTGGCCTCAACCATGCATGAGAAACCATCAAGTACTCCTCCTTCAACCCAACTATTTCCCAGGCAAAGAGGAGAGACCAGGACAGGAGCCACAGCTGCCCATCGTCATCATCATCGTTGCCACTACTAATTATAACACTTTCTCCCCTCCCGAAAACAGGAGGCAGCAGGAGCAGTGGAAAGAACAATTAAATGGATGTTACCGGGCTCTGGGAAGATTTCAGGGATTCAGGCTGGGGAATCCCGGGACTTTTAACTACTGCCACGGTACAGTAGCTGCATCTCCTCCCACTCTAAACCCAAAGCCCAGGACAAACTTTTAACTTGCCGCACACATTTTATGTCCGGACTGCAAATTGGGGACTTTTATTTGACACAACAAGGACCAGGGAAGGTATGTATGGTATGTACATGGTGAAGGTACCCCGATGCTAGTGCTACTGTTTTTGTTGTTGTTGTGTGTTATTGCTGAAGTAACAGTTAAGTTTTACGGAAAGCCACTTGATTTTATTAGGAGCGCTCGTAAAATCATCGTCCGTTGTAAACGCTTCGTTCAACAACGGAAATGGCCAAGGATGCCAGGCATCCTTTCCGGAGAGGAGAGCCCAGGATGCGGGTGCGGGTGCGGCAGACCTGTAATGCGAATACAAACTCCTAATGAGTGCAAGTTAATCCCGTGCGAGGGAAACAAGGATCAGCGGCGTTATTGTAATGTCGGGAATTAGTGGAAATTTAATTGAGCAAAAAGTTTGCTAAGCGTTATCGATTGTCGATGGTGAAGGCGAAAATAAGTTGCGAGGCAGCTTTAAAAATTAAAAAGGAGAGCATAGAGATATTTCTTTTTTCAACTATTTTATTTAATAAATACGCTTCTTTTTGCTAAACTAGTTTTAGTGCAGCAGTTTTTCTGAAAGTCCGACTCTAATTGGAGGCTCTGGCAAGGGCCTCACCACTAATTTCTAAAAAAAAATGCAATTAAAATATTTAAAATTTTATAAATTACCCAACAGCAGCAGCAGATTTTTGTTTTTATTTGTTAAATAATTGAAAATATGTAAGACTAATTAAAAACAGGTAAGATAATTAATAAAAGCAAACCAAAGTTTGCAGTTAGTACTTAATAAATAATTATATTAAAATAAATGATGTTTTTTTAATATATGCTAAATTTCTAAAATAATAAAAATAATTTTTTCTGTTTTTTTATGCTCGTTTGAATAGAAAATAAGAATTATGTTTTTAATAATTCATGTTTTTAATTTAAGAAATCAAATTAAAATGTATTTAACATAAACATCTTATAAAAAAATAATTGTTTCAGGTTAAAGTTTCATTTTAACTAACGATTTCGGTTCACTATAATATAATTATTTTATATTATTATTTATTTATAATTAATATTGATTTATAAATTAATATTTAATATGAATTTGAATCAAAGAAACCCCAAAACCCGATATTAAAAGTAGATTTCCGTCTGCCATTGATACACTAAGCAGGTATTTATGCAGCTTTGGCTTGGTGTGATGGATGCTCCAATCGTTTCCTTCTGTTTTCGGGCACAGACACAATTATATAAATCTTCCGCAGACGCAACGTGGGGCGAGTGGAGTGGGTGGGGCGGGCGGGCGTATTGGGGCAGAAGAAGTCGATGACGCAAGCCAAATTGGAGCGGCGATCAAGGCCCGCGGCTGGCAATGGCCATCGAATTTGGATTTGGAATCGGAGTCGCAATAGCAATACCCATAGCCATAGCCATAGCAGTTCCAAATGGTGATTGTGCTCCGCAAATGGCGAGGCGACACAGCCACCAGGTGCTTGCCCCCAACGGTGGCAAGTCGCTATAGTTGCTGCGTGCTGCTGCAAGCTGCAAGCTGGAAGCGGCTTGTTGCAAGCTGGCTATAAAACGGCCCAAAGCTGCCGCACCAATTTCACTCTCACTTTGTTGGCCAACACGCGAACGTTGGTTAGCCAGAGCGATCGATCAGGCCAGCGATTTAAGCCGCCAGCAAAGAAACGCGCGCGACTGCCTCGCGTTTAAAAAACCGCACAAAAAAACGGCAAACATCCGATGTCCGTTGTTGTGTCTGGCATTAAATAAATAAGCGTGAAAAGTGTTTATAAATTTGTTTGTTTTAGTTCATTTTCCTTTTTTTGTTTGTTTTTATTGTGGTTGTTGTTGTTGGTTTTATGCTTTTGTTAATTTTAATTGAGTGACAGAAGGAAACCAAATTAAAAGCGGAAAAAGTGAACACACAAAACAAATTATAAATATATATATATATATATATATTTATATATATTTGCATTTGCCCGCATATATATACACCTATTTGATATATATTGACCTGAATAAATAAAACAACGCAACAGCAGCAGCAGCAACTGGAATAATGCCGCTCATACGGGTGAATAATGAAAAATAGGGTTAAAACCATTATAATTGAAATCGAACTCACTGGAAGTTGACAATCAAATATTGATAATGATATAAATCAGCGTCTATTTTGATTATTTCCACTTGATTGCCAAAAACCCAGAGCACCCAAAGGGCCATATAATTGTTGCAAAAAATAATGCAAACTGATATGGCATTTCGCCTTTGTTAAATTATTATTTATTTATTTCATTAAACCGCGGCATACCTTCACGCATTTATCATTGGCCTTTGATGGCAATGTCCTTTTTTTTTCAATTTAAAATTTAAATATTCCGATTGGTTATACATTTTGCCAGTCACTTTAAGTGAAAAAAAAGCTTCATTCAAGATAAAAGGTTTTACCATAAAACTGTCTCATCCTCTAGGATCAAATCCGATTTCTGCGCCCACGTTAATACATAGTTAAACTAACAGTCGGCTTATTAATAATTACCTGTTTGCTAGGTTCATTGTACAGCCGGCCGGCTTAATTACAAGTATTAGTTGTTAATCGTGTGTGTGCATTGGAATAATAATACAAAATAAATGCAAGACTAGAGCGGAAAACAATTGCACTCCGCTGAATGGAGTGAATTTCTATAATTGCATTTATAAATCAATTTAATTAAATTATTATTACGAATTACAGTGCAGATATTTTTAATAAAGCGCATTTCCCGACACTTAATTCACACTAAATTGCCTATAACGATGGCGGGGTGAATGTGAAATGTTATTTATTCACGTTTTTATTTATTTTTGCACTATGTCCCTTTTTTGTGGTTTACATGGAGCAGATCCTGGCCGCCATTACCTGCTGCCTTTTGGCCACCGGCAGCGGCGAGGAGCTCGATGCCGTCGTCGTGGCCACCAACAAGGCTGCGGATAAGGCCGAGGGCGTGGCCACCACCAAGCTGACGGCCAGCGTTGTCGAGGACTCCAAGAGCAAGACGGAGAAAAGGGACTCCTCGGATCAGACAGGTGAGAATTTAATTAGTTTTCATTCATATTTCTTTATACTAAATTATATTAAAATATACAAAAATATTATGGAATCATGTTTAAATATACAAACTTTATTATTAAATCAATTAATCTATTAATAAACCCCCTTTTAAGCTACTAAAATGAAGTAATAGTTTTAGTAATAGTAGTAGTAGTAGTATTCTTGCGTCCTGTGTAATCCTTTACTCCCACCTCCTACTCTAACTTCAGGTGCCGTCTTCGCAGGACCCTCATCCTCCAAAGAGCCACCGTTCCGTCCGATTTATCCCTCCGCCGGCAGCTACTTCGAGGCTGCCACAGCGGAGACACAGACGCCCATCTTTGGACCGACCACAGTGCGCTACACGGCGGCGGAGGCGGCGCCTCAGGTATGTTGATGTTGTGTACTCCAGACCGCAGCAAATGCGTTTAATTAAGGCTGCTTTCCGCCTGCTGTACTCCATTTTACACTCTAAGAAAATTGCGTGATATTAATGCATATGAAAAATATTTACTACATTTTTCTACATTATTTTGATACTAATTCAAAAAAAAAGGTCATTTGGGAGATGAATATTTATTAATATCATAAAATTCCACTCCATTTCTCTCTGTGTAGACATTCTATGAACGAAAACCGCCAACGCTGCAGTACTCCCACCAGGGGGCGTCACCGCATCACCGCTTTAGCTTCGCAGTGCCACCGCAAGTGGCGCTTTATCAGCGGCCAACGGGCATAAAGCCACCAATTTTCAATTACGGCGACCCAGAGCAGGAGCCACCCCAGCCGCAGCAGCAGCAGCATCACCACCACCACCAGCACCAGCAACAGCCGTCGCCGCCGCAACAGCAGAAGCTGCAGCAGCGCATCCAGTACATTATAGCCATACCGCTCTCCTATATGCGGCAGTTGCAGCAACAGCAACAGCTTCAGCAGCAGCAGCAGTTTATTAGCGGTGGCAGCACCTCTAGCACCTCCAGCACGGCTGCACCATTGCCCTCCACCCGGCATCCGCTGGTACAGCTACTGGGACCGCTGGCCCGTGATCACCAGGGTCTTTATCGACCCTACTATCAGTCGGATGCAGCCAGTGCCCCAACAGCGGGACCTACAGTGGCTTCGTCGCCATTGCAGCCGCAGCAGCACCAGCAGCAGCAGCAATACCTGCAGATTCCCACCAGCCTTCTGCTGGCTGCTGCCCAGCAACTGCAGCAGCATCACCAGCAACAGCATCAGCAGCAGGTGGCAGCCTATGCCAAGGCCTCAGCCCAGCCGGCACTTTCTCCGCCCGCCCAGTATATATATCAACAGGTGCCCGCTCCGCAGGCACAGCTCCAGCTGCAGCGGATTTTCCTGCAGCCACCGCAGCCCCAGACGCCCACCATTTATGCTGAGCAGCAGCCTGGTCCACTCTATGGTGAGGAGGACTTGACTCCTATCACAGGGTCAACTAGTCCTGCCTTGATTAGAGCAATTAGCAACCCAATATTCGTTTGTTTCCATTTCAGCGTATCCGCTGCAGCATCAGCAACAGCAACAGCATCAGCATCAGCAGCAACACCACTTGAAACAGTCGCAGCAGCAGCAGCAGCAACACAAGTACACACCAGCAGCACCAACAGCAGCGACAACATCAACAACCAGCTCAACAGCAACAGCAGCAGCAACTACATCAGCAGCAACATCCGAGGCAGCAGCAGCAGCCACTGCAACACGACAGCAACACTTGCCCGTGGTTCACTACAATCCCCTTTACGTACAAGCCCCCGCGGAGCATCAGCAGCAACAACATCAATTTTCCATATTGCCACGTTTCAGCAATAATAACCCAAAGGGCTATGAAGCAGCCGGTCCAGCTCCGGCTTCGATCCCCATACACATTGTCAGATTGTCGCCAGGTAATGGGCCGCCAATCCACCATTACCATCACTACCAGCCAGCAGCAGCCCTGCTGCATCCGTTTCAATACCACCACCACCCAGCCCCGCAGCAGCAGCAGCAGCAACAATACCTATCAACGTATGCTGAAGATGGTCCTAAGACAGGTTCACCTTCTGGGTCAGGCACCACCTTGGCTGGACCTACTCCCGCATCGGGCATGACCGGTGCCTCGCCGGCTATTATACCGTATTTCAGTCATCCGGGTGCCGTGCATTATGGCACGCATTTGTATCACCCGGGAGCAGCCACAGCGGTGGGTGCAGCCGGAGTGGCATCGGGATCTGGAGTGGGGGGAGGAGCAGCATCAAGCCCGAAGCAACAGTCGACCGCAACAAGTGGGGGACAGCTGCCAGGTGGCAGCAACAATATTGTGAAATATCCCTAAAGCGCTCAGAGGAAAAGGGGGAGGAAAAGCAGGAGGGGCAGGAGGAGCAGGAGGAGCAGGAGGAACAGGAGGAGCGGGAAGAGCAGGAGGAGCATGAAGAGTTGGAGGAGTAGAAAAAACAGGAGCAGCAAGTGCAGGAGGAGCAGGAAAACCAGGAGTAGTAGGAGGAGCAGGAGAAGGAGGAACAGCAGGTGGAGTAGAAAGAGCAGTAGCTACAGGAGCCACGGAAGAGGTGGCCCCGCTTTAAACTTAATTTCAAACCTCTATTCCGAGTTCTGGCCACTCTTTAAGAGGTATTTTGGGGTATATAAGCTACATAAGCCATAATCCAAATCCAAATCGGAAAAATAAGGAAACAAGAAAAAAGAAAAGACTCCTTAAACCCTCCAAGAAAATGTATTAAATTATTTTCCAAGAGTTTAAAGGGTATTTGTATGGTCGAATAGAGTCCTTACTGGTCCGACCTTTGCCTGGTTATCCTATTTGTCATCCGCTGTTGCTGCTGCTCCTGTTTTCAGGACGCTAATTACGTATTTCACTCGATTCCTAAACCCTTCTTTGACCCCGCGCTCCTTTGTTGTTATGCAAATCCTGGTGCCTTGGAGTTTGCTTTCTCCCAACTTTTAATGAGTTTGTGCGCTTGTTCGGTTTTTTGTGTAAATATTTGAGAAATTTTCCAATAGACTCGCCAAATAAACACTTGCCTAAGCATACGTACATACATCTACTATACATATATGAGTTGTTATTTGTATTTTAATGTTATGTTTACATTTATGGTTATTATATATATATATTTTTTTTTTGTTGGTATGTTTAATAAAATTACTCTCACTTTTGGTTATTTAAAAGGAGCAAGGCATATTATTTTGGGGATTTCTACTAATCTATACGTTTTTTTACCTGCATATATTTTTGCTATATAATCAGATCGAAAGCGAAAATCATTAATCTCGCATCCATTAATTGACCTACGTGGACTTTACCTGATTCCGAACCCGATGCCATCCGAAGCCATTTGAGCTCGAAAAATAAATAAAAAAAATTAAGCACCGGCTGTCAATTTAAATTGGAAAAGAGTTTTATTTTATTATTATTATTTTCTCCTTTTTTTTGCAAATATGATAAAGCGAGTGCCTCAATTAAACTGTCTATTAGGCTGAAGAGCAGGTGCACGAGTGCCCAGGTGTGTGTGGTAAGCGTGACAGACAGATTTGTGTTCGTACAATTTCCTGTTAATTCATTTAATAATAAGCTACTGGATTATGCAGCAATAATTAAAAGCCCTAGCCAGGTGAAGAGCGGCATGCAGGTGGACTGAGGAGGCGAGAGACGAACAACTTCCGTTGGACGGCAGCGGGCGACACTTTTTAAAAATGCGCACTTCCGTCGTAAATTAATACAGTCCGGCATATGTATGTATATTCAAGCGTCAATCACTTTTCGGGCAAATCCTTTTCAGGTTTCGTACAGAAAATGGAGAGATTCAAGTTGATATTACAAAATAATATATATAATAATTTATAATTATATAATTTTAATATTTGAAAATCAAATTGAATAGTATTTGTATACAGATATTTTTGAAATATTTTATTTGATTTATTTTCAGGGTGTACAATTTTTGTGATTAATTTTTGGACACTGTTTCAACTATTTTTATTCTCGCTTTCTTAAATTTCTTCTCGTTCGATTCATTTTCCTTCTCGGTTTCTATGGGTTTCTTCTCGTTGTTTCATTTTCCTTGTCGCTGTCTTATATTTCTACTCGTTGTCTTCATTTTCTTTGTCGTAAAATTCATTTAACTTCTCGTTGTCCTCATTTTTCTTCTCAGTTTTTATGATTTTTCTCTCGTTGTTTTCATTTTCCTTCTCGCTGTCTTAAATTTCTTCTCATTGTGTTGGGTTTTCCTTCACGCTTAATTGTCCTTCTCGGTTCTTTTATTTTACTTTTCGTTGGCTTGGTTTTCCTTCTCGTTGCCTTCGTTTTTTTCTAGTTCCATGATTTTTCTTCTCAATACATTCATTTTTCTTTCCCTGCTTTTCTTATTTTTCCAAAACCACTTATGAAAAATAAGAAACTAACGATCGAGATCGACTTTTGTAAATGGGTCCCCTAAGTTGTGTTCAGTGCAAAACTAAAGAGTACTTTGAGTGTTTACCCTAAATGTTTGCTTCTACATTTCGTCCTGGGCTGGATCCATGCCTTTGGTGACCTCGAACTTCTAGTATTCCGATTTGCGCATTTCGTTAAGTAGCGTGAGCATGGTGTAGGCTCCCTTGCAGACCTGCAACAAGCAAATAAATCCAATTACAAATATTGGAAGAGGAATGGTGGAATGCTCACCACCAGAAATGTCCTCATGCGCACCGGCACCACAATGCCGGCGACCAGGATCAACGGCTTCTGGCATCGCAGCAGCATGAGGACGAGCATTCGCCGGAAATGGACGGACTGCTCCAGCCAGTTGCAATTGTAGCCGGCCGCCAGAAGGTTGTCCCCCTCCTGGCACACCAACTCCGCGGTATAGCAGAGAAGCAGGGTCTCGGTGGTCAGGCCCCCCAGCAGAGCCACCAGATTCAGAAACCGCATCATCCCGATCCGCTCGAAGATCAGGAAGTAGCATATGGTGCACTGGATGCAGGCCGTGCAGAAGAACTGTAGGAAACAGGTCATCGACAGCGATCGCTCTAGCAGCTGGAACAGCCTGCAAGGGAAAGGAGCTTTTGCCGTTGCCCAGGTACTCCTGGTACTCCAGATTACTCACTGCAGAATCGTCTGGTGGTCCCGGATGCAGCCAATCAGCAGCTGGTGAGTCTCTTCCCGTGTCTGGTGGCTATCGTGGCCCAGGCGAGAGACGCGCAAGGCCAGCGCCTTGGTGTGGACACTGAGCAGGATGAGGTATGTGCCCGGATAGATGCTCAGGTTGTGCACCGTCATGGCGTTCTCCCCGAGGGCTAATGTGTGCGCAATGACGGTGGCCAAGAAAACCGAGGTGGAGCCGCTCTGCCAGTTCCATGGTACCCAAGATGGATACATCAACGTCCGCTCGCTGGACATGGCAATGTAGAGGATGCCAATGATAACTACACTAGCAAATCCGCGTCCAGTCTGCACATTGATGTATTCTGCCCGGGCAACGCCCTCGCGGATGATGCTACGCTCCTGTTCTGAGCTCAAGCGTTTGTCCAGGCAACGGAGCACCCGGTGGCTGTGCAGCATCTGCGGTCGCATCCTTTCCACATTGACCATCTTGAGCATGTAGAGCGTGTGCGGCATGGCCACGCAGAGGCTCTCGCAGAAGGTTTCCAGAGAGTTGGATAGCAGAAAGTTTACACCGAACGACACGGAAAGGCAGATGTGAAAGATGAGGTTCCACACGGCGGAATAGATGCGATAATGTCGCCCCCACCAGGTGTTACCGTCCGGTGGATGCAGGCCAGAAATCCTAAAAACGCGCCAATGGTGGATCAGTGCTCTCGTTGAATCCACTTCTACTTCTTCCAGTTGCTCCGAGGCTGCCATAATGTTGGAACTAGACGACTCTTGAATGTCTGCTGCTTGGGCAGCAGGTCCTTTTATACCTCGACCAACCAACCAACCCGTCCTTCCATCCAGTCAGCCGCAAATTATGCAAATTGCTGCAAATTAGACCGAAAAAGTTTTGGCCTGGCCAACACTTCACACCACTCGAACCCATCCCACGCCAGCAATTACGGGGGGAGGGGGCATAGTTTTTGCAGCCAGGAGCCATAATTATGGATGTAGTCTACCAGGATAAGCCTGGGAATATGGCTTAGCTCTGAAATGCAATCAAAGAATTTCTTAAATCATAAAAGATAGAAGAGAGTCGATCTAAGAACTTTTAGTAAAACCAGAAACCAACTTGGGAGGGAGCCTTCGACTTTAAACCTTAATTAAAAGCTGAAACCTTTTCTATATTTAACTTGTTCTATGATTAAACTAACTACAACAATTCCATAAAAGGAAAATCTTAAAAAACCTTAAGTTTCATGAACTAAACAGACCCAAGTTAAGCCACAAATAAATCGACTTCAGCTAGGTTCCAAGTGTTTCCAAATTCAATTTCGGTAAGGCCCACAGGTGTAGTGTATATATATTCAAATTAATAATGCCAAATTAATTATATAACATTTGTCAATGGCAATCTGTTGTGTTGTTGGGGGAATGACCCCTGGTTGGGGTATTATTCTATCCCTCGGATACGCACAGCAAACACAGCACAGGCCAGGCCATCATGATTGAATATGATTGATATTGGGTGGGTATAAATTATGAACAACAACCAGGAGGCAAACCGGAAGCTGGGTCACCCCAAAACTCTGAGAAGGCTCTGGTATCCATCAGGGCAAACTGTCGCGGCCTTTGGGGTCGTTTGAAAAATGAGCTGCGTAAGCCAAAAGATTTGTCCGCCAAGACGGCATAATTAAATTGCCAACCACCAGGTTGGCCACCTGGCTAAGGTCAGACAGGTTCAATTCGAATTCGCATTCAATTACAGCCCAATTGGCATGCGTCAATTGGTCCCTGCTTTGGGCCTAATCCTGGCCATGGGAAACTTTGCAATTGTCAGTTCAATTTATAATATCCGTATATCGATTCGATTCCTAATGCGATTCCGTTGAACGCATTTAATTTGGAAATGGAAATCAATTGGAAATGGCCCTACCGATTATCTTATGGCTTTTGGCCGTAGGTTAAAGTTAAGCCCAAGATCCACTTTAATTGATACGATTGAACTGCAGTTCTGCCTACACATTAATGCGGAATTCAAGGGAATAGTATGGTGCTCTGATACACATATAATATGTGTGTTTAGCCTACCTTTAACATCAGCATAATCCCTTTTATCTTTAAATGTGTGATTTTTAGCATCGAAATAATCCTATTTATTTTGGATACTGAAACACTTTGCGGACTGTAATTTCATTGTAATTCGTTGGGTAAATATAGCTTTTTAACATGCCTTTTTATTTATTTATTTTAACATTTTTAATATTGAAACATTTTGCGATATATACAATTACAAGTTTACTTGTGTATATATCACAAAATGATTCAAAAATAAATTGTAAATAAATTTTAAAATTCTAAAAAGTATATTACAATAATTCAATATATTTATTTAAGAATATACTCTGCCAAGGGTATGGAAAGCGCTCAATAATTTAAATTAAATATATATTCATAAATTCCTACATTCCTACTATATATTTATATTTAAAATGCAAAGCCCATCTATCAATTCTTGTTGCATTGTTATTAAAATTGTATTATAAATAAGTAATTAAATATTATATATATATAATAATTTTTTCAGCAATTTCCAGAAGGTTTAAAAACTGTTCTTTCCTTTTTTTTTACCGAACTGCTCGTCTCTCGTATTTTTTTATGTGCATATTTTTTTAGCAAATGAATATTTTATTAGTTGCTGGGCCGCCGGAAATGAGAGAATCTATTTACAAGCTGCACGAGCTCAATTTCCGACAGTTTTCGGATTGAAACACATGCAAATGGCAACGGTTAATTAAATTGGGAAATGTGGCTAATTAATTTGTAAATTCAACTAAGAATGGAATGAAACGAGAGACCAGCAAACAATACCGAATGACCATATTCGAATAGCAACACCTGGAATTAATAATGGTAGCAGCAAATGAGACATCTTTTGCTATATCTTTGCAGCAATAAATTGAGAATCAATCGGGCTAAGATCGAAGCTAATTTACCCTAATTTTAGTAATAATATTTAGCAAATTAAGTCAAGAAAATAATGATTATAAATAGTGTATTTTAAGTATACAAACAACCCGTTCAGGACTCAATTTGGGAACCTGCTTCCCTGCTCTCGACCCAATCTCGACCAGGTTCATCCCACAATGCTGCCTCTGGAGACCAAAAACACCGGGTCCATAGGCATCAACCCACGCACAGATCGCAAACTGAGTCGGCATTGGCCAGAGCCAAAGCCACAGCAAAGCTAGCCGTCAAGTACGCGCTTATAAATAGCACGATGCCTAAAACAAACTTATGAATGGGTCTGACTCAGTCGCCGCTCCGAATGTATCTCGAAGATACAGCAAATGACAGCGCAATGATCAACAGCGAAAAGTAGTTCCGACTCTGGCCAAGTTTGTCAACAAACCTGGCCAGAATATACATGGGGAATATCGGTGCACTGCGAAAAATTATTATTAGATGTTAAAGAGAATTTTGAATATTTTGTACTACAAATTCAAATTTAAACTTAAAACTTAAAAACTTAAAAAAAATTTATTTTTGAAACAAAACTTTAATAAATTGATTATAATTATGTATTTTTTTAGATTTATGTTATAATTTATGTTATAACTTAACACTACAAAATAATTTACAGTTTATGAAAAGTAATTTTAACTTTAAAATTCCATTATTTAAATATTTATTAGGGTATTTGTTTCTTTCTAAAACTTTCCCAAGAATCATCTAGTTTTTTATTTCTGCCTCAGCAGCCGAATCGATTTAGCAATGTCCCTCAGAACATAACTAGTCTCTCACTTCTAGTGATATTTTCTTTTTATTTATAACTCATTTCAGTTTTTTCCCCGTGCAAGAGAAAGGGAGATCATTGGACAGGGGTATTGGGGAGCTGCGGGGCGGGAAGGTGAGCAGCTGGGAGATGACGCCAACATCGCTCAGCTGTTTCTCGACCGGCCAAGAGCCAAGTTAAGAGCCGCCGCCTTATAAATAGCCGAGGCTCGCCTAGAAGTCGTCTCAGTTGTAATCGAACAATCTCGGCGAATCCCTCAACGAACCTTAATTTAATTGTTTTTTGTTTTTATTTTACGTTGACATTACTTGCCTGCAGTGCGTGTTTGTGTATCTCAAGAACTTTAACCAGAAAATGGTGAGTTGCAGTTGAATCGAACTCCCTTGGCTGTCATATTTTTTGTATTATTATTTTCTGTGGGTGTATTCTTTTGCAATTTTATGTTTTTTTGTTTGTTGACTCAATGCTCAATGAAATTACGCACAAAGACAATACATAATAATAAAAAAGAGTGCAATCGGACGACGGTGCTACGTGAATGGAATATTGAAGCACTTAACAGCACATAAAACCAAAGTAAACACGGCTTAAGCCACCAAAGAGAAGAGTCCCAGTTAATTGAGAACTTGGGCTTTTTTGTTTAATATTTACTTCCGGCCCAGCCGGACATTGTCGGCATTCTCAGCTCAGATTTCTATTAACATGGAGCATGGAAATAGGAATGTTTATATAGCGAGAGGAAAATATCGTAAAATATCTTATGTTGAAATTTAAAATATATATACAAAGCAGAACATAGATGTATCGCATATACTATTTAGAAAATAATATGTAATAATAGAGTATAGATATATTTATCCTTTCTGCCTTTTTTTAACAATCTTTATTTGTGAGCTTTGTAATGAAGCTAAATATCTGTACTTAGTTAGGGATAAGCCCAGTTTTGTAGCCATAAGAAACGAAATAGCCCTCAAGTTACACTCCTTATTATCAAAATAATAATTATGAATTTTAACAAAGGTATTAATTATTATTCAAAAATTGTAATTATATAGATTTTTAACAAAATAAAGCTTTGAAATCTTAATCCACCCTAGTGTCCCTAAGGAAATATTTTCCTTTTTTTTTTAAATTTAAATTTTCCCAAGTCAAAACCATTCTTAAAAAATATATTTTTTTAATTATATTTTACATAGATTTAAAAGCCTGAAAGTTGAACATACTCCACAGTATTTTTCTTCTTTGCTTAGAATAGAAGCATTAGTTATACATAAAAACCCTTTCATATTGCTAGCCATCAATCAAAAAAAGAACCCGCAAAAGTAAATACAGATTTAAGAACCAAGAATCTCATTATAGATTTATATTCCCACATGGAGTCTGCAGACCCACGATCGGTTATATTTGTCTTAAAAATTGTTTTCGCTTGCCTTTTGTCTTGCCATTCATAATTGTCGAAGATCAATCACTCCAAGAAGTTTAGAGCTCGACAAACAAATAACAAAAGCATTATTAATTGCTTTAAATATTAATATTCGCAAGGCAAACAAAGAGTGGAGATAAATCTCTCAGAGACCACTCCAGAAAGCAGGTGTTATTTATAAAACCCCAGAGATGATGTATGATGTATTTTATTATATTAAAATGTAAAAAACCATTTAGAACCAACGACATTAGCCTTTGCTACAACCCGTTCCCAAACTAAAATATTATATATGTACAAATATAGTAATCCAATTTCCCATAACAATTTCCTCCCTCGGTGGATCCGGCTCGAACCTTATTCGCCGAATGATCGACAACTAAATGAATTCGGATCTGGAGTGCCATATCGGTCGCTCTTGGTCGGTCACCAGAGTAATTCAATAAGGCAGCTGCCAATGGTTTTATTTGCATAATCTTATTGTATTCCGATTCCGATTCCGATTTGATTCATTTATTATTAAGCCCGAATTGAACTTCCAAAGAAGCGGACAACAAGTTTATCTCCTCTGTGTGTCATCCGTGAAACAATGATCAGCGTCGTCGTTGTCGTTGTCGTTGTCGTTGTCGTCACCTTGAACGCAAAAACCATATCATCATCGATCGTTATCTCATCATCGAGGCACCGGGCTAAGCTAAATAAGGTGTCAAGTTGCTCCCTGGCAGCCAGAATGCCTTAAAGCACTTTAAAGTTTAAACTAATGTTTGTCACCAGGGGTTTTTCAGATTACTTTACATTTGTTCATAATTGATAATTATTATTTAATGATTTATTATAAATTAAATTCAAATTTAGCCAAGACTTAATTCTGGCTAAAGATAAGTCTAAAATAAGTCCTTACTTAACGCTTAGTTTTAGATTTAATAAATCTCTATACCTTCATCTTTGCAGCAACATCGGCATCAACTTCTGGGCCTGGCACTCGTGGCAGTGGCCATAGCCTCCCTGCCCCAACTGGTTGCAGGTAAAAAGATCGAGAAGCGTTGTCTCAACTGCTCGTACCGCACGTATTACACATACGGCGACGGGCGCGCCCTGCAGCGGGTGGTCTATAGGGATCCGGTCTACACACGTGGTATTTATTCTCCCAACTTTCGTACAACTCACCAAACCCGGCCAGTAGCCGAAGCAGCACCCGCACCCGATGTACATATAAGAGAGCACAGCGCCCACACTGAACCCCACTGATCCCCCACCCACCCACACACTCACCTGACCCGACCCCCCCGTACCTACGTACAGCCATAGAGCCGTAGTGCTAACCCCTAACCCTTAGTAGTCTTAGCAGAGCCCACGTAGACCCATGCCGCACCTGACCATCACCACCTCTTCTACAATCTGTTCACAGCACAGTCTTATGGCTGCAGCGGCAGTCCCTGTGGAGTGAACGCCGTCTGCCAGGAGGCCTCCGGCGGTAGGCCGGTCTGCTCCTGCCCGCCTGGGTTCAGCGGCAATCCGCTGACGCACTGCAATCGCGGCGAGTGCCTGGACAATGTCGACTGTCGCGGTGACCTGCAGTGCAAGGACAATCGGTGCGTTAATCCCTGCGTTGGCGCCTGCGGCATTGGCTCCAACTGTGACGTAAGTGCAAGGGAATCATCCTCCATCCTCTCCACTCTACCATATTTCTTTCTTTTGCTCTTGCAGGCCCGCAACCACGTGGCTGTGTGCAGCTGCCCTGCGGGCTACAATGGCGACCCATACCATGCCTGCCACCTCAATGATCCAGGTGAGTGCCTACACCTTCGCTTTATCTGGCCCCCGGGTGCTCGAGAAATCGGATTGGGTGTAAAAAAAAGTGCATGCCCTCCAACACAGCCGTAGGAATCAGTAGAGATTCCATATTTCAAATTAAATATTCGGTTCGGGGGATTTTTGACCAACAATCGATATTCAAATGTTGAGAATAGACGTATTCGAAAAACTGCAATTCACCAATTTTTCTGCCTGTTTTCCAAAGATTTCCTTAAACAAAATCTTTTAAGATAAATATATATTTTTCCTATTGACCAAAAGTGGGTAAAGAAAGGCTAGGCTCTTACAACAAAGCTCACACAGATGCCAGGAGAACCTGAATATTTTGTAGGTCAAATAAAATTCAAGACAAACTGGTTTACTTGGCTCTTGGCTTTGGACAGGGCGAAGGTTGTCCCGGACAGGAAATTATAACGAAGCTTTATAAGGGAATAATTGATTTTTGTCTGCATTTTTTTGTAAACAAATTAAATTAGGGTTTTTGCTAATAATATATTTAATAATATGCATGTAATCTATTTGTAAACAACACAACAAACATCAACTTCCAAGTGAGAGTGGGAATTGGCGGGTTCCGGAACCTGTCAGTACATCGAATAATTAGCATTCATTGTTTGATACATCTAAATATATCTTAGTGCAAAACCCACTTGCAAATCCAACTGGTCTTGACCAAATTGGGCCAAAAGAAGCCAGCGAAACGCGGCCTGGCTTGTGGGCTTGGCTTGCATAAAATTTCGCGCTCAATGATAATAACAATAATAATAATAATAATAATCCAGCCAGCGTTGGAATGTCTAACGCCCAACGGCCTTTGTAATATTATGGTAATTAGTTGAGCATTTCGTTTCATAATTGTCAAGATCAAGGACGGTGGCTAGTGGGCGACTAACAGCCTCAAGGCCAACTACACGCCGAGTGCCGAGTACGGACATTGGGCGGAAAAGCAGCCCGGGGTGTCAAGTCAACATCCGATTATGGTTATAAACAGTACAGGGCCCAGAGCAAAGTGGGCAGTTTCAGTATTTCAGGTAGCAGGCAGCCTAGGCCAAGAGTTGGTCAACCACAAAATGGGGGTAGTAGCTGTGGGCGGTGGGCGGTGGACAGTGGCTTTCTCAGGCGCAGAATTATCTTCTGGCAAACATATGTACATGTTCTGGCATATATGTACAGGGTCCCTAGAATTTTACAGAATGTTTTTTACGTAGTTAAAGTTAATTTGAAAGGTATCTAAAAGTATGCTATATTCATCATATTCAAACTTTACTCTTATTCGTTTAAAAGTAGTTTATTCACAAATATTTGTTTCCTTGTCTTGTTATTTTGTTGTGAAAATAGTCACTTGTCGGGGGTTTAATTTCCCCACCCACTTTCATCACCCCGTTCACCTCCTTCGGGGGGCCTCGGCTGGGCGGCGGCCTGTCAACATCCGCTGTCGCTGTCCTAGTAGCTGCCCAATGTTTGATTTATGCCGGGTCATGTGATTTATGTCCCGGTCAAAAGGTTGTACTCGCACCAGTAACAGGAAACGAGAGAAAATCCCAACCAAGGGCAGTCAACGGGGCCAATAATTGGGGTCGAGAAATAGAAAATCAAATTCAAATAGGCCAGGGGTCTCATTCATTTATGCGCATATTTTTTCGATTTTACTTGTAATTTTTCTTTACTTTTATGCCTGTTGTTGTTATTCTTCTTCGACTGATGATTATGATGATGATGATGATGGAGTTCCTTTGGCAAAAGTTACACCATTATGAGGCATTCCTTCTTTATTTTTTGGCATATTTTGTAAGGAGTATGAAGTTGCTTGAACTGAGAAGCAGCTTGAAGTTCATCTTGTTATTATATTGTTGATGTTGTTGTTATAATGCTCTATAAGGTCTCTGAAATTTTAGCTTTCCGAAGTGAAAGCTCTCTTTTTAGGCTTAAAACCGTATAGTATCTTAACCCTGGGCAGCAATTCCATCTTCAGGTTCCCTGTTTATGATCAACTCCTGTGTTATTTACCTCTAGAAGTTTGAGATTCACTTCCTGAAAGCATTTCCTTGTCTAAACTGAGTTTAAAGAACTGTCCAGCTTAATATCCTTAAAAAGGAGTTCACCAACTCTTCCCTCCTTTTTAACGAAAGAACTTTTGTAACGGGAGTCCTTTTCCAATTTTACGAATTTTCTTTGAATTTCACTTGGCCACAAGAGCTCCTCCATTGGGATTGCATCTGCTTTATACTACACTTCCGTTACCCAGAAATGCGGGTACAAGGGGAGAATCCACACAACCAACCCACCCACTCCCTGTAGACTGTTCGTTTTACAATTTATGTTTCCAAGTCAGTTGCTAATTGGAAATGCAAATAAATATTGTATTGCAGTGGGAAATGAGCGCCAGCCAAGGGGACAAAATTAAAGCAACACGAGAAGGGATGCAAATGAAATCAGGAAAATAAATATCGAAGGGCCAGGAATCGGAAAAAGAGTGGTCAAGGCAGGAGTATACGAACAGGAATCCCAAATGAGCCAAAAATACAAAGGAATTCCATTTATTTATGTGGCTTTAAAGGCTATAAACTCTTACTACCTGATAGATTGTGGCTTAAATAAAGAATATTTTTGTATAATATTTTTTGTAATATTTTATTTATTATATTAATTTTTTATATTTATAATATAAATATATATTTTACATAATATATACATATCTTTCAAGCCATAAAAGATGGCACGCACTTTTGACTCTCTCTCCATTTTTGTATAAAATGTACTCCCTCAATCTTTTCGTGAATCGAAATCCTGGCTTATAACCGACCCTCCTTCTTCCTTGCCACAGAGGAACAGTGCCACCCCAGCCCCTGCGGCGTCAACACCAAATGCGAGATCATCAACGGTGTGCCCACCTGCTCCTGCGTCCACGGCTACCTGGGCAATCCGCTCAGCGGCTGCCGGCACGAGTGCGAATACGACGGCGACTGCAGCAGCCGGGACATGTGCAGCAACTTCAAGTGCGTACCCTCTTGCGGACAGTGCGGCACCGGTGCCACCTGCCGGACGGTGGCCAACCATCGGGCTGTGTGCGAGTGCCCAAAGGGTTACATTGGCAGCCCGTACACCGAATGCCGGCCAGAGTGTTACGGCGACTCGGATTGTCCGGCCGGAAGGCCCGCCTGCTTCTATGGCATTTGCAAGAATACATGTGAGGGAGCCTGCGGCGTTGGCGCCGACTGTAACCTGCGGGGTTTGACGCCCGTCTGCAGCTGTCCCCGCGACATGACCGGCGATCCCTTCGTCCGCTGCCGACCCTTCACCAAGGAGGACCTCTGCGACCCGAATCCGTGCGGCACCAATGCCATCTGTGTGCCTGGCCACGACAACACAGGCCGAGAGCGGCCCGTCTGCAACTGCCTACCCGGTCACACAGGCAACCCGCTGAGCCACTGCAGCCGGGTGAGTGCCTATTAGACATAGAGGAGATCCTTCCTCTGACTCTGATTCTATTCTCTTCCGCAGGGTGAGTGCCTGAGCAACAACGAATGTCCCGACCATCGGGCCTGCATCAACTACCAGTGCATCGATCCCTGCATCGGCAAGTGTGCCACGGGCGCCAGCTGCGAGCCCAAGGCCCATTTGGCTGTCTGCCGCTGTCCGGCCGGGCAGTCGGGCGACGCCCTTGTCTCCTGCCGCCAGACGCGCACCTTCCCGGTGGCCAAGTACCACTGAGCAGAATGCAGAGTGGAGGAGCCACTGCAGCCGCACTGCCTGCCAGTCCCAGTCACTTTTCCATCCCTGTCTGACCTTCCCCCCTTTATGTTTCTCTCTTTCTTGTACTAGTCGTTGATTAACCTCGATATTCTGCTCAAAAAAAAAAAAAACACCGAAAAAAATATATAATACAAATTTAAATAATAAAACAAGCAATAAGAAGTTTTACTCTGCTGAAAAAAAGGGAATTTTTATGAAGGAAAATGTAGCTCTAAGATGCATTTGAAAATTTAAGAAGCTAAGAAACTCGAAGATTCGTCATTAAAATTAAATGTTTTTTTATTACAATCGATAAATAAATACATACGTATGCATATATGTATATATATAAACATATGTATAAATATATAGTGTTCAATCTGCTTGGTGTATTTTTATTCCCATGAGTTAGCCGCAGTTCCTGAACTTCTCTTGCAGCGAAATGAGTAACTAGGTTTCAAGTGTAAGTAATATTTATGCTTCAACTTGTTACAGACTTTCGATTATAGCTTTAGATTTACATACACTCAGAATAAAAACTTTTAGTAAGTAATTAAGATTTTTAAAGAAGGTTTAAAGACCTTAATTTTTTTGGAAAATACCAATCGGTCTTTCTAGATTTTTAGCAACACATTTTTCGTTTCCAGTCTTATTTTTTTGGAGAAGTACAAGAATTTTGTTGAATTTGCAAATTAAATTTGGAAAAATCATAAGAAAAATTATGGAATGGCCATAGTAAATAATTAAGTAACCCATTTAAGAGCAAGACAGTGCTGGGCAATAGCTTTTCAAAAATAAATTACATAGAATTCCTGTAAAATGCCTTTTAATAACAAGATGAGTAACGCCAGGCGATATTTTGCGCTAGAATTCAGCACTCGTATTCTCAAGCACTCTAAACCTGGAAGCACAATTCATTTTTTATAATTTGAATACTCTCTACATGGTACTAGGAAGTCGCAACTATGGACTTTATGTATCTTGTTATTATAAGGTCTTTGGTTTCTTGGACTGTCCATCTCATATACGTCCAACACTGTACTTGGCATATAAAGTACACAGTCCACGAATGCCTGAATGCCTCTATACAAGCGTACTTGTTAAAAAAAATATATATTTAGATTTAATCTTTTTTCGAATTTCACGAAACGATCGTAAAAGCCCTTTGTCTGCTTCTTGGTATTTGAGTTTTTGTATATATTTCTGAATGTTCGTAACTCTTGGTTTCGTGGAGAAATCGTTTGGGTTCCCTTTTGCCTTTCTTTTTTCTTTTGCAATTGTAAATACAATTTTGCGTTTTGAAATATAAATATATTCTTGTATATAAATATGCGATTTGTTTCGATTTTGTTTATGTATATATTAATAAGTATATAAATTGCTAAATACATTTAATTGCGCTTTACACTTTTACACTTTTCTTTACGGCTATCTGGCATTTATCCCGAATAAAAACAAAACAAAAAAAAATAATTGTTGTCTCTAGTGGGTGAGTGGTGTTGGTGAAGTTGTTGTTGGTGTAGTTGCAGTTGGTGTGGGTGTTGGTGAAGTTGTTGTTGGTGTAGTTGCAGTAGGTGTGGGTGTTGGTGAAGTTGTTGTTGGTGTAATTGTTATTGTTAGTGTCTCGTAATTGATGTTGGCGCAGTTATTGTTGTTGTTTTGTAATTGGTGTAGTTATGGTTGGTGTTAGCTATGTCTTCATGTGAATGTTGCCGTGGCTGTGTGTGTATATGTGTGTGCGGCATATAATACGCCAAAAACCCACATCAGATCCTACAAATTACGAGAACTGCCCCCCCAAAGATTCCCAGACTTGATCCAGGTCCTGGTCCTAGTTCCGGTTTCCATACCCCTCCCACAGTCACAATCGCCGTCGCCGCCGTCGGTCCAGTTGCAAAGCCATTTTCCATCCCAAAGTAGCTTTCATCTGCAGCACTTCCGGCGATGATTGTTCGTGGTGTTCAAGTTGACTATGTCCTTCTGCTGCTCATTCGGTGAGGTTCTTAGCTTGTGGTGGAGTACCTGCCGCGTGATCGACAGAAACATGTTGTCCACATTGATATTGTCTTTGGCGGATGTCTCGTATAGCTCGATGTCCATTTGCTTCGCGAAGCGCTGTGCGTCCTCGAAGATAACCACTTTCCTGTCCGGATCATCGTTCTTGTTGCCCACTGTTTGAAGAAAATACGATTAATCAGATTATTGGTATCGGTTTCAATGTAAATTGTGCTCTAAGGTAGCTCACCTAATACTTTGTTGACCACATCGCAGTTATTCTGGATCTCCTCCAGCCAGCGGCGCACATTCGCAAAGGATTCGCCATTCGTAACGTCGTAGACGACGATAACGCCATGGGTGCCGCGATAGTAGGTGCTGGTAATCGTCCGGAAGCGCTCCTGCCCAGCCGTATCCCATATCTGGAGCTTCACGCGCAGCCCATCGATGTCCACCGTCCGGATCTTAAAGTCAACGCCAATGGTGGTTATGTAACTGCCCGAGAATGTGTCGTCCGAGAATCGGATAAGCAGCGATGACTTGCCAACGCCTGCAGAGGATTAGATTCAATGGAATTGGTTTGATTATGGGATTAAATTACTCTGTTGCTGTGGGAGTTCGGGTTACCGCCGCAGCTGGCTGGCTGCATACAAACGCATATCCTGGCGATGCGTCATAATTAGTCATTGGAGAGACTTGCAGCCAGCCAGGGAGCAGCTACAGCTTAACCGGAATCGCCTGGTTTTGTAGCTGATTCACTGCATCGGGGGTCAGATGGTGCAGGGCAGCGGCCACAGAATCGGGGACATCACACACTGAGGTGTATATTTATGCTATTTTTGCTATTTTTAAGCATCTGCTGGGAATTATGGGCCCAGCGAAGTCTGGGAAACTGAACGAAACGGAACCCCGAACGTCGAAAGACAAGTCAACTCACCGCTGTCGCCAATTATAAGCAGCTTAAACAGATGATCGAAGCCGCGTGCCATTTTTACAAGTTGGGAGTGCTGTTAACAATGCAAAAAATGTTGCCACAAAATAAACTTATGTGTTTTTTGCTGCTTTTTTTTGCTCCCACACTCTCACACTCGGCAAGCACACGCAGACACCTTGCCTTTCGCTCTCGCTATTGCCTGCTCGCTCGCACTCGTGTAGCCGGCTGTGGCTTTGAGATAAACTGTTGTTCTTTCTGGCTGCTGCTTCTGTTGTTGTTGTTGTTGTAGTTGCTGCTGCTGCGTGATAAGCTGGCTATTGTTATTGGTGTTGTTGTTGCCTGGGGCCTGGCTGTGTGTTAATTTATGTAATTGTTGTTGCTGCCGCCGTCGCTTTGTTATTTAATTTCCTTTGATTAAAATATATTCTCTTTTTTTTTTTTGGCTGTGCTGCTGCTGCCGTTGTCGATGCTGCGTTGTGTTGCGTTTCTTTTGTTTCACTTTTTCTTTGCCGTTTTTATCAGCAAGTTTTTGGTTCGTAGGCGGCAGACATGCCCAGGGCCACAATGCTGTCGACGGATCACGGATGCGAGTCCAGCCAGAGATTACGGATCAGGGATTACGACAATGTAGCCGGTTGGGCAGCGATTTTGATTTTGCCAAGTCCGCCTCCCTTGCAATTTTCTGTCCCGCACGCACACACACACACACATGCAAACACATAGACGCTGGGCCAGACTGATTGTTGAACTTTTTTTTGTTGGAGCGCTCTGTGTTTGCTGGCACACTGAAATTTTGCAGAGTGCCGAGTGTGCTTGCTGCGCTGGGAGGAACGAAATGGATCTTGGGGCGTCTGGTGTCTGGGGCTGGCTCCTTAATTCATATTCTGGATAAACTATTACTAACGCACAAATACACGTAAAACAAAAAAAAAACCTTGTGTCCAGTGTGACCAGGCGACTGGGCTGGGCCAAATACCGACTAATCGCCACGTTGCCACGAGAGCTATCGATATTCGGGTCACGGCTTTGCCTCTGTTCTCTGTTGTGTACGCACTGACCAAAATTTAATAATTTTTTAATTTTAAAAAATTTAATTTTTAGTTTGTGGCGGCATTTTCATAGGTTTCTGTATACATGTATGTGTATACTTGGAATAATATTGATTTTAAAAATATATGCTTCCCAAATTCTTTTTTCGAATCTTTAAATCGAAAAAGATCGGTTAATTAGTATACAAAATTTAAATTTTTAAAGCTTAGTTTTAGTGTATTTTTCAAGTATCATCAGTAGTTGTATGTTTGGTTCCAAAAATAAATTTACAGTTTCTTAGTTTTTTATTTTAAGAAATTAAAACATAAGATTCATATTAATAATAAGATTAACATTAAACACTTCATACATTAGCTTTAAGTCTATAAGCCTTCATTCATCTCTCTCTTTCTCTCTTTTTTTTCCTCTATTGCAGAATGGAAAATATAGTAATTAAAAAACAAATAAATAAAGCAAAAGTTTGATTTCGCTCTGCGATCCGTTCAAGAGGTTCCACCGCTGATTTTTAGAGATTATTTTTTAAATATAACGAATACTTATAGAGGGAATGTGTAACTTTAAATGTTTTTAAGATTATTTTAAGGAACAAATAAACACTTGGCTTCGAAAGGCGTTATTTTGAAAATAATATGAATTGAAAGATTATGAATAAAACATACAAAGTTCTTCAGTGGTGTAATTCTCTAAGGCTCATGGGTGTGTTACTTCTTGTTTGCCATATAGGAAGGCAAACGGGTCCGGGTTCTGTTGGCCACACACGACTCGTCCATGTTGGAAGAATATCTTGGCTGCGATTGTGGCATCGTACGGCGGCTTCTGGTCTCAGCAACGTTTACGTTGGTGCGCGAGCCCGTTCGCGGGGAAATGGGTTGCAATGAACGTCTTCTGGCCGGCTCACCAATGGGCGATCTCGAGGATATTCGACGTTTCTTGGCCTTTTCCTTTTCATTTTCATGTTCATTCTCATCTAGCATCCTGGTGGCAGGCATCGTCCGTCTGGTGGCACGGGCTATAGGTGTGACGGAGCTAGAGCTGGAGGTTTCGGTTGCTGGTTTAGCTCTTGGCTGGCGGCTCTGGTTCAGAATTTTGAACGCTTTATCGAAATCATCTTCATCATCGTCGTCGCTCTCGGAAGAGACCCGCATGGAGGCCATTAACTTGGAGTGTCGCAGGTCGCGCGTGCCGTTGAGGCCGCCGCTTGTGGTGGAGGCCCGATAACGGTGCAGCTCTTCCAGTCGATCAAAGACATCAACCTCCGTATCGCTTTCATCAGAGCCCGAGGCAACGCTGGGCGTTATAACAATGCAATCGGCACAGCGGTACGTTGATGCCGTTTTCAAGGTGCAGAGCGTGTGCATCGGGTTGGAGCCGCACATAATGCAGTAGAGCAGGTCAGCAGCGCTATTAGCTGAAGGCCGTATGCGGCAATTGGGCGAGGTGCAGTACTCCGATCGCTGCAATTGATCCGCAAAGGCATTAGGCTCCAGCTCCCAGGAGGCGTCACTGAAATGAAAACATATATGTAGTTGGTTAGCTAAAAGGATCATATTATCCTGAAGCTTGAACACCCACCAGTTTGGTATCGAGATCCCGAAGAGGGCCACTTCGGCAAACTTCTCCTCGTCATTGCACAGCGGACACTTGAAGAAGTAGCCCGCCGAGTTGGCGTACCTCTGAAGGCACTGGCGATGGTACCAGCCGTTCCGACAGCACGGCGACTGCATTTCTGTCGCCAAACTGAATCGCTTGCCCTTGGCCACCAGCGACTCAAAGCAGATCGTGCACTGTTCCCCGGGGCCCGGCCGGATGCGGTACTTGGGTATGTGCTGGTGACAAAATGAGTTATAATGGCCGCTAAACTGGCTAACCGCCAGGTTGTCGTAGCCGCATTTTGTATGGAAAGTGCGCCGGCACTTGGTGCGGCAGCAGCCAATGTTGGCACCCAGGCGTTGGCAGTAGAAGCACCTGAGCAGGCGGCAGCGCCTCATCTCCATCAAAATGTCCTTCTTGAGGAAGCTCAAAATGCCGGTGCGCTCGTTTCCATTCTGGACAAGATTCGAGCTAAGGTACTGTTCGCGGAAGAGAACACACACACACACATATATATGATTATATCTACATCTGTGAAGGTTTTGTGGGCAGAACTTACCAAACAGTTGCGGTGCACCACCAACTGTTCCTCCTTGTGCACTTTGCCAAAGACCATCTCGTCTTCGTCCTTGCTGCAGCACAGCACACACGGTAGCTCCATGTCGGCCACAGAAAAAAAAACAACGCTTCAGCAATTAATAAATTGCGTAAATTGGAATCACTCTATTGAGCGTCTTCCCGCGCTAAAATCCTGCTATCGATAGGCCACACCAGTGTTTGCCAACGTGCAAAGAACTAATCGATATAATTTTCGATTTCTGTCGTGACACAAACTCAAAATCTGAAAAGTTTCAAAATAAATCCATTTATTTCACTCAAAATGCTAAATATTTTTGCTAATAACAAGAACTTATAGCACAGAAATATTTGTTAAATGGAAGGGTGGGAATTAAAACTGCTGAAAATATCGACTAACTATCGCAATATTTTTCCGATATTTTTGTGCTTAAAAAATATATTTTTTTAAATAATATCTGTATAACTTAATTCAAATTTCATAAATTCATTCTAAATGTATTATACATTCCTATATATATTAGACAAAGTTATAAAGGGTTAATCGATAATAATTATCTTTAAATTTAAATGTCAATTTGTTTTCAATTTAATATTTTTAAATACTTTAATAAATCAATTAAAAAACAACTATTATATTCCGGTTATTAAATTAAGTCAAATAAACATAAATTGCAAAGATATAATATTAATTATGTTTACAAGAAACCAAAATAAAAAATATAGTTATCCAAATATTATTAAAAATAATAAACAACTCTTGCTCGCTTACAGTAGTGTCTTGTTATTGGTTTATTGTTTCAATTCAAATTTAATTTTGGACTCTCTCTTCAGTTTACAACTAAATAATAAATAAAATATGTACTTTTGCAAAAAAAAATAAAAGAGATGGTGTCGCCACGGCATCAACGAAGGCACAACACCCAACACCGACCAGGAGGACTCCCGGGTACTTGCCACATGGCAGATTAGGATTCATCTAAGATTAGTGGATAGTAAATACAAATTTATCTTTTTTTGGCCTCTTAGCGCTCGTAGTAGACGCGGTAATACAGAGTCTTGGACCGCCAGATGCTGTAGCTGTTGTCGAACTTCAGCAGGTAGACGCCCTCGCCGGGGTAGGAGTGGGAGCCCACGTACACCTCGTTGTAGCATTCGCGCCGATAAATGGGAACTATGATGGAGATGGGTGCTTTGGGGGCGACTATTGGGTTGCTCAACGAGCCAACGCTGCCGTCGCTGCGCTCTTGGGAGAGTGATCCAGATTCCAAGTCCTCGGTGGTGGACAGATAGTCCTCGTCCACACAGTCCTCGTCCTCATCGCTGTCGCTTACGTGCACGGTCACCTCGTTGGTCACGGGCTTGGCCCACTCGAAGTAGATGCCGAAACCGATGTCATAGCTATCCGTGGCGAACTCCCAGAAAATGCACTTGCCGTTCATGTTGGTGGGCACTCGAACCTGCAAGGTGTGCAAAAGCGAGAAAAGTAAATATATGGCATGGAGGAGGAGGAGGAAAATCTCACCGTCACAGTGTCGCCATGGCCGATGGTAATGACACCGTCGCCATCGCCGGCGGACACCTCAGTCTTGAACTGTTCGATGTCGGGACGCGTCCAGATCTTGGCCGGTCGTATCATTACATAGTCGTCATAGTCGTCACCGCCGTCGTGCTGCTCCTGCGCTGGCTGGCCTTGCTCCTCCTCTCCGAGCTGCTGTTGCGTTTCCAAATCGCTTAACTTCATGCCGCTCATGGCGTTGGACAGATCAGGAATGTTATGGCTGCTGTGGTTGTTGTTGTTGCTAGGAGCGTTGTTGTCCTCCTCCTGCCCAGCCTCGTGGCTCTGACTTTGTTGTGTCTGTTGCTGATTTTGGTTCTGCAAATGAAGCTGCTGCATGTACTGATGGTAGTGCTCCTTCTGCAGCTGGTGGATGAGCACGGCCTGCTGTTCGGGATTGCCAGGGAACTGCTTCTCCGCATAAAGCTGTGAAAGTAGTGAAGGATTAGAGGAAGGGGCAGACAAGACAAGACAGAAACCTGGGAACTAGGTCGTGACCCCCTTTCAATGGCAGGGACCGCGGCCAAGGCCGGCCCCGAGGCAATTACCAAGCTATTTGTCATGCATTATAGAGGAGCAAAACAACAGGTGCACGGGACCAAAGGAGTTGGGGGGTGAGAGAGGGAAAATCAATACCTTAAACTGCTGATACGTCTGCTTGTTGAGCGCGTCCTGCAATTGACGGCGCTGCAGCTCCTCCTTGTATCCCTCCTCGAGCAGCTCCTGCTGGGCACGCTCCTGACGTTCGCGAGCCTCCTTCTCCGCCTCCATGCGGCGCAGGTCCTTGCGCAGTGTCTCGTCGCGATCCTGTCGCACCGCCTCAATATAAGGTCGAAAAGCGCTGCACATGGTGTCCAGCAAATCGACGAAACCCTCCATCGCCTGCTCGCGCGTTATGTCGCCCAGAAGCTGCCAGTGCTGCTGGCGGTCGCGTCCAATCACGTCCAGAACGCCGAGCGCTGGCGCCCGGCTTGTGTTAAACGCTCCGAGTGCCGCCTGCTGCTTGAACGCGATCAGCTTCAGGTTGTCCTCGTAGGACAGGTGGATGGCCTTACCCGAGTTCTCTGCATTATATATCGGGGGAAAGGGGATGGAGCGATTACGTGGTACTGCGACGAAGCCCGAGTTCACTGCACTCACGCTTGTAGAAGGCAAACGCCAGGCGGTAGAGCTCCTGCAGGGGAAAGCCCCACTTCTCTGCCGGCTGTGGCGCTGTGCTGGCTGCTGCACTGCTGCTTGTCCCGCTCGCCATGCTGCCGTCGCTAGGGGATCTCGTCTGCCCAATGGCAATCCTGCTCCTGTGGCAATTCAAGCTTTTTGCACAGAAAACAAAACAAAATAATACGAGTATGTGACGTCTGCTTGAAGTGTGACCAGTTGTTGTTGTTGCACATTTGACAGTATCTAGCTGGCTCGTTGTGGGTCGTTTTGCAACACTGCAGTTCAGGATTGTGTGTGGTCACACTGGCTACGCCGCCTACATTGTTTTTGTCCGGATCAGCTCCTACACGTGCCGTGGTGTTTTCTGTCCATAAATCCAATTCAACCGCAGGAGCGATGGGCGGAACCCGCTTCTTCTTGGCGGATCTGCCAAGCCGGACCACCGAGGCAGACCTCAACGCTCTGTTCCAGGACTACGGCCATGTGGAGCACGTGGATCTCAAGCGGAAGGAGCAGGATGGAGCCACCAAGGTGATTGCCTTCGTCACCCTGCAGACGGACGATGCCGACTACTGTAAGTCAACAAACGAAGTGGGTTTGAGTGGCTAGCAATCTTGGTTTGGTCTTTTGTAGGCGTCAATGAGCTCAACTGGCAGAAGCTGCACGGTACCAAGCTGCGCGTGTCGCTGGCCAAGGAGTCGTTTTTGGACCGGCTGAAGCGGGAGCGCGAGGAGAACCAGCGGCGCGAGCAGGGCGAACCAGAGGCTTGGGAGAAGCCGGCGCAGAGCTCCCAGCTGCTGTCGCAGAGCAATCAGAACAAGCGGCGGGTTTTCGGCGAGGACGAGGAGATCGGCGACGATGAGATCGCACCGGAGCTGCTCATCACCAAGAAGCGTGCCTCACAATCCATGCACAACGGCAAGGTGGGCACCCATCCGCTTGGCATCCATTTATATCCATAAAAAACTGATCCAACTTTTCCCCAAAACAGATAGTTATCCAGCAGGAGCACGACGTGAAGCCGCTGCACATCATCGAGCAGCACCGAAAGCCGGCCAAACAGCAGCCGGACACCAAGGTCAGTAAGGCGGAGCAGAAGCGCCTGGAGTCGCTGAATAAGATGCGGCAGGAACATCAGCAGAAGAAGTCGGCCATCCAGCTGGCACTATCAGTGGGCGGCCAGGCGAAGCGGATCAAGTTTAGCGACGACGAAGCGGAGACCACGCCGGCCAAGAAGAAAAAGAAGGATCTTTTTGCCGACGACGAGGAAGGTGAGGAAAACGAGCAGGTCATACTGCCGCAGCACAAGGGCAAGAAAGGCGAGCGCTTGGTGGAGATGCAGAGCAAACAGAGCCTGGATCCCCGTTTCCGCATTACATCTACCTTTGTGGAGGACGACGAGGAGGAGGAGCATGAGGCGGAGGAGGAAGAACAGCCGGAGCCAGTGGAGAGCGAGCGTCAATGGCAGATGGGCATCCTAGAGGAGGTGGTGGGACACAAGATAACCGGGAATGACGACAAGCCGGCAAAAGGCAAAAAGATGCTGCGCTTTGATCCGGCCAAGGAAGACCATCAGAAATTGGTGCGCCAGAAGCAGGAGACCCCTGTCAAGCTTAAAAAGACCAAGGATAATACAGAAGCCGCCGCTCCTGCTCCTGCTCCTGTCTCCAAGGCGGCCTTCTACATGGTCACCGACACGCTGAAAGAATCGCTCAACATGCGCGGCGAGGGTTTCAGTCTGCTGGACATGTTTGGCAAAGCTCCCGACGAGGAGGTGGCCAAGCGGCAGGATCAGCTAGAGAAGCTCGGCCAGGAGAAGATCCTTGTGGGCAAGAGCTCCTCCTCCAGCAAACATCTCGGCCTGGCTGCACTCAATCCTTTCAGCTATGATTCCTCCGACAGCGAAGATGAGGAGGCAAAGGATGCGCCAAGGCAGGAAGAGGAAGCTGCCAATGAAAACCAGGCACCCGCTAAGAAAAAGTCCAAGCAGAAGAAGCCCAAAATCAAAATGGAGTCCTTCTTCATACCCAAAAACGATCCTCGGCTAAAGGGTAAGTTGCATTTTTTTCTAGTTTCTTTGTTAATTTTAATTTAAAATCCTCTACTTTTTTGGTTATCCTGTAGAGGCAGCCAAGTTCTTCAAATCCGCCAAGGCGGAGGTGGATCAGGAAGACTATGACCGGGTGCGGAACCGGCTGAAGCTGCTCATCAGCAACAAGATAGCCAAGACCAAGAAGAACCAGCCCAGCAAGGACATCAAGCAGAAGCGAAACAAGACGAAAAACTGAGATGGATCTGGAGGTGGAGGTGGAGTGGAGCTCCAATGTTCTAGGTAGTTGTAAGCATAGCCACCGGGCATAGGAAATGTAAAATAAAAAGCCACTTGTTTTAAAATCGTACATCGTATTTATCTAGGTTACAAAAAACAGAAAAAAAATGACGTGTGTAATTGTGTTTTTATGTTCCTGCACAAAATGCATTTTTGAGCCCCCTATCAGCTCCACAACTAGATTGAATTAAGGCGGAGCCCGAGAGCTGAGATTCCCTCCCTTAAGTTAATTTAAAGTAAAAAGAGTATATTGTTATTGGTGGCACAAACATTGCGATTCCGGCAACATTCCATATTAAGTTTCTCTCGTCCGCTGGCTCATCTCAATCTCAATGAAAATTCGAGACGTCGCTCGTCTTTGGCACTGTGTGTTGTCCTCCTCCTCGCGAAGGTGGGTGGGTTGTATAGGTGGAAGGTGGTGTGGAGTAGGTCTAAGTTGATTCTACGGCTGACTGGTTGCTACTGCCTCTGCTGATGACTTGAGTGCCTCGTTCTCTGCCGCATCGGCGGCTTCGGCATCAGCCTTGCTCAGGATCTGCCAATCGGGATCATCGGTTGCCAACGCATCGACGCTCGTCGAACGGTGATCGTTGCCAGTGGTACATTCCAGGTCCAGGGATCTCCATGGCGCAGGTGATGGATTAGCCAGGCGCGCCTCTTTCAGGGTAATTGTGGGATCTGCTGGCGGGACTATTACCGGCACTGTAACCACTGGCCCTGTAGGCTTTCTCGGTGCCACTTTGCCCGGTACGGCCACCGGTTGAGGATTCGGCGGCTGCGGCAGTAAACGTTTTACGGCCAGCGCCTCAATGGCCACCACTGTACGCTCCAGCAGGCCCATCAGTCGCTCTTCGCGCGCATCCATCCGCTTGAGCATCTCCTCGTCGCGCTTCTCACGCCGTTTGAGATACTCGATCAGCTCGTAGTTTGTACTATCACCATCGGTCGAGGTGGACAGCTTGCGCTTCTTCTTCATCAGCGTGGACGAGGTGCAGTCGGACAGATGGTCAGTGTCAACGATCACGTCCGGATGCAAGATGTTGGGATCCAGGCTCTGCGAGTAAAAGTTTTGGGCACTGCAAAAAAAAAAAAAGAAAAAAACAAGGATGTCAGAGAGGTGAGTTTCCATTTGACCAAGACCTTCCCCCTCCCCACTAGACTCACCCATTGTAGTTCGATGGCATCAGTTGGATGTCGTCCGGGTTGAACTCCCCCTCCGAGAGTGGCTCCGATCTGCGGAGGACAGAGAATAAGTGTGTGCGGTTAGTTATGTAGGCGTTTCGCAACTTGCCCGGATCTTAAACGAGTTCTGGCCATGCTTCAGACTTTAAGTAAATCAATTTGAATGATATATTTACTCTTTTCAGAAAATGTTTAAACAATTTGCAAAGCGTTTACCCACAAATTACTGATTGTCTGTCAAACAAAACCATAGGATTACCAAATCTCTCTGGCTGGACCACAAGGGGAAACCCTATCCTAGAGTTATGGCCTCCTAGATGAGTCTAAAAACCTAATGAAGGGCTAGCAGGAGTTTCTATTTATGCCACAACCCTAAATAGAGCTAAATGAGCTCATCTATAATTAGGCAAAGGATAAATACTTTAACTAAATATCATTAGTTTCTTTTAATCATTGACATTGCGCATACGCAGCGTTGGCATCCGTTGTTTTTTGTTTTTTACCTTTTCTGAAAATTGTGTTTAAGTCTTGGAATTTATTACCGGTTATTGAGTAAATTATAATATATATTTATAAATTATTTTGAAGAGTAAGCTATAGCAAATATTTAAGATATAGAGTGCCTAAGTACTACACTAAAAAATCCGACGGTATAATTTAAATAACTGTGGCTATATCCAATCTGTACTCACTTCATGGATATGTTGTTGTCGTGCTGGCTGCTGTTCTGGTGATGCAAGTTGAGGGCTCCATTGCTGTGCTTCTCAAACTCAGGCGCTTCGCCGGTGTCATCCAGCGGTCCATGGCCCAGGCCATGACCCAACCCATGACCATGACTGTGACTATGACTGTGGCCGTGAAGGTGATCCTTAAATGCAGCCCTCTGGGGCTCGTCTTCATCATCCTCCTCAGTCGCCATCTGAGCACCACCAGCATTCTGACCCATTTGGAGCTCATGCCGCTTCTGGGCGGCAACGGCAACGGCGGCTGCTGCAGCAGCGGCAGCTACCTGCAGTTGGAGGGGATTCTCATCGTAGACGCCGCCAGGCATCCCACTGACGCCACCATTGGTCGTGCTTCCGCTGGGGCAGGGTACATCGTTTAGCTGCGTTTCCACAAAATGATTGGGCAGGAAGCGCTCCACCTTGCTCCCGCTCTGCGAGGAGTCCGTGGAGTGGGCATGCGAATGGGGGTGCGTATGGCTCTGGCTGAGGCTTTGCAGCAGGCTATGCTGGTGCGGCGTGAGGTTGTCCTTGTTGAGGAGGACACTAAGCTCGGCCGCCTGCCGCCGCCGCTGGTAGTAGGAGAGTTCGTTATGGTTCTTGGAGATGAGCGCTATGCGCTTGCCGTTGGAGCCCCAGCACTCGCCGCGCTGCTCCTCGATCTCTTTGAACAGGAACATGTACGGCCAGTTGCGACGGACATGGCGCTCCGGATTCTTCTTTAGTTGCGTGTAGATCTTCTTGAGGTTTTCGTACCGATTGCAACACTGCTTGGCCGTTCGCTTTCGCGCGCTGAAACGATTGAGCACCTCGGCGACCATTTCCCAAACGCTGGCATGGTTCTTGCGGTTGGACTGGAAGGCGCTCTGAATGCGCTCCGACTTGACAATATTCAGCAGGGCCACCGATTCCGGCACATTAAAGTAGGACTCCGGAGTACGCGGCGCCCGCTGGTGATGGTAACTGCTCGTAACCGGCGGCTGATTCTTCGTCTCCTGTGGAGAGAGAATACTTAGAGTGATCAGTGGATAATGGATGAGTCATGTTTTTTTACGATATATGCAGACTCTCTGGTGTCGAATTAACTTAATAATTCATTAATTAACTAAGTCTAACATTCCATGCTGGGCTTAATTTGTTAAATAAATATATTACATACTCCAACTTAAGGCATAGAAATTTAAATCTAACACGGTGAAAATGTCTTCTCTGGCTCTTTCCTTAATTTAAGGTTGGCTTTGAATTTAATATCGAATTTAAAAACAACGATCTTTTGATCATTAATATGAAGTTTTAAACTAACCGGAACATGTACAATTTTTTCCAGAGCTTTTAATTGTTTATTTTCTATGACTATTAGAAGGAAAAGCTAGGGTATTTGAATTCCCCCTTGAGGGTTTAATTTTGTTTAGAGCCCCAAACTCTGTAGCTGTTTATTGATAACTGCTCTCTGGGGAATTGATGATGTGATGCCTCCACAAAGCTTTGGAAATATCTACATATGCATATATTACCCTGTTTCATGAATGGTCTGTTCTATTATTATTTCGGCCAGTAAACTCATTCATGCCTTGGCAATTTCTGCGAAAGATTGGCACGATGACTAAGAGATGATCTAGTTGGGATCGCGATCGCGGAGTGTCGCATCATTACTGCACTGCTGCAGATCATCCGTGAAATGGGTCTAACATTAACATACCGATCCGATCTGATCTGATCCGATCTGACTTCCGAGTGACTGGCGATCACTCTCACTCTCAGCGTTTGTGAATCTCTGTATCTCGCCATCTCTCTGTTACTCCCAGCCCTATCGGCAGCATCTCCCTGGAAGCTGATCTCCGTGCGCTCTTTGCTTACCATTTGGGAATTCTGTTGTAGTCAGCGGCTTCTTGATGCCTCGTTCTCCTCCGCTCCTCGGCGCTCTCTCCTCCTCCAGGTCCTCCTCCTCTGCTGTTCTGTTTCTGCTGAGAAAGCGTAACGATGAGATCTCTCTTCCCTTTGCTGCCTGCCCTTCTGTACGTGCTCTCCGCTATGGATTCCTTCTAATAGCGGCGTCTCCTATGGATGCCGGTGCTGATGCAGCTGCTCCGCGGTTTCGTGGTGTTCTCACTAATGCCAATGCGGCTGTCTGGCTGTTGCATTTCAAAAACTGTATAGTGTGAACGTAACGCAACACTTGAACACCGGCTACCGGTTCAGGAAACTCCGGAGTATCTTTAACTGTACATGTGTGTGTGTGTGACTTTTTTTTGGAATTTACACTTTTTAATAGTTTTTATTTTCCAAATCACACGTATTACTGTGGTCTATGACACTAAAGAAAAAAAAAACAAGAAAAACAACAACGATTTAGTAAAACACAAAAAACCGAAACAACGAAAACTGAATACACGAATGAACGCGATTTTTGTACTCTTTCTTTGTTGCTATTGTTATTGTCCGGCTGGCGTTACTCGCATTTTGTTGTTGACAACCGACCAACCGACGACTATTAATATTTAGAAGTTAACCTTTTAGCCTTCGACGGCGGCTCATCGGCTACGGCGACGTCGGCAAAAACACACTAAAGTACAATACAAAAATAAATAAAAACAAAAAAAAACATAAACGAGGGGGAAAAGGAACAAAAAGCGGAACACAAAATAGAAATAAAACAAATCACGGCATCAAATGCACATGTGTCCGCGCCAACACACACACGAGGGTCCGTTTTGTACCGTTCTGATCATTAACAGTTTACAGTTACTTTTGCCGAAGTCAGAAGCTCCGCCGGATCTTCCTTTGAACGCCACTCACGCGCTTTAGGTCACGCGACTCACGGCTCTCCCACTCTCTCTATTCCCCCCCCTTACACTTTTCCTCTCGCGCACTGAGAGAAAAAAAGGCGCGCACTCTCACTGGACAAAGTTTACCGTTCTCCGTTCTCCGTCTTCCGCCGTCCTGAGACCCCAACTAACCAACTAAAACTAACCAAACCAAACGAAACAACAACGAAACTGAAACTGAACTTTTCGTGGCGATCCCGTTGCCGATACTAACGGCAGTCGGCACACACACACAAACTCACACATATGGCGGCAGGGCACTCATAGATACACTCGCACAGGCCACACACACACACACGGACGCTACTGCTACGATCGTTAGGCGGACGATTGCTCTGCTTTGCTCCTCCTCGTAGTGGGAACTCGGAGGACGGAGAACGGAGAACGTTGGAACGGCGCTGCTCTAACTTGGTAGATTGCGGCGGAGAGTGGCGCTGGCTATGTCTTCTCTCGCCGCCGGTGCACATGTGTGGCGCATACACAGCTGGGCGCATGTGTGTGCGTGTATATAAATATACATAAATACATATGTATGTCTACTTATAGAATCGGGCAGAGAAACGCGACTACGGACGATGGCTACAGCTACTACGGGGGCTACGTCTATGGCAGCACAGCAGCGGCGGCAGAACGTCGGAGCAGCAGCAGCAGCAGCAGCTAGCAAGATTCCCAACAATCGAACCAAAAATCCAAGAAGGGAAGCAGTTACTCCGATTCCCGACTCCAGGAACCGCGCATCCATACACTCACGCAGGCCCTCCCACTAGGTCGCTCCCTCTCTGCCTCTCCCTCTCGCCTGCAGCGTGTGTGTGCGTGAGGATCGCTGCCTATGGGATGGATGCTGCTCTACGAAGGGCCAAGTGGAAAGGAAAAATCGTAGCCTAAAAATAGATGCGAGTATGCCGTATGCCGTTGGCACCCCAAGTGGCCTGGCTTCGGGTTGCCTTTTGCGTCGGCTTTTGACTGTAGCGCTTGGGTTGATGATCTCAGTGGCGACGCAACTGCATCTACTCAAAGGACATTGGGACATCAGGAACATCTGTTAGAACTTGTATCTGTTTTTCAAGTGGAAACTGGGGACATTTTTGCCTGTTTTGGATATGAGAAAATGCACTTACATTTATCTATCTTGAAGATTATGTGCAGGTTTCGAGTTATACGATTTTTAGAGTTAACTTTTATGGCATTTACGGATCTTAAGTTTTTAGTATTTATCAAATCTCTTCTCTTTCCGTTAAGTTTTGGGGTAGTACAAAATCAGAAACTACAAAAACCTCTCTAGTTCATAACTAAAAGGATGCTTTTTGTAGTCTGGCTTTTTGAAGATTAGCACCTAACCTATACCAACAGCCTTAAACATGATATTTGTATGCTATTCCATTCTGTAGAATTGATATCTATATCTTTAATGAATATACACTGTATAAATTATGGATTGTAGTTCCTTTCATTTTATAGTTTTCAAAGAAGCAACTTATTTACTTTCTAAACGTTATTTTTACTTATAAATGTTACCCCAGAAAAGGTCTATCAGTGACCTTAATTGGCATATTAATCAAGTATACGATCGTAAAAGAATTATATAGAATGCCTAGATTTGTTGCTTAGTTCAACTAAGTATTCAAAGTATTTCGACTAGTTTGAGTATGCATCGAGTGCTTATAAGCAGATGCAGATATATGCAATGCCATCCGGGCGAAATCGATGACTCTGTCTAGGCTCGGCGTGGTTTTAACCTTTTGATCCCGATTCCCAAAAGTGTGTTCAGCTTAGCCTGACTCAGCGACCGACGATCAACGATCGCATGGTAAGTGCCTTGGTATATCTGGTGGTTCCCGAAAACGTTCGACGGGATCAGGGAATTGGACTTGCTGGCGTTGCTGGGGCCCGTACGTACAACTTTTACTCACGGCCCCACCGTTATTTTTAATTTTTAGTACATATACCACACACACACACGCTGGCAACGATCGTATTCTATTTGTAATCCAAAATAAGTGTATGTATCCGTGGCTGTAGCTGTAGCTGTATCTGCATCCGTACAATGTGGTTCGCTTTACGATCTCTCTCTCGCCGAACGCTGTTCCTCTTAATGTCTTCTTTGTGCTTCTCCATGGGCTATATAGCACACAGATCTTGCCCGATCTAGAGCGCCCAGTGTAAGTTCTCGGATTCGGACTCAGATCCGAATTCGGCGCAGAAATTCCAGGCGTAGAGAGCACGGCGAGTGGGCATAGAGTCGCGCGTAGTTACGATAATCTCTGTACGCTCCAAAACAGTGTTAGACGTCGGTGGCGTCGGGGTTATCTCTCGCCTCCAATGAGTTATCACTGCAGTTTGGTAGTTGGTCACTAGGCCCGACTTGGGGCTCCATCTGTCATCCAACCAGGAAGAACCACAAGCGAACCCTCTTTCAACTGTGATTAGGAAATGCGAATGACCCCAATATAAATGTTGAAAAATTTGTGTAAAAGTCTATAAAGTTTATTGCCACCTTGACTAAAAGTAAAATATAGAATAGAATAGAACTGTAATGTCAGTTCGAAGCCACTTCGAGGCGTTATCAATGCCGGCATCTAAAATTGACAAATGCTAATAGCTACTATTAAAAGCTAAGATTATTCAGTCGGGGATGGGAGAGTCTCACTATGGATTATGATACCCTTGCAGGGTATAGAAATGATCGGGATATTACCAAAAAAATTATATCTATGCTGTTTTTAACATATTTTTTTCGGTTTTAATTTAATATACATATATATATATATATATATATATATATATAGCTGTCATAGGTACGATTGGATAATGTTGAGAAAAATGTAAAGCTATAAATATAATATGACTGTATTGATTCTAAATAATCCTATTTCAAACTGTTAAGGTATACAAACTTCGGCGTGCTAAAGTTAGTTTACTTCCTTGTTAATATATTATTTAGTATTATTTATATGAGAAAACAAAACTTTTATAAATCAATTTTATCATCAACATCTTCAAATTTTTGCGATAATCATTAATAAAGCTATGTTTTTGGTAAAAACATAAAGTGACAAGTATTTTATTTCCATATTTCTGAATTTTTAAGTTAAAATATAATCAAGGGTTGTATAAACATAATTTCCTTAAAGTAAAAACGTTTAAAATAATAACAAAAATTATAGTGGCGTAGTAAAAGAAATCTGTCTTTTAGATTTTCCCTCCAAGTTGAGCATTTTCCAAATAGTTATTAATTTAATGCCAAGTACAATGCGCATAGTATATGTAAAATCAGTATGTGTGTTTCGCCCCGATGGCGTTGCCAAGAATCCGTGGCTGCTGTGTATCTGTGGCTGTATCTGAATCTGAATCGGTGTGTTGTATCTGTATCTGGGGCCGTTGCGCAGAGTGCAAGTATCTCAGTATCTTTGCGCTTTATAGCTATTGGTTTTCGGTCGTTTCTCGTTATATTCCGTCGCTGTTGTTGGCGGCCGCTTTTCCGTTTTGAAACGAAAATGAGTACAATGGTTATTTTTAGAACTAAAATTTTCTTGATTTTTACTCGTTAACATTGCTTACGCTCCGTTTCTGTAGTTGCTGTCGGTCCCCGCCCCCGCCCCGTCCCCATGCCCATTCCCCCCCATACCATTGCCCAGTCCCATCCCCTCCTTGAGATTTCCTCGCCACCGCCAAGGCGTCACGATCGTGGTCGTAGCTGTAGCTATACTGCGTACGTCTGTATGTGCATCTGTACGTCGGTATCTGTATGCCTGTATCTGTAGCTGTATCTGAATCTGTTTTAGAATCTTTTTCTGAATCCGAATCTGTTTCTCTTTCTGGGACTGATGATCTTCAGCGTGGACTGTAGGATCGTTCCTCCCCCATTGGCAACTCGAGTAACATTAGTTTCGATAGTTTCAGCCCAGCATCATCATAACACACAGATGCAAACATGTGTGTACACTTGCAGCAAATTGTTTTTGTTGTTTCAGATACTAAAATATATCTTCGGTGGAAATAAGCAAAAGATTCTAGTGACGAAATATGTAGTTGGAAATTTTAAGGAACTTCAGTTGAAGATGGGGTCGTGGGCGCTCACAAGGTGACTTGTTGATAAAGCACACATATCAGTAATAATAAATATTTAAATGTATCTATCCCCATATTATTTACGTTTTAATTACCATTTTTCATATCCTGTCTTATAGATTTTTTCAAGTGCACTCTTGGGCCGACAGATGGACAGATGAGTGAGTGCATGTGGCGGATTTACATGGGATTGAATGCACACTACAGCACACAACAAGAGCCCCATCAGCACCAGCACCATCAGCAGAACCACCAGTGGCAACCAGATCTGTGTGCTCCTCTCAAGATCGGCGGGGGAACGTTCAACGAACGTTGTATGCCAATGACAGGGGCGACGAGAGTACATAAGATTTATAGTTGCTATTTTTAAAGCGGCGTATTAACAACCGTAGGCTAGGGACCAGACACAGGCTACCACCGCGGATACGATCCAAAAGCGATGCCATTCGTGGCAATATCTGAGCGAAAGAATGATGAAGATGAGAGGCAAATATACTTTGTTCCAATACAGAAGTTACATGTAAACTAAACTATGGAATCATCGAGGGGTTATTGAACTCAGTTTTCTTTACTGAGACCTGAAGTATTAGCTTATTGTCTTTATATAAAATTATTTATTATAATTATTTGATAGGAAAAATTGATTAAACATTTTAAAGAAAAGCGAAGGTTTGCTTGGAGAGTATATGTTTATATTTTATATCTAATAATATTAATAAAAATAAAATCTTTGTAGCTTTTTATAGAATTGACAATTAACTTTCAGATTTATTTACTATTTTTTTTTTTTATTAAAGAGATCAGTGGTTTCCCTTAAGTTCCGAATTTATACATTTAGGTATTACCTAGCTTATATTTAATTGATTTCAGGAACTGTAGAGACTTATTATTAAAAAAAAAACACACACTAATTACATACTATTAAGAAAAACTATACGATTTTCGGGATAGCTGAATGGACAGTCTTCTGGTAATGGCCAAACTTCAAAACTTCTAAGACTAAAGTATGTTATAAAACGAAATAACTTTTAATTCCATAGAGAAGACAGATAATTGTAGAATGAGTCTACCTTTAAAGCCTTACCAGAACCGTATGACTAGGTAATATCATAATTCCATACAAAATATACATATATAATATTGTATGTATATGGAAGTGTAATTGTTCCATGATTGACTAAATAGGACTATATATTATAAGAAACTTTAAAATTGGGAATAATCATTACATTTTAGTATATAAATCCTAGACTGGATACATCATTTTGTAAAAGATACAAGCCATTGATGGATATCATAATAAATTTCTTCCCATGCTTATTACTCATACGTACTGTTGTCCTCGAACAAGCACCAGTTCTTTTGATTTCCATATCAACTTCTTGGCCCTTGGGGCTACCATCCATGATATAGCCATTCTAAAGCCAAGTCCCAACAGATTCCAACAAATCCAGGATATACGCCCGCCATCTAGCGACAAATGGTGGCAAGCACACGCGCTGGCGATTATCCCGTTTGATGGCTGAGCTTTAAGCAGCTTCAAATGCGATAACGGCTTGCCAGCCATGCTTGCCAGCTTGACAGTGGAGGGGGGCAGACAGGTAACAGCTAACAGGTGCGCACACATAAGCTGCTTGTCCCGTTACACAATTCGGATAACAGCGGCGCCTCTGGGGAGCGTGTGTATTTACATATCCTTGAGAGACACTAGCACACACACACACACACATACAAACACAAAAGAAGCCGAAAAAAAACGAAAGTACAATCGCCTACGCGCACGTTGGATAGCGGAGAGAGGGGAGAGTGTGGTGGGTTGGGGTGCGTTTGCGCTCTCGCCGCTTGCACTTTCCGTTGCCTACTTTCGTGCGGAGAGAGAGAGGGCAGAGGAAAGGACGCAGACGAGGACGAGAGGGAGAGAGCAAGCGATTGGTATGCGCCGGTGTGCGTGTGACAGAGCGAGAGCGAGCAGAGCGAAATCGAAAGTTGGGAAACTTGTAGCTTTGGGGCAAAGTCAGGCGAAACTCTGTTATAGATACAGGAAACTTCCTGTCCGCGAGCCGCGGCGTTGCCAGATGGCCGCGACGCGGCCTGGCAACTTCGCCGCTTCGCTCGATAGCACGCATGTAAAATGCTGTAAGGCGAAAAGCTCTCCTGCAGAAAGGAATGGCACAAAGAAAGGCCAAAAGCGAAGCAGCAAGAAGAAGCAGCAGTAGCAGAGGCAGCAGCACCAGCAGCAGGAGCAGCACACTTTTTCGCTTCACATCGCTTCGCTCCACCGAAAAGTGATACACACGGAAAAATCGCAAGCATTCATTCACCGAATACAGAGGCGAGAAGCGCGACCGCCTGCAAGAAACGTGCCATAAAAGGCAACCGAAAAATAGTGGAGACCACTCAAAATTAACTGTGAATCGCAGAGATAACGGTGCAATTTGACTTTTTGTTTGTGTGTGTGCAACTGTAAAGGAGGAAAATACATATTAAAACCAAGCGAACGTTCTGCATTTCCATTCGTATCTGTGTGCGCAAGTGTGCGTGTGTGTTGGGGCCACGTGAAGGCGAAGGCGCGCAACAACAGCGAGCGGAGGGGAAAGAGAGGGAGCGGTAGAGGTAGAGAAAGTGACAGTGACAGTGACAGTGCTGGTAGAAAAGCGAAACCGAAAGTGAAAATTGAATACGAACAGCAACGGGTGCGGATCCTTCAACAGCCGTAATCTGTTGAATATAGAATGACGTTGCACACAAAAATCAATGTGAGGCATAAAAAAGAAACAGCAAAAGCAACAGTAACAGCAGCAACGGTAACGGTACCATCAGCAGCAGCAACAACAACGCGCTTTTCGCACAGATAAAGAGAGCGAGATAGCTCAAGCTTAAGCAGCGTAAGAAGCGGAGCAGCAGCTAACGGTACCCAAATCGCGAAGTCAGCGCAGTCAAGTGCAACAGCAGTTACAACAACAACATCGCCTGCTTTTTTGCATCATCCTTCGCTTTAATAACTGTTGAAGGCAAAGTCGGTGGGACAGAGACAGAGTCAGGACCAAACGCCGAGAAAGAGAGAGAGAGGAGGGAAAGAGGAAGTCAAAACGAGCGGAAGAGGAAGCAGATAAACGAAATGAAGCCATCGGATTTGTTGTTGGTCCTGGAGAAGGTGAGTGAGCAAGAATTAAAAATAAAGAAGACTTTAGGAAGCGAATCAACAGCGGAATCAGTCCGAAAGGTGTATTTTTATTATTATTTCTTCACTGAAGCTGACACAGAGTTTTGGTCACTGCTAAAATTGGAGACCTCACACACACGCACACAAAATCGAGTGCGTGTGCGTGCGTTTATGTGTATTTGTGACTGTGCGTGTGTGTGTGAATGAAGCTTTGTTGTAATGGTATGCCGTAAAAAGGTCATTATGATACCGAACGCCGACGCAGACACACACATACACACACAGTCAGGCGTATTGTGTGTGTGAACTTATGCAAATCCATTTGGCAGAGGAGCTGCTCACCCACACAATTGCGCACCCACACTCACACACACACACACACACAGAGGCGAAAGAGCATAGACGTGGCAAGTACGACACAACAACAGCCACAGCGGTTACAGTAACTCAGAGTGAGCTCCAATGCCGAAGCGTAAAAACAACAACAAGAGTGAGGCAGCCACACACAAGTAAAGATTGGGAGAGTGCGCGAAAGGGATGGCACAAACCCACAAGCACGCAGACAAGCGCACACACATTTTTTGGCTTTCCGTTATCTTTATTGCCACTTCTGTTGCGCTGGCCCTTTACAGCCGCAGCTGTAATTGGAGCCGCCGCTCGTCCCTAGACCAAATCCCCAGTTCCTACACCCGCTTCACCCTCTACACCCGCTACATCTTTCTCATCCCCCAATACCGCTGTCCAGTTTATCCCGCCGGGGGCGTGAGATACGAGGAGGGGGAGGGGATGGCTCTATAAATAAAGCATCTGTTTTGGGGCCGGATTAGGTGCAAGAGAGACGGGGCGAGGCGTAACGTAACGTAACAGAGCTTTGTTATGACAATATCACTCATACGCAGCGTATGACAGCAAGACCAGCTTAGCCAGCCGAAAAGTATGCTACACCAAAGTATGCCACACCAAAGTATGCCACACAAGGAGAAAAAACAGAGCGGCAGTCAATATATCCTTTATTACCAACATATAAAAATAGTAAATAGATTAAACAATCAATTCATTATTAACAAGTAACGATTTTTAAATAATTCCCTTTTAGTTTTGTTTTTATTATCCTTACTTACACATCCATTTTTTTACCTTGAAAAAAATTAATCCTTAAAAAAAATTAACACATTAAGGACTTGAAATATTTAATTGCATACTTTCGGACCGCCTTTTTAAATTGATTTTAAAACACTTTGCTTTCTCATATTTTTGTTTTCGCTAACAGATCAGGCAATATTTTTATTTGTGCAGATGCCTCACTTTCTCTCCATTAAGGAGTTGCCTTCCACTTGTGGATGCCTCCTTTGTCGTGGCCTGGCCACAAGCCATGCCGGAGAACCGCGCGTTTATCCTTTGCTAGCGCGTCCAGATCCTTCCAGGGCGTGGGGTGACCTTTTGTGTGGCTGCCACTGCAGCTCACTGCGGCTCATCCCTTGACTCTGGCAAGCCATTAATAACGCCAACTCGCTAAAAAAATATATATACGTATGTATATAAGGGCCATCGGGAACAGGACCTGCTGGGGGTCGAAGCTAAAGATACCCAAGCAGAGTGTTTTTAAGGTTTGGAGGAATGCTTATATTGGTTTATATGCAAATTTACCTAAGAATATTATATTTAATTAGTTAACAAATGCATTTAAATCCATTTAAAAAAGTTAAAAATTAAGCAATACCATAACTGCACAAATTTTTTAGTCCGGATAAAATTTCAATGGCTTTTAAAGCCACAGCCTGTTGATGACATTTAAAGTTCGCTAAAACATGATACTTGGCTGAAAACAAAATAGCTACTTGACATATTCTAGTTTTCGGAACTTGTTCAACTTATGCTAAAGTGTCTTCCATTGACATTTAATTTTTGGTGTAAATACCTATTATGCTAATAAAATAATTACCTCCTTCTACCTCTTCAATTATCTTTAGCAAATAGAGGAGTAGCAGAATATATAAAATATAGGTTCTAATGCAGTTTGTATGAGTACTTATTTAATATCGCAAGGACCTGCTGCTAACTTATCATGCCCCAGCTCCGGGAGAGCCTTGAAAGGGGAAAAAATAAATGGGGACGACAAATGTCGCCGCAGCATGCAACTTGTTGGAATACAAAGGGTTCGAGGACGGGGGCTCCAAGAGAAGCGGGTCGAAGGTTAATGGCTATGATTCCTAGTAAATGGCAAATAGGATGTGCCGCAGAGGATCCGGTGGAGGGCTCCAGTTGCTTTGATTGCGTCAAGGCCTGCCCGTTGCCTGTCCCGGAACTAAACCAAGTTGCCCACTATAGAGACATGGAAATGGAGGAGGGACATCTGCGGTTGACTGTCTGCCCGCTGACATGGCATTTTGCTGGGAAGCTGGGAACCAAATGAAGTTGGCCACTGCGGCTGACATCAAAGCGGGTCAGGCTCTGCCGGAAGTGCAAGCGATGAGGTCCCTTGGGCAGAAAAAAGAAAAACAGGAGTCAGTAGTAAAAAGAATCTTCTGGAGTTCCAATCGGAGATATAATCGCTTCCTAAGCAATGGTGATTTTTACTTAAGAAAGATATTTAAATAATTATTTAAATATAAATATTTATAAAGGATATTTGAATATAAATTTTAATAAAATAGGGCTGTGAATTTGAAATTAATTAGAATTGAGTAACAGTGCTTAAAACTGTTATTATAAGACATACTTTGGTTTTTTTTAGGGCTCCTTGTTTCGAAATTTTTAATATTTTTAAGACATGTTTCTTGTAAGATTTAGAAAAGAGAACCTAATAGATTTGGCAACCAAAAGGAAACACACTCCATTTAGCACCAAGTTGAGTTTCAACTTAAAATAATTCAAAGCACGTTCCTTGTGCCAGACGATGGCAATTGGAGATTCTTGGAAACAAGTATTTAAAGGAGGAATTCTCATTAATTCCCGAAGCATGTGTGTCCTTTGAAAATAACAAAGCGTGATGGAAGGTCTTTCAATTAAAATTGAATTATTGACATTAACCATTTTCGAACAAAAGTAATTTGGTTATCAATTTTTTATTTTCCCTTGGAATTAAGATTCAATTTGATGTAGAAAAGCGTTTACTCTCATTTTACCCATTTTACAGGATAGTAATATTTAAAGCCTAAGACTAAATCTTTGAATATCTGCCATACTAAGTAAAGGCTCCTTGCCCTCTATCTCGACATTTACAATTTAACAATAATCCACTAAGGGAAAGTAGAACTCAACAGCCTGCAAGGGCAGGCAGGACTTGTTGCAAAATATCGATTGGCAAAGTCCTTGCTCTGTGCTGTCCTTTGCCATCAGTTATCACTGGAGAGCACTCGCCTCTATTTGGGTGATTTGGGTGGCAAGGAAGTGTGCCAGGACACTCATCTTTCAGTGGCAGCTGGTCGAACGTGCGTCCTCGTTGAATTAATTGCTTGCTCGCTCCGATTGCAGGTCAAGTTCAGGGTGCCCCTGCCGCCGGGAGTCAGCTCGACGACGCTTCTGCCGAAGCTCATCCGCACCAAGGACGTGAAGCAGCTGCAGGACGGCAACGCACAGCCACAGAAGCCCAAGCTAACGGTGAGTCTTGGATTTTTTAACTCTGGATTTTGGATTTTCTTCATGTATATTTTTATAATCCACAGAAATGTCTGAACACGCTGGACCTGACCTCGCTGGGCATTGGCTCCTGCTGCGGCACGGGCATGTACCTGGTGGCCGGCATGGTGGCCCAGAAGATAGCCGGACCCGGTGTGATTATTAGTTTTATTATAGCCGCCATAGCGAGTATATTCTCAGGTAAGAGAGAAGATGGGAGGACGTGGCTCTCGACAGGCTAATTGGACTGATTTGGAACCAAGAGGATGCTGGGATTAATTGGGGATTTGTACAATATGGAAAGGAATGTAAAATAAAAAATAGAAATTGGTATTGAAAGCAGCAGAACACAGTCCAGTTATCCTGTTATCCTTTCATTCTATATCAAGCCGAGTTGATCCTCTTCCTGCATCTTATCCTTATCAATTCTGGTGTCTTCCTGTAGGCGCCTGCTATGCGGAGTTTGGCGTTCGTGTGCCGCACACATCCGGCTCGGCCTATATGTATTCATATGTGGCGGTTGGAGAATTTGTAGCTTTTATAATTGGTTGGAACATGATATTGGAATATCTAATAGGTGAGTACAAATAGCTCTCCATGCTAAACTTTAACTGATGTTTGTCAATGAATCCAGGAACAAGTGCCTGTGCCTGTGCGTTAAGTTCTAGTTTCGATTCCCTGACTGGCAATACCATAGCGCGTACGATAAGCGAGTCCATTGGCACGATATTCGGTGAGCGCTACTCTAGATCCAAAAAATTTATGTACTATATCGTACTATATTCTGTATACACCCTAGGCAAACCGCCGGACTTTATTGCCTTTGGTATTACACTGCTGATGACTTGCGTTTTGGCGATGGGCGCCAGCAAGTCGGTCATTTTCAATCACTCCCTTAATGCCATCAACCTGGCCACGTGGGTGTTCGTGATGGCCGCTGGGCTCTTCTATGTGGACACCAAGACGTGGTCGGAGCACCAGGGTTTTCTGCCCTATGGCTGGAGTGGCGTAAGTAGAAGATTTAAGATTTTAAACTATTTATCATTTTAATGCTCAAAATAAAACAGGTATTTTCTGGTGCCGCCACCTGTTTCTATGCATTTATCGGTTTCGATATCATTGCGACAACCGGTGAGGAGGCGCACAATCCGCAAAAGAGCATTCCCAAGGCGATTGTTGGTTCTCTGGTCGTAGTGCTAATTGCCTACGTCAGCGTTAGTCTAGTCCTTACTTTAGTGGGTGAGTGTTGTCTCTTAACCTTTAAAAGGAGTTATCTTCTCAAATTAAATGTGTTTTTCAGTTCCCTATGATCACATCAATACGGGAGCAGCACTGGTGCAGATGTGGTCGTATGTGAATGCTCCCAAGTGCCGTGCTGTGGTAGCCATTGGCGCCACTGCCGGCCTCTCGGTGGCTATGTTCGGCTCAATGTTCCCCATGCCGCGCGTCATCTACGCCATGGCCCAGGACGGTCTGATCTTCAGGTGAGCTCTTCTTACCAAGGTTGTCCAAGGATCTCGCTGAATTCCGTTTCATTCCAGGCAACTGTCACAGCTGTGGCAGCGCACCAATGTGCCCGGCTTGGCAACGATCGGCAGCGGAGTGGCCGCCGCTCTGGTCGCTCTTACCGTGCGCCTGGAGATCCTCGTCGAGATGATGTCCATTGGCACTCTGCTGGCCTATACGCTGGTATCCACCTGTGTGTTGGTTCTGCGCTATCAGCCGCACAGCACCTCGCTGGTGGAGCTGCTGCCAGCCCAGCTGCGCACTCCGGTGGCGCCTGGTACAGCCAGTGATTCCCGCGCCCATGTCACACCCGCCGAGGTGCTGGAGGTGCCCGGGAAGCTGACCATCAAGCGCGTGACACGTGGCATGTCCGACTCAGACGACTCCTTCATCGATGACAGCCCAGAGGGCTTCCTAGGTGGACGCGATGATCAGTTTCTGGTCTCCGATCGATCCGAGAATAAGTTCTATGGCAGTGTGCATGGAGCACCGACTGGACCCACCGGCCAGGCGACAGCCTTCGATGCCATGGGCCTGAACTTTGTTACCCGGAAGATTCATGACTATGCGTACCTGTGCCCCGGCTTTTTCCCCTGGATAAATCCCGGTCAGGCCACCACCGAAAGTGGTACGTTCGATGGGGTTCTCTCTTCTAAAAAGATTAGGTTTTCGCTGGATGAAAAAAGTCCTTTTCATGCTTTTGAACATTTGGAAAATAATCGAATTTTTCAATGTTTTTGTAAGCAAACAGTGATTTTAAATTGATTAACAATGGACTTTCTTTAACCAGTCGAAAGAGGGAAAAGGACTTTGCCTTTGCAGTTAGCCCCTAAGCCTCCCGACGACCAGCTGACCAAATTACCATTGAAATTGACTCTTTGCCTTTGCTTTTTTAACCCGTAACATACGACACCACCGATACACCAATCCATCCACCAATGGACCGCCGGCAGGCATGTACGTCACCAAGCTAGTGGGCATCATGTTCGGTCTCATATTCTTCCTGGACCTGTTCGCGGCCATTGGGTGGTCCGGTGGCCTCGCCGCATTCATTTATTTCATTTTGTTTATCGGCATATTTGTGATACTATTGATTATATCGAGGCAGCCGCAAAATAGGTAATACTCTCTACCTAAATGTCCTTTATTTGGCTGTCCCAAGGCTAATCCTCTCCCTCTCCTCCACACAGATATGCGCTGGCTTTCCTTACGCCCGGACTACCGTTCATCCCGGCCATTGCCATTACGGTGAACATCTATCTGATATTCAAGCTGAGCATCCTTACGCTCGTCCGCTTTACCGTCTGGATGTCGCTGGGTTTCGTCATGTATTTCTACTACGGCATCACGCACAGCAGCCTGGAGCAGGCCAGCGATGATCTGGAATTGCATGTGGACAAGGATTATGTGAGTATTCCATTTCCCTATAATCCAATAGCTAATCTCACTCCTTCGCAGAGCAAAAACGTCGAGGAGAAGGCCGTGTGGGATCAACAGTCGTATAACCAGACCCATGAGCCCGTCTGGGCCAGCAAGGAAGTGAAGCAGCCTTCGAGTAAGTGCAGCAGTGCTTTGGAGGAATTCAACAAAATTCCTTTTTTTAATTATCGTTTCCCTCAGAGCAACGCTATAACTATGGAAAATCATCGACGGCTTCATCGTCGGCACAGGGCACCTCTAGGGGAGGCACCGAAAGCGGAAGCAGTGCGGCGACAAAGGCGCCGGGCAGAAACAGTGCTGGCCCCACACGACCCGTGCCGCCGCCACCGCCCACTGGCGTTGGCCAGACAAAGGGTCCGCCGATGGAGCGCCAATATACCGGCCAGTTCAGCATGTTTGTGGACGAGGGTCAGTTCCCGACGTGGGAGGACTAAGCTGTTGTTGCCACCAGAAACTACCAACACGGAGTCCCAGTATGTTACAATTCCCAGTCCCAACCACGATCCTCATTCCCGTAAGAAAAGCAGCGTTAGCCCAAACCAAGCTCGATCTCGATGGCAGTCGATGGAGAAGGACCTCTCTATCTCCTCTGCCGGGTGCTGCTCACTCACTTGTAAATACGATTAGAGATGTTAAGTTTAACGATATATGGCCAGGTGTGTCGCTACCGAGAGGCAGAAGCAGAAGCTACAGCATTCCCCATTTACAAGGCTTGATTAAGAGCCAAGAGGGGCGACGGCGGAGTCACTGTTCACCGTTCACTGTTCACCGTGCACTGTGCTCCGTGAGTCGCGAGCTCACCATTATACACCATATCATATACCATTTACAATATATATATATATATACATAATATATATTGATTATACAAACAAATATATATATACATATATAGCGAAAAGGGTTATTAGTTCAGCAAAGAGTTACAGTGCAAAGTTATCGAATTCCATTTACCCGAAAACCTTGCGATTAGCAATAAGCGAGAGAATCGAGAAAGCAAAACCAACAGATATCCGATAGCCAATAAACGATTGTGCTCAAGACCGATTGACCATCGTTTTGGGTGACGTTTGTCAATCGGCATTTAGCACAAGACCCAGGATACCCGCCCCAAGTAATACCAGTAATACATATGTATGCATATTTTGTGAACTTGTTCAGCACGGAGAGGAGCATATGACGTCCTCGTGCATATATCCATCCGTGGCGGTGCGTTTGGGGACTGGCAACTTCGTGCACAACTGTACATTCTAGGCACCAACACAACAGCAGCTGCAGTGCCCCACACTCACCGCCACGCAGGCAGTATAGTTGATACCCTGGGTTTTTGGAGAGATCAGGGCCGCAGGGAAAGATCAGGAGTACGGCCTACGGACTACCCACACTATGAGATCTAAAAGAAACACGTACCTTATGTATTTATGATTCTATTGTTGTTTACATATATATTTACGCTATGCATTTTATACGGCGCTGGGTGGTACTGTCAACCGTCCCAAGCCCCCCGTCGTCGTCTCACTCGATCTATCTCAAAATGTTATTTGTTTTAATTTTTTGTATCCTAGAGGCTCGCTCGCGCTAAGCTAAAACTCATTTTTAAGCGGCATTTCGCATTCGTTGTAATACAATAATTCATTTTACTTATCGAATACCAAGGCAAAACCAAAATTATATGAATATGCATATATATTTATGAGAATTACCATATAAACAAATACCAAAGGAATACCAAATATTTACTTATCGAAGCTATTCAAACTTAAACCAAGAATATAAACGATGGCAAGCATAAAACTACAAATATGTATAAACACGAGGATAACTTAAACAAAAATCAAATAATGATGATGATGATGATGAAAGCAAAAACAAAAACTAAAACAAAAAAAATAACATTTACATTTACGTACGAGCATACTTTTTTCCACTTTATATACTATGTACAAGCAAACCATGCGTAACTAACTATTTTTAACTAAATTACACACAAGTATATGGCAAAGTTAAAGCAAAATCAACAAATTTTTAAGAATAATAATACTTCTGATCATTTATTCGAATTTGTATTCCACGACTCTGTACATACACAAAATCCCCACACAAACACAACACGAACACAAGCCAGAACTCAATGACCTAGGGTTAGTTCTCGACTCGATCTAGCCCCGCAACAGCGCAAAACAACTATTTATATACGAACCTACCGTCTAAGACATTCGATTTATAGCTTAATTTCGACTGATTTCGTTCGATTACACTCCCCTCCATTCCATATTTAATCTCCAGTTCAATCCGTTAATCCATTCAATTTCGAGTGCCAAATCAATATGCACGACGCACTCCCTAAACCAGTAGGTAGCAGCAATCGAACAACTGAATACAGATATCGAACTATGTATGCAGTTAATCACGCACTCACTTCAAATTCCTGGTTTCTCTGGACCAACTACTTAAGCTATAGTCCTGCACTATGAACTACATGCATATATGTATTCAAGCCACACTTTAGTTAAACGAAATATCGAATTGTCAAAACCTAAAGCGATGAATTGGTTCGATAACACGATTTGTACATACACCAGAGGCATACAGGCAGAGAAACAGTGCGTATGTATATTTTTATGAACGCTACACGACAAAGAATCAACTATAAAGAAACGATACTCAGAAGCAGAAGCATCAACTAAAGAATAACATATCCTACCACACAGCTTAAAGTTGAGACCTCTATCTAATGGAACCTGTCGAGCCCACATTCCTCCGATAGTTTCGATAGCCGACCGCCATTTACCACCGACCAAGACAGTCCCATAACGAGCTAGAGTCGATATTTTTTTCCTTTACACAGTTGGGTCAAACCTTTTAGTTGAACTGAAGAATTTACGCGGACTAAGGTGTATGTTAGCGGCAACTGTCTGCCGGGTGTGCGCTCGGAAGAGGTCCCTCCCGATATGGTACATATTTATGTAACAACAGATACGGCTCAGTACAGGCAATCCAGCAACTGCGGGCTAAAACAGCTTGCTCTTCCACCTTTCGGCTATTTCGGTACCACCAAGTTAAGATAACTGTTATGGGAATATGATAGATTTAATAGATTTTCTACAGTTCCAATTTGAAGCGAATAGAATGAAACAAATCAAGTAAACTTAACAATATATCGATAAATGTGAAGGGAAAAACAAAAAGCTTCCGTTGACAAACGTATGCATTTTACTATAACCTATGGTTTACTTTATTAATCCTTCGAACGGAGAAATAAGAACAACAAAAAACTAAACACTTGAGAAAAAGAAACAAAGAACAAAAAAACACAGGGAACACTTACTCTTACTCTACTGTCTGTGTATGCTCACTGTAATTGTAACTGCAAGAGTGACAGTAACTTTAACAGTAACTGTAAAATTTGCTTTAAGAGTAACTTTAATAGTAACTGTGGCAGTAACTGTAACTTTAACTGACAACTGTTGGCAGGCTGAGAATAAGAATCAGAAAAGGAACAGCACACCGAAACCGGAAGTGACGGAACAGGAAGGACGCACATAAACACGCATAGACAAGCACACATGCCGAAACACAAGTATTTGATGACAATTCTAAAACCGAAAGCAACGCCAACCGATATTTACCAAAGAGCCAAGCCTAATTATGACAAACAACTATAAATAATCCACATTTGATTGTTTGATTGATTGGAAAATGCATTAGACGATTGTTTCTTTGATTGATTTACCAGCTGAATATAACGTACCTAAGTTTTTGTTTATTTCATAAGACTGAATTACTGGAATATGATTTATTTTAAACGTGTATATAATTAAGGTCTAATAGCAAACTTTACAACTTTTACTAATGAAGCATCAAAATTTTTGAAATTATTCTGTACTAATTTATCTAAACGAAAATCTAAGAAAAATTCAAAAAAAAAAAAGGGAGAAGAAATCGACGAGAAAAAGTGATGAAGGATGACGGAGTCGAGAGCGAATGAAGTTAATATACAACTTTTAACGTATGCGGGAAAGTCCCGATATGATGATACATATATATATTTCAATGGATCGATAACAAACAACAAAACCAACATCAACTAACAAAAGTGAAATGAAAATGATGTTAAAATATAAGAAAAACCAAACATTTTTTAATTCAAAATACTACTCTTGATTTGTTTTATGTGTTAATAACTTATTAAATGATATTTCTTGAGAATATTAAAAAAATAAAAATTGTTAGGATATTCAAACTTGGTTCTTTTAATGGGCAAAACAATAAGGCCGGGCGCACACTGCCGGCTGAAAGCGGAGCTGAGCTGAGAAATTTGCACTGAAATTATCAGCTCAGCTCTCAGCTCCGCTTTCCGCTACCAGTGTGCGCGTGGCCTAACGGTCAATAGTGGAGCAGGAATTTTCAAACTATGTTAGCGGAAACGGAGACATGTATATCGATAACGTTTTTTATGTGGCCAGGTAATCGCAAGTGTTGTAAAATGAAAAACATGGATGTATCGATACATCGCCGATGTTTTTTCCAGCTCTAATTCAGCTATTTTTATGCTAGCTTTATAAGTTTTCCATTTTCATATATTATCTAGCCTGAAGCAAGCTAAACTGACAGCACTGCTATCAGTGTTGCCAACTCTTTAGGGCTTGAAAAAGCTAAACCCAACTTCGAAAAAAGCTAGAAATAGCACATTCAAACACGTTCGTCGAACACATCTCTCTCGGTTCGGTTGCAACGGTCTCTTTGTTGACAAACAGGTTCGCTCTCGAACATTTTACATTCTACACGAGAATTCGACCCCAAGCATGTAAAACTTTATTTTGACATTTTACTTTGAAGTTCAGAGTGACCAGGGAGAAAATACCAAATATCGAGATTTCGGTATTTTGATATACTACATTTTTACACTCTACACGAGAATTCTACCAAAACGAGAATTCGACCCCAAGCGTGTAAAACTGTGTTTTGACATTTTACTTTGAAGTTCAGAGTGACCAGGGAGAAAATACCAAATATCGAGATTTCGGTATTTTGATATACTTACATTTTTACACTCTACACGAGAATTCTACCCCAAAACGAGAATTCGACCCCAAAAACGAGAATTCGACCCCAAGCGTGTAAAACTTTGTTTTGACATTTTACTTTGAAGTTCAGAGTGACCAAGGGGAAAATATCAAACAAAAATATGGCGATTTCGATATTTGGGCAAAAAGTATCGTTATATTAGGTTTTGAAAAACGCCAGATATAGTGAATTGGCAACACTGACTGCTATAAATACAAGTGCAAGCCATTCGGAAAAAAATTGTGCATAATTAAACATCCGCACTGTTCGCCGGGAAAAAGGAAAATTGGAAAACGGAAATTAGGAAAATCAGATTTCCCGCTTCCCGGTGTTTTCCATATTTTTTTGGGCCACTCGACATTGAAAGAAGTGAGATTCGACGGGAGAAAAGCTCATGTCCTCGAATTCGTCCTCGGACGCCGTAGCGGTGGCCAAGGCCGTGGCCAGCTGCAGGCTGGTGAAGCAGCAGCGCCGTCGCCTGGCGGCCTTCGACTTTGACCACACAATTGTGTCGCAGAATACCGATACGGTGGTGCGCGACCTGCTGCCCACGGAGGTGACCAGTGCCCGCGCCCACGAGCTGGTGGAGAACGACTGCTGGACGGAGTACATGGGCGAGGTGTTTCGTTTGCTGCACGAGCAACAAGTGCCAGAGGCGCGCATTCGCGACACCATCCGCGGCATCCCCGAGGTGCCAGGATTCGTGCGGCTGATCAAGCACCTGGCCAAGCGGATGCAGTTCGACCTAATCATCATCAGCGACTCGAATAGTGTGTTTATCGAGGAGTGGCTGCGGGCCCACAACCTGGCCGACTGCTTCCTGGCTGTCTTTACCAATCCGGCCGAGTTTGATGCCACCGGGCGGCTGGTGGTCCGTGCCCATCACCAACAGTCGGACTGCAAGCTGAGCGCCAGTAACTTGTGCAAGGGCCGTGTCCTGGAGCACTTTGTCATCGAGCAGGACCTGCGGCGCAGCATTCGCTACGACCATGTCTTCTATGTGGGTGACGGCAACAACGACATCTGCCCGGTGCTCCGGCAGCGGGCCTGTGACTTTGCCTGCGCCCGCAGTGGCTTCGCCATGGAGAAGCATTTGCTGCGCAACCGCAGCAAATTGAAGCTGCGCGCCCAGCTGCTGGTGTGGAAGAGTGGCTTCGACCTGATGGACCAGATGCTGGCCTTGCCGCAGCTCCAGACCCCGGCTCCAAATCTCAGCCCGAACCCGAACTTGGGTGCCGCCGGCGACGGCAATGGGCCGGAGGATGGCCAGCAGGCCGAGATGGCTCGACGGGCATCGGCAGCCGCTACCGCCGGGCAGGCCAAGTCGCCGAATTAAGCTGCAAATGGATACCCGTCCCCCGCCCGCGGACTCTCTGGTCTCTCTGGTCCGTAGTTAGCTCTCTCCCCTCCCCGGGTGTGAAGAAGACCCACAGCAGTACTGTCTACTGCCTACTGTCCACTGTCCTCATCGCATCGCATCCACTGCACCATCGTTCCCCAAGTCGTGTATGCTAAGATCGTGTTTTGATAGGCAACCTACAGGTTTGGTACAGTACCTTTTTGGAGTCTGCTCAGTGATGTCTAGTGCAAGGAGTCAATTTCGGCTGCGCTGTTAGTGTTTACAAGTTAATTCCATGCGTGTATATTGTAATTGTAATTGTAATTGTTGTAATTATTGCAAGCTGTATAAGTGTCCATATTATATGCATTTTGAACGTGTGTTGCCGTTACCGCAGCTCTTGCCTCTCTTTTCCTTTGACTGCCGCCGCCCACATAGAGCGAGATGGCCTGCATGTGTGGGTGGGTGGGTGGTAGCGAGTGCGATTTGGTGCATCCCCCGGAATAATGCTCACTGCGTTCTCCAGTTCCTGCGCAATTCAAATTCAATTTTGTTTACGCCTCCGCATGGCCAGGAATTTGTATACAAAAGAAATTCGAGAAATTATGGGGCAGCTGCGACAGCCATTTTATTATGGTTTAAGGCGGAATTCGGCAATTGTTTATTAACTGCATTATTTATACACGTAGGTATATAGAGTAGGGACTGTAATCTTTATAGGTCAAAAAATATATCATGAGTAAGTGTATAATGAAACTCGAAACCCGATCTAAAAAGATCTTCAGTCATAAACAAGTCTCACTTTCAACGTTGCATCTGCATTTTGTTGTTTATTTACGGTGTAAATTATATACTATCAGGGTCAAACTAATATTAACATTAATATATCGGTACATACAATTTTATCATTTTACAATTTTGATTCTGCCAGAAGCGACTCTGACAGAATTATAGCGAGCAGCGCCTAAATGAGAGAGTGCGGCAGTGATTTAGGAGCCTAGCGGTGACATGCCAATCTGCTGCGGTGTGGCGCCCAACTCCAGATTCTTGAGAAGCATCTGCAGCCATTGCTTGGTGGACTTGTCGTCCTGCAGGCACAGGGCAAAGGTGCCATCACGCAGCTGATCGGGCAGACACTGGCCCAGAGCTTTGCGGGCGCTGCAATCGAGAGATGGAGGAGAGTTGTAGTTCATGTTGCCCAGTCCAGTCCAGCCATACATACCGAGTGTTATCCGAGAGGCGTAGATAGCAGCGGACAACATGCTTCAGCAGCCGGGCGCACGGATCCTTTGACAGTTGGATGACCATTTTGCCCTGAAAAAAATCAGAGGAGACTTAGACATGGTAAATGCTACGAAATTGAGATATCGGGATACCCACCAGGGTGATGGCCACATGGGAGAAGCGTTCGTAGGTCTGGCAGATGTACGACAGGCCCGATTCGTCCAGCAATATTTTCTGGATGATGAACGTGGCCACGGTCTTGCTCAACTCCGAGCCGCTGTCCATGATACTGAGGCAAAGGGGCACAATCTCCGTGGTCAGTAGGAACGTGATCACCTCCTGCTCATCGGTTTTGACCAGGGCACCAATCACTCCCAGGCTGGTGAGGCGCAGGTACTCGAAAGGTCTGGTCTTGGAGGTGGTCGACAAGAAAGGATACAGGTATAGCGGTATCTGGGCTTGCAGGAAGGCCGTGCGCGTCTCCGGGTGCGATGCGACGCACTGCAGCAGAGCCAGAGCATTGCATACGCGATTCGACTGATGCGCCGTCAGCGTCGGCGGCGTTATAGACGGATAAATGTTGACAATCTCCTGCAGCAAGGCGCAGGCCGTCCCAAAGCTGTTCCACAGCATGGGGGCCAAGTCGGTCTCACGCTTCTTGCTCAGCTCTAGCAAGGCCGTCTCGCGGGTATCGGGGTGCGCCAGTTCGTTGATCCATTGGTACACCTGGCGGAGAATAGAAGGGGAGGAGCGTTAGCTTTACCTGGCCAGTGGCCACTATTGGTCCCGCAGGTGGCTTACCTTCTCCTGCTCGCTCTGCTGCTGCTGCTGGGGGTTCATGAGGGGGCTGGGCTGGGCACTCATCGCGAATGTTCGATTTCTCTCTGGGCAGCCCTATTTCGTTCGCCGCAAGCCCGGGGACCAGCGGCAAATTATGCCGGGCAGGGTCCGAGTACAGAACCTGCAATCGCACTTCGATAGGGATTCTTAAAAACACTTAATTTTGCGAAAAATGTAAAAAAAAACAATTGGAGGTCGAAGTAAAACTTCGTAGCACTATCGATAACACCGACTCCGGTCGGCATATCGATTTGTCTACTATCGCGATAGTGCAAAACCAAATTTTGTTTTTATACAAATCCTGCCTTTTTAATAATATTGTTTAAATATTTATGAATAAATTAAAATTTTATTGGATATCTTTCAGAATTTCGAAATACTTGCATTATTAGTGCCATTTTGACATGTAGGTAATCAAACATTCAAGTGCTTCGAAAAAATGCGTTTTTTATAATAGATAATATAAAAACTGTACAAGAAATTGTTATTTTGCCTTGCAATTTGTATTAATATTAATAAAAAACCTGACAAGCAACCACCAACTATCGGCCAAACGTCATTTTTCGCTGCCAGGTGGCAACGCCAGCGCGGGAGCAACCCTGCTTTTGACACTTTGACGTGGAACTGTCAGAAATCGTAAAGCCGACGCGGCAGCAAACGAAAGCAGCTCACTTACGTTACAATTTTCGATCAACCCGGAGGTGTGTGTGCTTGCTTTGCGAACCTTGTGTTTTGGGGACAATTTGTCAATTAAACAGTAAAGATTTATAAACAAAGAGTGCCTTTCCAGTGGTATTTCCGCGACAAAAGCGTAGGGCCTTTCTTTTTCGGTGTGTTTTTCCAAATCGGGGGACCTTCAACTTTCCAATATGTTTTTCTTCGTGCCTTTGCCAGAACTAATCGTACATTTAAGTGATTCGTGGCGAATATTTATTCAATATGCTGATATTAATGTGAAACATTCAGTTTATCCAACTGGGGCCTTGGGGCGCAAGTGGAAAACGAGCGAGTTCGCCAGATTTCACCTGTGACGTCGCCTACTTCTGCCACGTCGCCAGCGTCACAGCTGATGGTGTGGTGCGGGGAGGGGAGGAAAGGAGAGGGGGTCTAGCTCGTGTGAAAGTGCTTGCCCTTACTTATAACCAATCCGCTCTCTCATTCCAGTTTGCCAGCTCATCCCACCCTAGACATGGACAAGGTTGTTAAGTTCGCCGAGCCTGGACGCGCCTTTGCCAAGGACTCTATCCGCCTGGTGAAGCGCTGCACCAAGCCCGACCGCAAGGAGTTCCAGAAGATTGCCATCGCCACCGCCATTGGCTTCTGCATCATGGGCTTCATTGGCTTCTTCGTCAAGCTGATACACATTCCCATCAACAACATCATTGTGGGCTCCTAAGCTCAGCCGTCGGCCGAGGGACCAGAACAATAACAAACACCCAATCATCCAATTCTAGCATACATCAAATCGATTTTTTTTTCGTTTAGTTAACATGCCTAATATAAATATACATATATATAGATGAACGAAACTATGTGCATTCAGCGAATGTCCTTCTTACACACCATTTTTACGTGCAAATACTCGGCATGTGAAAGCGTATTGCAAATGTTCAAACAAAATTCCATTCACAATTCAATGTTGAAGTGCATGAACACACACGTTAGTTGATAAGGAAGAGGAAGCCAACCACCAAGCCACTTGTTGCGGTGTGTCCACTAATAAATGTGAGCCAGATTTTCCAATTATTTCTGTGCATTTTTGATTTGGCTTTAGTTTTAAAGCTTTGGGCAAGGTGCTTTCCATTACAGAAAGGGTGGAAAACCCCTGGGGCAGGAAGTTCACTGCTCCGTACAGTCAAATTTCTTCCAGTTCTCGGCAAACGACTTGACCTTGCCAATGGGGTTTTGCTCCTTTCGCGGCTTGCGCCAAGCATTTGGATTTAGCTCCAGCATTCCGCCAATTATTTCCTGCAAGAGAAAAACATTTCAGACCAGGCTGTTGTACATATATTTCCTGATTCAGGATTACCTGGGCAAAGTTAGCGGGGAAGCGGTCTTGGTCCTCGATCACGTGCGCAAATCCCGAGTCCATGCCAAAGTGCACCCAGACGTAGGGCAGACCCTTGGGTATGGCCGCGCGCAGCGATTTTTGGCGCAGCGAAACCAGCTGCTTGTTGATGCACCACTCCTGCTCCGACTCCTCGATGGCCTTCTTGAAGTAAAAAGGTGCCATCTCGCCCTTGCTGGCGGGAATGGGAATGCAGTGGACGCTGACATGGGGACGACGATGAAGCTTATTGGCGATCTCATAGAAGACGACATCCTGGTTCCGGGCGGCAAACATGCGGGTGAGTGCCTTGCGGAAGCTGCTCAGCTCCTCCCAGGCATCCTCGTCCAGCTGCGTGCAGCAGGACACGTGCTGCAGGGTCGTTAGAATGCAGTGACCGCCCTGCAGGCCCACGTACCAGGGCAAACTGAGGTAGATCTTCTCGCCCATTGACACCAGCAACTGCTTGTCCAGCTTAGCGGAGTCGAAGCAGCGTTCGCAGTTCTCCAAACTGGCTGCCAGCTTCTCGTGCTCCCGAATGGCGCTCTGCAGCTCCCGCTGCTCGGCATCGCCAGCCGAAATGTTTTTCCGCACCCTGTCGGCAAATATATCCTCCAGATCGTCGTTGGGATTCTTGTGCTTGGACAGAATGTCGGCGTACTGCAGGTTGGACTCGGCGGCCGTGGCATGCTTCTCCCGTTCGAACTGTGGCAGAGGAGGGATTAAAGGATTAGCGTCAGTGGCTGGGATTAGAGTTGGTGATCGAACTTACCATCTGCTTGATGTCGTAGCGGTCGTCGTCGGCAAAGTATCGCACCCGCTGTCCGTCCACGTGCGTGTCCACCTTCTTGCTGCTACTGCGCTTCTGGCCCCTACGCCCACCGTACAAATCGCGAGGATCGCTGGGCGCCGCCGTCGTCGCCTTGGCCTGCACCAGGGGACGCACATTCCCACTCTGATCCGTCTTGGTCAGCAGCACATGCTCTGGAGCAGAGCTCTTGGCCTTCGATGGCTTTCTGTTCGTTATTGATTTGCCGGAGGCAATGAACTCCACCCTTGCCTTGCGGGCAGCCTCAAGCTGCTGGTTTAGTTCAGCTGCCAGCTCTGTCTTGCCCTTGAGCTCCGCCTTGATGGCCTTTCCGGCGAGCTCGTTGATTTGCTCGTCCGTGAGGCAACCTGGGCTAGCTTTCTCTTCAGGCTCATCCGGCTCCACCGCCTCCTCCTCCGCTGAAGAGGCACTTTTTGAGGGAGATCTGCTCCTTCTTCTGCTTTCTGGACTGGGAACCTTGGCTGTAGCTTTTCGCCAGCCGCGCGAGGCGGTACTCTGTGCGGGGGGAAGCAAATGCTTCCGGGTTGGCCTGTCGTCGTCATCGTCGGCCTGGGGCCTCTGGAAGCCAGGCAGGCCCGTCCCGTTGCTCTTCCAGTAGGGATTCAACTCGCGCCCGCTTTTGGCCGGATCGTAGGCGTCGATTTGCTGCAGTTTCTCGTTGGGCTTGGCCGGCTCCTTGCGTTCTTTGGAGAAGGTTTTCAGCACAAGGGCCTCGCTGGTCATCCAGCTGTCGCGTTGTAGGGATTTCGACTCCTCGGGAGGCCTTTCCGCTACGGGGGCACTCCGCTCCACCCACTCCTCCTCACTGCTTTCATCTTTGCGGTTTCGCTTCGACTTGGACTTCTTCTTCTTGCGTCTCCTTTGCTCCTCACTGGACGCGGATGAGCTGGAACTGGTGCTGGAATCGGAGGCTTCACTGTCGCTGCTCTCGCTGCTGCTGCTCTTCTTGTGACGTTTCTTGCTTTTCTTCGAGGACTTTCTGACCTTCGAGGACTTGGACTTTGATTTGTGCTTGTCCCGCTTCTTCTTTGACTTCTTTGGCGCAGCGGACTTCTCCAGCTTCTTGGCCACTGCGGGCAGCATCCAGTCGGCCTCGCCGCGCAGTTCCTTTTGCCGTTCCCGCTGCTCCCGGAGCTCGGCCCGCTCCTTGGCCTGCTGGAGCATCTCGGCGCGGGCGTTCCGCAGCTCCTGTCGGGCCTTGTCCTTTTCCCTGCCACTCTCAAATTGTATGTAGCTCATATTTGTTGTTTAAACTTTGAAATTTGTTTACTTCTTTGCAGTAAGACCGTTGTTCGGTCTACTACTAGGTAATACTAAACACCGTCGGTATATACTAAGGCAAACAGTATTTTTCTGCGAGGTTAGGAACTTGGAAAAACATGGGACAATCTTGGGACAATCCGAAAAAAGCCTTGTTTTTCCTAGGTTTAAAATATTATACTACTTTGACATTGCTCTAGATAAGATTAAAGTTCTATATTGATAGTTCAATACATTAGATTAAGGTAGTCATTAGATAATTGATTATATTCACACCTATTCGATTTGGTTCTGTCATATTTTAATTTCCCATTTCCCTTGGTATTTTTTAAGCACATCACTCTCGGTCACACTGATTGCAATTTCAACAAAACGAAAATTGGCAAATATTAAAAAAATTTGCATTTGAACATTTTATTTGCCCGTGGGCTAACTTTCGACCATGCCCATCTACGAGAGCGTGATGCAGGAGAAGCCTCCCATCGTCCTGGACATCGGCACCGCCTACACAAAGTGAGTAACACCTCCGGGGGCTGCCTGTTGGAGGCGAGAGGTGATATCATCGCTTACTTGTTGTCCACATTTTCAGGCTTGGCTTCACGGCGGAGGCGAGTCCGCGGAAGATCATGCCCACCGAGGTGGTGCTGACCACAACAGGAATCCGGAAGCGGCTATTCGATTACGACACGACAGAGGAGCTACACGACCAGCTCGTGGACTTTCTGCAGACCATTTTCTTCAAGTAGGGCTTACCTGGTGATCCTCGTAATGGTAATAGTAATCATAATTCCTGGCTGCTTCCAGGCACCTGCTGGTCAGCCCCAAGGAGCGCAAGTTCGTGGTAGTGGAGAACGTATTCGGACCCACCGTGCTCCGGGAAACCCTGGCGCGCGTGCTCTTCCTCCATTTCGATGTCTCATCGGTGCTGTTCGTGCCCGTACACCTAATTGCGCTCTCCACGCTGGCCGTGCCCACCGCCGTGGTCGTGGACATCGGCTACAGCGAAACCAGCGTGATGCCCGTCTACAGCGGTGTACAGATCATGTCCGCCTTCAAGGATCAGAGCTATGGGGGCAGTGCCATTCACGCGGAGATCCGGCGCCAGCTTCTTGAGGCTGGCATCAAGGATGACCTGCTGACGGAGAGCGTACTGGAGGACATTAAGGTGCGCACCTGCTTCGTGACCACTTTCGAGCGGTCGCAAGCTCGCATCAAGGATCAGGCGCCTCCGACACCTCCACCGGGCGTAGACTACATTGTCAGCGACCACGATGCGGTCATCCATGTGCCCGGCACTCTGCGCGAAACGGTCTACGAGATTATGTTTGAGCCCAGCAACGAACGCGATAGCCTGCCGCATCTCATCCTGCGCTCCATTCTCGACTGCACCCTGGACATGCGCCGGGCGCTGGTCGAGAGCGTGCTCCTGGTGGGCGGCGGCTCCATGGTCCAGGGCCTGCAGTCTCGCCTCCGCGACGAAATGCAGCATCTGCTCGCCGAGGATTCATTCTATGCGAACCGCTTCCACGGCCAGCTGCAGTTCAAGTTCTTCAATCCCATTGGCAAGCAAAACTTCACCGCCTGGCTGGGCGGTGCTCTGTGCGGGGCCACTGATCTCATTCAGACCCGCTCCCTGGCCAAGGAGACGTATTTGAAGAGCGAGCATGTGCCCGACTGGAGCAACCTGTGCGACAATCGGCCGACGGGTTCATAGAGACGACGAGAGAAGGCTCTGAATATTTATTTAAAATGTGATTTCCCATAAGTCTAAAGTAAAAATAGATGCATCAGTATCTCATTATCGTCTTAATTGCTACTATATTGTGGTAGAAATGCTTTATGCGAGCCAGGAAGGGACTCTTTTCATTTCTCTTGGGCTAAAGTTTGAAAAAAGGAAGGATATTGAAGCTCCAGAGGACGCTAAAGTCCAATAGAAAACACAAGAAATTGTCTCAGTTTGTAAATTTATTTCAAATTTATTAGCTTATTTCGATTTTGTGTGTGTTTTTTTACGGATTGTGGCCCGCTTCTTCGATTTCATTTCGTTATAAATAATAGGTGTACATAATTTCGGTTTGAAAATTACATACTTTTCACTCCACTTACAATTCTTAGAATCCCGATGTGTGTGTGTGTGTGTGTGTGTGTGTGTAGATTTAGTTTTCCTTTCTATCTTTCCATCTTGGTTGTGGGTTGGGAGGGGATAATGCATGTGTGGTGCTGATGCGGGATGCATGTGTTCATATACAGATTGATGTATTATATAATAATAACTCGTATTCTCTCGCACTCTCTCTCTCTTCCTATCGCGTTGCTGCCTATCAACTAAGCCTAAGCGTAACTCCAGAAATCTTTCTCCAGGGGATATACTATGTGTACAAATCTATATAAATTACAGTATGCCTGAGCATAGGTAACGAGGGGGGAAGAAGGAGGCGATGGGGGGTGGGTAGGAAAGCACAATTCATTAATTATCTAGTTTATAAAAAAATAAAGGGTCTTGCTGGTGCCTGGGGCCAGGAGGGGATCGGAGGCAAGGGGGTTTCCTGTTTCGAGTATTGGCCATCATCTTGGATACGCCTACGACTTTCTTCTATTTTGTGCAAACAAGTTCAACAAATTCCGAATAATAAATAACAAAGCAGTAACAAGTCACAAGTCGCCAGGGGGTTTGGGGGGATGGGGGCCAAGGGCTGACCGAGCGACTTAATTAAATTAGGGCTACATGCGGCCAATATTAGTTTGTATAATAAATAAGTTAATCAATTTAAAAACTGGAATTTGGACTGGGTCATGGGCGTGGGCGTGGGCATCGTCTAAGCTAGTTTACAATTACTTTAAGTTCAGTCGTCGCTAGTTTGGCAGCTGAGGTGGCCCTGGTTTCGACCTGATCCTGATCCTGATCCTGGCTCTGGATCGTAACCGAGGCATTGGAGGTGGAGGAAGCTCCCCCACCGCTGCGACGCCGCCTCCTCCTCCTCTTCCTCGTCGTTGTCGTATCCTTGGTGTGCTTTTGCCTCTCTTCCGCCCCCTGTCACTTCTCCGCGCTAAATAACCGAGGCAGGCTGGCGTTTTGATTGCTATCCATGATATCCACAGTGGCACCGGCGGCTCCGCCACCCTTGCTGGCCTTGTGCATGGGCGGGAGATTGGCTATCTGAACCTCATGACGGAACAACTGGTTGACACTGCGTCCCACCAGCTGGACGGTGAGCTTCTTGAATATATCCTTTTTGGCACGATCCACCTTGTTGCCCTTGACAGGAGCCACGGCAATCTTTTCGTCAAACTTTTGGATATCCGCCGCATTCACGCTGGGTATGTGCTGCAGCACCTCGCTGAGGATGGGGAACTGTGGACGCAGCAGCTCATAGAACTGCACGCCGAGGGTGACCAGGCCGGATTGATTGGCCTCGTGCTGCCCATGGACCTGCATGCCCTGCAGGACGGCCGTAAATGCCGTCACAGCCTTGTTCTCATCCATCATTTGCTCGGCAGCCAAAAAGCGCATCACAGGAGCCGCTATATTCACCGCCTTCATGCTGCACATGCCATCGTTCCAGGCGATGGCCTTCAGCAGGGTCATCAGCACATAGTTCCCGATAAGGTTATTCCTTAGCAGCTTGCCACCCAGATCGCTGATGATGTCCGAGAGCAGGGCCGACTGTATGGCCCGCGACTGTGGCGCACTATCCATCGAATGCTCCTCGTTCTCCATCGCTGTGGCCATGTTGCTATTAGCATTGGCCCCGCCGCCCCCACCCGCTGCCACATGATCGGCTCCAATCTGGCCACCCACCAGGGCGATCTTCAGTACGTCGAGATACTCCCGGGTTAGCGTTCGATTCAGCTGATCCTCCAGGACCTCCTGGGTGTCATTAACCTCGCCATTAAGCTGGCCACTCTCGTAGAGGGAGGCAATGTACAGCCAGCGGCGCGTCAAACGTTCGCACATCAGTGGAGCCAGATGGGCAAAGAGCGGCACCAGGACGCTGTCATAGAAGGTGGGCGGGCAGGAATAGACAAACGGCTTGAAGAAGACACGGATGATGGGGCGCAGGCGATAATCAGGCACCAGATCCATGCGGCTGAACACATTGCTTACGATGGCATCGGCCAGGCCCATTAGCTGGTAGAGATCGCGGCCCAGCGATGGACCCGCCGAGCCCATCAAATGGTAGCATCCCTCGGTGACCATCATCATGAACGTTTGCATCTTCTCGAAAGGAGTGGGCTCGCTGCGTATGGTGGTGTCCAAGGGATCGGTGGGCAAGGCACAGATGCCCATCAGCAGCTTCTTTTCGTGCTCCAGCATGCCATGGATGCCGCGATAGCCCTCGGAGAGGGCGGCCAACGCCTCCGGGGCGAAAAGCTCGTTGAGGACACGCATCAGGCTAAGGACATGCGAGAGCAGTGGCACCACATGCTTGGTGGCCGGATTCCGGCAAATGGGATTGCCGAGCTCTGTGCATCCAATCACGAATCCACCCCGCTGTGCCCGGTCCGGGTCATCCGGCCAGGTACAGCGCTTGACCACGCCGAGCACCACATGCAGAGCATCCAGCAAACGCGAGCGATTCTCCAGCGACGGAGCACCTTCCACGGCAAAAATTGGAGGCTTGTCCAGGCCCACGAAGCTCATAAAGTCCAGCGGAGACTTGAGGGCCTCGCTGAAGGCCAACCACTCGCTGCGCTTGTCCTGGACAATGTGCTCGATGAAGAGCGTTTGGCGCTCAAAGTCACAGAAATGATTCGAGATGAGAATGAGGGCCTCCTGCAGCGTGGTCCGCATAAGGCGACTCAACTGGTGCTGATGCTGGTGCTGATGCTGCTCCTTCAGCAGCATCTCCACATGGTTGTTGATCTGCTCGAAGACGGGCAGCAGGAGCAGCGGATATTTGTGGGCCAGCTTGACCAGCAGCGAGGCAGCATGGCGTCGCAGATTCTTGGCGGACTTGGCCTGCACCTTCTCCAG